>NC_090781.1:17366259-17703759 GCF_040054535.1 Antennarius striatus | reverse complement strand
GTGGAAGCTGGTGGCCAGGTACTGGGAGGAGATGGCCGTCCCACAGATCAGCACCGCCAGACCCTGACCCATGGCTAGCGTCCTGGCCAGCTGCCTGAGACAGACGAACAGAGTATCTGTAACCTAACAGGAAGACGGGTTCACTTGTATTTAACACTTAAATTTTCTTTTTCACATTTTGTCCCTGGATGAAAAAACCAGTTTCCCAAACTGGTGGGCTTTTCCTTTCAAACTTACTGAGGGCTTGCTGCACCTCACTGATCCAATCTGTCCATCCAAAATAAAAAAAAAAGAATAAATATAGATCAATATAAGAAAAAAAAATTAAGAATCAATAACAAGATTTGTCACAAAAATAATCAAGTTGATTCTTTTTGCTCTTCTCGGTTAACCTGGATGATTGAGAACCTCCACAGACATGATTCGTCACGTTTTCCCTTTGATTTGTCAGTTTGGCTTTAAGTGGGATTTTTCCAAAACATGTGACAGGATGGGATGTTTGATCATAACTGAAGGAAGAAACAAATATATTTTATAGTAGTTCTGGAAAAGGGCTTAAATCCAGGATGTTCATTTTTACTTTAACGTTGCTCGATAAAGCCCACGATCTCATCTTGTGAGTAGCAACGTCTGCAGAGCACATATCCACTATAAAACTGGCCTGATGATGCAACACCAAAAAGTATGTTTCTCTGCTTCAGTTACCCTGAAGCAGAACCCTGTCTTTCTTTGTGCAGCACAATCACAGACTGGGCTCAGGAGGAAACAAGAACACAGAACTGAAATGGGTTTGTTTGATCACAGACCATCTGTCAATCAATATGTGTAACCTGAACGTCTGTTCCTATCATTTTCATTGTCTCTGTACTCACCAGGTAAAAACCTCTTTGAGATTTAATTTCCTGATCGTCAGCATGAGTCTGTCTTTCCTGTCGTCCTGATCTTCAGCCTGTTTGGTATCCATGTTTCCACTCAGTGATGAAGAAGTTTCTGTGAAGTCTTTGACTTCCACTGAGCTTAATGATTAACTGAGTCCAAGGTCAAGGGTCTGCGTTTGATGAGTTTAATGATGACAGAGTTTGTTTTGCTGAGATTCCTTTGTTTCAGATGGGGAATCTGGCCTTTTTAAAATTTGCATCTTCCATTTACAGTAAAAAAAAAAAAAAAAATTATGTCTGTGTTTCTGGTCGTCGTCTGGAGTCGAGTCTTCATTAGTGTGTCATAATCTGGTTTGAATCTCTTTCTATTCCTGAATTAAAATATAATTTTAAAGTACCTAACGTAACAGCAGGTATAGCAAGTAAAAAAGTTCCCTGCTTATGTCCAGAATATCTGATATTTGGGGTAAAAGTTTCTAATAAAACACATTTACCTCTGAGTTGTAATGTGATGATGTCATGATGAAATGAAGCCCTTCAGCAGCATCTAGTGGACGCCAGAGGAAGTGTATCTGAACGCTGACAGGCGACTCTTGATTGAAGGCTCTGCCATCATCACTGATGGAGTTGGAGTCTCCATCAATATTGATGCAGAGATGTAATCCTGCTGACCGATGGGACTTTGTGCTGAGTCATGGAAACGACAGAAGGAGAAACACAATAAGAGTTTTTCTTAAACAGAAATTAAAACTCAAGTTATTAAAAAAATTCTCTGCCTTATTCTGAACATGAATCAAGTTAATTATACTCATGTTACACCACGTTCATGGAACGTACTGGATCAGATAATGAAGATTAGAGTCTAGAATCTGGTTTGTATTTATGTTCAATAAGTGTTTACAGTCGGGATAGAGAAATATTACATTACTGAGATCCAATTCCTCATTACGTAAAGACAAGCTAGAAATGTTCTGCCTTAAAATACCCTAATCAGATGTCACACATGTTATTATTCCTAATCCAACTCTGAATTTTTAGTTTAATGGATTTAAACATGAGCTGAAGGTTTCAAACAAAATGACCTCAGCTCACATGTGGTGTGTTCAAGTACCGTTTCAGAGGACCTTCACTGTGAGGAAGACTATAGATTCTGCAGACTCATCCAAAAATTGCAATAATCAACCCTCATATGTTAAGTATTAACTTTGCATTCACATCATAGATAATTTACTCAAGTAAAGTGAACACAGTTTGAGTGTGTTCACCCAGCTTAAAGATAAGAGTAGGAGTTATAAAACAAATAATTATGGTGTGAAGTCAAACCAGATATCAGTCAGATGAATAAGGAGCTGAAAGAAGCTGACATGCAGCAATTTACTGGGAAAGAAAGAGAAAAGTAGAAAGAAGAAGAAAATGTCAAATATGGTTTAAAGTTTTAACTGTACGTTCTGCATAGATAAATGGGAATAAATGGGATTGTAATTTGAGAGGATGCTCTTCCACTTATTATTACACTGAAATGATTAAGTTCTAATCAAATATAATTCTGTGTACAAACTTTGTTTTCGTCTGTAACTGGAGGGCTGCTGCATCCTCAGGTGACCAGGAGCATTTTTCTGGCTTGTTAACGAAGTCCCTCAGGTCAAAGGTCATTTCAACACGTCAACATGTTTGTCCCATGGGTGTCTTCACACGAGTCACTGTTTCCATTAATTCCCTATGAAACAAATTACAGACAGAGCGTTAACAGCGCTGGTCTCACTAGTCCACAGAGACTTGGGGCGATAATGGCCTCCCATCAGACCACCCGGGACAGCACCCCTCAGGATGGACGCATTAGAGGACCGCTTCAAATCAGGAAAACAAAGTCACCACAAACACCACTTGATAGGACTTTTACATCATTTTCTGCTATATCAATAAAATCTTGACCTTTAATTCATACTGAAAACTTTATTTGGTTCAGTCTTTTCTCAGCCCCTCCATCATTTGTAGAAAATTTAATGAAAGATGAGACGTTACGAAAAATATAAAACATTTAATTACGTCCACAATTTTAAGGAAATATTCTACTATTTTACTGAATCCAATTGAAGCATCAAAACATTTTGTCCACTTCGATGAAGAAGATTAATTTCAGAATTCAGATTTTAGCCACTTTGTGGATCAATTTACCTTAAATTACAAACAGGAGCGCCTCCTTCTAGAAAGCTGACACTTTGTCGTAAATCTTACAGTCACTTGACAATGTTGTTAATGTGGTACTTAAGCAACTTAAAACAGTCGAGAAGAGGGAGAAGAAGAGAAACGCTCATCAGTATGGTATATCAGTGCAGTCGGGCATAATTTTGTTTGGATTTTTCAGTCATGACCCTGATTGAGGTGACGACCTGAGATGCTGCTGAAGCAATTTGAAATGTGTCTTCATAGGACAGGTTATTGTGAGAAGGCAACCAAGGAAACAGGAGTTACGACATTAAAAAAAAGATCCCACAAGCAAAACTTGTGTTTCCATGGTAACCATCTTCTTCTTCAGATTACCACCGCTATATCCACCGCAGCTGGTCATGGGGAGCCGGAGCCTATCTTGGTGGTATAGGGCGTGAGGCGGGGTACACTCCGGGCACGACACCAGTGCACCGAGGAGCCACACACAAAGACATACAACCATGGACACACATACTCATTCCTACGGGCAATTTGGAACGTCCAATCAACCTGAAGCGTTTGTTTTTGGAGGTGGGAGGAAGCGGGAGAACCCGGAAAGAACCCACGCAGACACGGGGAGAGCATGCAAACTCCGCACAGAGCGGGACTCGAACCCGGGTCCACCTTGTTGTGAGGCGGCAGCGCTAAACACTGCACCACCGTGCCGCCCACGTTTTAACATTTCAGGTCAAATTATGTCTTTCTGTGTTGTTTTCCCTAATCTTTAAGAAATACTTATATTTTTATGAAACTTGTGAGAAATACACTAAGTGTGTAGAACTTATGTGAAATCTCATGATAGGAGGTCATAAAACTATTAAAACAAACAAAAAGTTTCAATCCATAATGTTAGATTCTGGAAAAGGTGAAACTCTTGGGTATTAGCAATTTGCACGGCCATCCCTTCAAGAGTCAAACCCTCCAATTATGTGTGAAGAGAAGAAGCTCGTAATTTGAACCTGCCGACTGGATCGATGATTTAGTGGCTCCCGAGACATTTGGAAAACAACAAATTAAAATTTTTGTCTGTTTTTAGTTGTTAATGCTAACCATTCACTGAACAGTTGGTATAAAAAACTCATTCGCTGCAGCTAGCAGAGGGGACGGCGGCTGTGGAGCCCAGTTGTTACGGCCTGGGGTAAGTTTAGCCTTTTTTTGGGTCTTTTTTTAATCTGTTTTCACGTTTTTCATCAATGGAACAAAGACTTTTTTCTTTTGAACAGAGAAAATTTTCCCAATATCTTCGGACTTTTCTGACTCTAAATATTAGAAAGATGCAAAATACTTCTCATGTGTCTTATTTTATTCTTGGAGCTTATCTTGATATAGGTAACATCAAGTATTGGTATTTTTTGATTACTATCTTGCTTTACATGGTGATTCTTCTGGTCAACACGTCTCTCATTGTTCTCATCTCCATGAACAGAAGTTTACATGAACCGATGTACGTCCTGCTGTGTAGCCTGTTTGTAAATGAGCTGTACGGCAGTACAGCATTGTTTCCATTCCTTCTAATTCAGACTCTCTCTGACGTTCACACCATTTCTGTTTCTTTCTGTTTCTTGCAGATCTTCATGGTTTATTCCTATGCAAATATAGAGTTTTGTACTCTAGCGATTATGTCTTATGACAGGTACTTAGCTATTTGTTGTCCTCTTCAATATAACACACGTATGACAGTGAACAAGGTGTTTATGCTTGTTGCTGCAGCATGGTTGTACTCTTTTATGAAAATGCTTGTTCTTTTATCCTTAAACATTCCTTTGACACTTTGTGGAAACGTCTTAAAAAATTTTTACTGTCAGAACTACCTGATTGTTAAGCTGGCCTGTTCTAACACAAAGGTGAACAACATTTATGGTCTTTTTGGTATAGTTATCACAGTCTTAGTCCCTCTGCTCCCAATCCTTTTCTCTTACATCAAAATTCTTCAGGTTTGTTTTTCTGGTTCTAACCAGACCAGACAGAAAGCTGTCAGTACCTGTACACCTCACCTTGCATCTCTGATGAATTTTACTTTTGGCTGTTGCTTTGAAATCCTCCAGACCAGGTTTGATATGACCCATGTACCTCGTGTGCTGCGAATCATTCTGTCTTTGTATTTCCTCATCATTCAGCCTCTTATGAATCCTTTCATGTATGGATTACAAATGTCTAAGATACGAAAAACATTTTTGTTCTATTATAAAGCAATGAGTAGTCAAAGAGATGCTTTGAAAGTGTAATAAAAGTAATTTTCACTCATCAATCACTCAAAAATCACCTTCATGCAAAGGAAACAGACCTCTGGCCTCCTCAGGGCGATGTCATCGACGCCTGCTGGATGCGTCAGACTCACCATCAGACTCCACTGCAACTGGCAAAACCACAACTCTCCAAGAACATGTGCATGAATCAGGTTTTTGGATTTCCAATGATCTTCTTCGAAGCTAACTGTTCCGTCCTCCACCTGCCAGTGGATAAAGACTGTTGCATCCTGGACAATAAGTCCTGAAGCCTGCCAGGGATTCTTGTTGTCTACCTGGCTTTCCTTCCTCTAATGACTACATACAAGTGGACCGTTTTCATCTCAAGTTTGCAGATAAAACAGTTCTCATTTGGGACAGCAATGATTGTATTATACAGATGCAAGACTGAACTGCTGGGCCTCTCATGACCATTTGGGGCGGCAGTGGCTCAGCGGTAGTGCGGACGTCTTCTAACCAGACATCGCCCAGACGTCGGCGGTTCGATTCCCATTCCCGCCAGACATTTGACATCCTCGGAGTGTGAGCTGACTGTGGGAGGTGTCAGCTGACCTCACGGCCACTGCTGAGGCACCCTTGAACAAGGTGCCTTGCACGTTGCCTTGCAAGGTGCCTTGCAAGTTGCTCAATTGGGGCGCTACCAGAAGGGGGTGCCCTTAACTCTGCCTCCACAAGTACTGTTGGGTTGTATTATGCTTACTAACTGCATGCTTGCGGGCCCCTTGTGTGTTGTGTGTTTCAGGGGCCTGCACAACTATATCCTGGATCTAAGTCATGTATAGAATGAAAAGAGTAATTTACCCATTAAGGGGATTAATAAAGTTTATCTTCTTCTACTTCATTATCTGATTTTGATAGATCACCAAACAGAACAGGAAGAAACAACAAGACAGTCATCCCAGACTAACTCATTTTGGTAGATATGCATAGCAGCTATTCTATGTCATTTTTTAAATCCTTGCTACATCAAACAGGTTAGCAATTTGTATCAAACATTGTTCTGTAAATGTAACACCACATGCACCTGTTCTATTTCAGAGCGACCTGACAAACGAAAGGTTTGCCCCTGGCCATCACTGACAAACGGTGCTGTGTATTTGTTGAAATGAAAAAGAAAATATATGATTAGGTGGGAATTGATACACAAATTTTGGAAAGCAGAATTAAATGTTAACTTGATAAAACTTTGCTTGTACTTTTTTTTACTTAACTGCTTCAAACACTCTGAAATGCTGGGATTTATGAATGTTTAAAGTGTGTTTGTTTAAGTGAATAGAATGGAATACAGTTAAGTTCATACAAGTGAAGATGTACCAAAGTTTCAATGGAGATTCAGCTGATTGAGAAATTTTTATGTTGCTATGGATATTATCCCATAATGTTCAAGATAGTGGAAAATAAATTACTGGATTCATCCTATTTTCCAAGTTTGTACCAAAAAAAAATTAGTTCTCTCTGTACATGAAACTCCGTAATTTAAATATAGATTTAATGTTATCCGATGGATTTGTACCACAATTTCTCAGGTTCTTTCCCTAAAGTCCTGATCCACAAAGTTTAGTGGTTGGTTAGTTTTTGCACACGTGGCGGTTTGATTCCTGCCTCCGCCAAGCCACCTCGGACTGTGAGCTGACAGTGGGAGATGTCAGTTCACCTCCTGGGCACTGCAGAGGCGCCCATGAGCAAGGTGCCGTCCCCTTTACAAGTTTCTCATTAGGGCGCACCACAGAGGAGCTGCCCGCCACTCTACCTCCCCCACACTGCACCTGTATCCACTATATATGCATGACTAAGAACGAACAGCGTGACCTAGAGTGTGCAACTAATTTCCCTTCGGGGATCAATATAGTATATAAAATAAAAAATAAATAAATAACAAAAAACCTGTTGAAAATCTGATTATCAACACGTGGAAAAACTCTAGGATACATCCTTGATCCAGATCCTTATAAGTCATCCAGAACTCTCAAAATTTTCACTTGGAACATTTCTTTGAAGTTAATAGTGTATGTTCAGTAAACACATACATTGGAGAGACTCTTTTCTTGGGTGGCACGGTGGTGCAGTGGGTAGCATTACTGCCTCACAGCAGGAAAGTTTGGGTTTGACTCCTGTCTGTGTGGAGATTGTATTTTCTTGCTGGCTTCCTCCCACCACCAAAAACATGCACTCTAAATGACTTGATCAGTACAAATTGTCTGGTGCGAGACAACGTGAGTGTGAGAGTGTTAGTTTATCTTTCGCGTGGCCCCGCAATGAGCTGGTATCTTATCCGGGGTATACCCCGTATTTTGCCCGTTGTCAGTGTGGATAGGCAAGGCTCCAGCCGTGCCCAGTGATCTGTAAGACAAGTAAGGGACTGTAGGCAAGAAGACTGTGTTCATCTTGTCTACAAGAAAATGGATGGCTAGATATCTTTTCTTGGTGCCAAATATTGGTCTAAAGTTGTCTGTTGTTTGTAATAGGCTGTCTTGGAGACAAACTGGGCCGGACAAGTCGAGATTCCCCTTCCGGACGTGTATAAAAGTCTTTGACTGCAGTGTAAAAGCAGAGACCGCTGCAGGCAGTAGCTCAGCAGAGGGCTGAGCTACAAGAGTCCTTCATTTTAACTGTAAGACTTTTTAAACCCCAACTAATGAGTAGAGATATTTAAAGCTGTTTGCTTTCTGAGTTCTTTCTTTGTTAGACTGCTATTGTTGCATTTATATATATTTTTGTCATCACTGTTCTTATTCACTTCTCTCTGTGCAGCAGTTTTTCCTCAAAGCAGATTTTCACTTTAACATATGTGAAAATGCTAAACTCAACTTTATCAACATTATCTTATTTTATTCTTGTGGGTTATATTGATGATGGAGACTTCAGATATTTATATTTTTTGATAACTATCTTGCTTTACATGGTCATTCTTCTGGTCAACACGTCTCTCATTGTTCTCATCTACATGAACAGAAGTTTACATGAACCGATGTACGTCCTGCTGTGTAGCCTGTTTGTAAATGAGCTGTACGGCAGCACAGGGTTGTTTCCATTCCTTCTCATTCAGATTCTTTCTGACGTTCACACCGTTTCTGTGTCTTTCTGTTTCTTGCAGATCTTCACAGTTTATACATATGCAAATATAGAGTTCTGTTCTTTAGCCATCATGGCTTATGACAGATACTTTGCTATTTGTCGCCCTCTTCAATATAACACACGTATGACAATTAACAGGGTGTTTATGCTTATTGTTGTAGCATGGTTGTACTCTTTCATGAAAGTCCTTGTTCTTTTATATTTAAACTTGCGTTTAAAACGCTGTGGAAACATCATCAACAATCTGTGTTGTGTGAACTACCTTATTGTTAAGCTGGCCTGTTCTGGCACCGAAGTCAACAATATTTATGGAATTTGTACAACGGTTCTGACAGTCTTTGTTCCCCTGTTTCCAATCCTTTTCTCTTACATCAAGATTCTTAAGGTTTGTTTTTCTGGTTCTAACCAGACCAGACAGAAAGCTGTCAGTACCTGCACACCTCACCTTGCATCACTGATGAATTTTACTTTTGGCTGCTGCTTTGAAATCCTCCAGAGCAGGTTTGATATGACCCATGTACACCGTGTGCTGCGAATCATTCTGTCTTTGTATTTCCTCATCATGCAGCCTCTTATGAATCCTTTCATGTATGGATTGCAAATGTCTAAGATACGAAAAACGTTTTTGTTCTTTTATAAAATGACTGACAAAGATGATGTGTAAGTGTAAAATATTTGTATTATTCATGCATCACTCAATCATTACAAAACTGCACTCACAATGAAAGAAAAAACCCACGAGGTCACAGCAACTCGGTGCAGCAGTTTTTATGAACTGAACATGTATTCAAGTGTAAAACTTTTATAATGATGGTTGGGACTGACTATTAAGTGCTTACTTGAGGGAAAGTCTATTAAATTCTCAGTTTCATTTACTTAGAAGCTGATAGGAGAAGAAAAATGGTCTCTTATCCCGTTTCTGGAGCCACAGAATTCTGAATTCAAGGTCTTTTGATGCACTGCCAGCACAGCCTGCTAATAAAACAGCAATAAACATGCCTGAAAGAAATAAATTCTCCATCTTTGAGAATAATGTGTCTCATTTTTGGAATTATTTATGTTAAAGGGGGCAGTCCTTGAAAATTTGGTTTTGCTCATGTAGTACAAAAATATGTGTAGCATTAGAAATACAGCTTCACTCCATTATAGTATAAATTTTACTTGGGATCAATAAGGGTTTCTATTCATCCATGCTGAAAATATGGACACAGAAAAAGGTTAATCCTTGACTTATAAGCAATACTTATAAACTTATGAATATTGCATTGATGCAATGGTAACAACAACAACAATAATAATGATAATAATATTAATAATTGGTATAATCATCTATTAAGAACATTATTTCACAGCTGCCTGACTACTCAGCAAAACTTGATCACGTCACTCGTCTCTTCACCTCCCACTATGTGCTTGAATGGGTTCCAAAACTACTGATTTTCTCTTAAATCACTTCATGGAACTGTTCCTGACTGTAGATCTGTCCTTATAAGCCCCTTACACACTCAGGCATATACCTGAGGGTGTTTGGGTAGAGGTCTTCTGTCTGTCCAGGGGTCCTGGCGTAAGAATAAAGGATAAAGAAGACAGAGCATTTTGATGTCAAGCCTCTGAGGCTTTGGAATAATCCTCCCAAGGAAATCTGGTCTGTTGACAAAGTGACCTCTTTTAAACCCCTTTGTTAAAGATATTACAAATAAAGATGAGATGATTATTTATAATATTATTTATATCTGTATGCAAAAGCTACTGCATTGCCTGAAATTGCTTTGGGTTATTTACTGCTTTAGCTTGACACTTCTTCTCCTCATGCCATGTTCCTTTTTTTATGCTTTACTTCTTCATTTCCCATGAAACCATTTCTGCCACATAAGTCATATCATTGTGCTGTATTTTCAGGCCAGGGTTTCTCTTGCTCTTCGTGACAGACTAGGTTGGTGATTCTGGTTTTAAAAAACAGGGACCACAGGTTTTCTCATTACAAGGGAATGCTAATCCCTCCAGGTCAGCACCTCAGCAGCTGGTCTCCAGAACTGACCTCCAGCCTTTTAGCCGGGCTCCTGAATGGTCTTTTCTATGTTGTCGTTTTCCAGAGAGTTTTCGTCTTTATTGTTGGCCTACGGAGGGCTCGCACTTCTGCCAACACAGTCATAGGTCTTTTTTCTTTGTCTCCAAACTTCTATTTGGACTGGTTTTCACATCACTGCTGGCCTCTTACCCAGGAGCCACCACTGTAGCTGTCCTTGGCATGAGACCCAGCATGAACATTGACCACATAAAACCTTTGGATCCTCTGCTGTCTAATCAGGTATAGTCTTTGCAGAGTTATGACTCTTATGTCTGGCTGGGCTGTGTTTCTCATTTCCCTTGGGCATACTGTGTGTTTCCTATTGGACTAGTTTATTAATTTCTAAAGCCGTTCTCTCATCATGTCACTTGAAAGTCAGGAACTAAGCCCAGAACTGTGAACTGTTCTTAAATCATAAAGTTTTGGGTTTATCTGTCGAGCTGGTATTGTCATGGAGCTGCACCACGAATTAGACCATTCAGGTGTAGCATAGGGTCCAGAAACAATTACAAGAACTTTACACACAATGTCTCTGAAAATGCTGAGATAACAGGAAGGGCCTGTAATGCAGTTCTTTGATACAGGGGCATCAAAACTCTGTCAGAACCACAGACAAACAATGTTCTATTCACACATCCATGCCTATAGTGATCATAGATTGTCTCACTTTATTTATTTTATTTCCTATTGAGTTGAATTCCTGAATTGTACTCAGTCCTGAATTACTCCTCCATTCATCAATATATTCAAAATAGTTACATTTAACTTTGCTCTGTACTCTCCTTATGTACAACTTGATCAATTAAATGTATAGACATTACTGTATGTGGAACACAAAAAGGCAATTCTTTACTTTGGACAATAAAATATGCTTTATTAATGGATTTGTTTTATCTATCAGTCATATTAACTGGAGAATCAGAAAGTTATTTTGGCCAACTTCCCAACTAATATCTGCACTGAATTTAATGGCTGGTTTCCTGACCTGTGTGCGACCACAACATGTACTTAGGGGAATCTATGTGGCCATTTCTGTGTATTTAGGGGAAACTGTTAAAAACCAGCACTGTGAAATAATTCCCAGACCCATTCAGGTTCGTGTAAACATTGTACCTGATACAGATTTTAAGGGAAATCAATATTTGTGTGGTAAAAAAAACATAATGAAAACAATTTGGTTGCTTGTTGTTAATTTATTGACCATATTGGACGGCAGTGGCTCAGTGCTAGAGCAGATGTCTTGAAGACGGATCGCCCGGCCATCGGTGGATCGATTCCCGCTCCCGCCATGACATCCCTTGGAGTGTGAGCTGACAGTGGGAGTTGTCAGCTCACCTCCCAGCCACTGCCGAGGTGCCCTTGAGCGAGGCACCCTTGAGCGAGGCGCCGTCCCCACTACAAGCTGCTCATTTGGGGCGCGACCTCCGTGTGCGACCCGTCCTCCCCTGGACTAATTGCATGATTACAGGCCCCTAATGTGCTGTGTTTCAGGGGCCTTGTTCACAATACTGTGTGATGTAATAAGACTCACATATACGTATATGCATGTACTGAGAGTGAGAAGAGAATTTCCCCTCTGGGGATCAATAAAGTGTGAATTATTATTATTATTAAGGTATGAAATAACATTGGAAGCTTCTTTTGGTCCAAATCATGACACATACAGAAGCTCAATGTGGAATTACTATATTTGCATTTAGGATGGAAAGTTGCTTACAAGGGTTTTGACTTTTGCTTCCAAAAAAGATATGTAAATATAAAATCTGTTCTTGGTATTTGTTTGTAATATACAGTTCCGGTGATAAACTGGGTCTGACCCGCTGGGAGTCCTGTTCAGAAAGGATATAAAGTTGTTCCTGTAGCTGACAGCAGTGGCTGCAGCAGGCTGGAGCTCAGCAGGAAGCACAGCTGCCATGTTTTAGTAAAACTTAACTATTTTTCAAAGTAATTCAACTCATGATAAACATTTAACTGTGGATGTTTTTAGCCACTGAGAAATTGATAAAATTTGTAACATTTTTCAAGTCAGAAAATGTAGGTTATGTGTTATTTAGATGATTATTTTATTGATCTCTCAAAATATACTCCTGCTAAAATTTCTGCAGGACCTAACCAGGAAAATCATAGTGAATCGCCCACTTTATTGTCATGCAATGTTTGTTGTCGTCAAGTCTTTAATCACTATTCTCATGTGACGTAATTTTACTCTAATTGGAAAACAAAGAGCTACTTTTATTGAAATATGTAAAAATGCTAAACTCAAATTCATCGGTGGTATCATATTTTATTCTTGGAGCTTATCTTGATATTGGAAACATCCGGTATTTGTATTTTTTGATAACTATCTTACTTTACATGGTCATTCTTCTCGTCAACACGTCTCTCATTGTTCTCATCTCCATGAACAGAAGTTTACATGAACCGATGTACGTCCTGCTGTGTAGCCTGTTTGTAAATGAGCTGTATGGCAGCACATCTTTGTTTCCATTCCTTCTGACTCAGATTCTGTCTGACGTTCACACCGTTTCTGTTTCTTTCTGTTTCCTGCAAATCTTCATCATTTATTCCTATGCAAATATAGAGTTTTGTACTCTGGCCATCATGTCTTATGACAGGTACTTTGCTATCTGTAATCCACTACAATATAACACACATATGACTTTGAAAACGGTGTTTCTATCTATTGCACTAATAAGGTTGTACTCTTTTGTTAAGATCATAATTACTTTGTCCTTAAACATTCGTTTGCCATTTTGTGGAAACGTCTTAAACAATTTTTACTGTCATAACTACCTGATTGTTAAGCTGGCCTGTTCTGACACAAAGGTGAACAACATTAATGGTCTTTTTGGAATAGTTATCACAGTCTTTGTCCCTCTGCTCCCAATCCTTTTCTCTTACATCAAAATTCTTCAGGTTTGTTTTTCTGGTTCTAACCAGACCAGACAGAAAGCTGTCAGTACCTGCACACCTCACCTTGCATCTCTGATGAATTTTTCTTTTGGCTGCTGTTTTGAAATCCTCCAGACCAGGTTTGATATGACCCATGTACCTCGTGTGCTGCGAATCATTCTGTCTTTGTATTTCCTCATCATGCAGCCTCTTATGAATCCTTTCATGTATGGATTGCAAATGTCTAAGATACGAGAAACATTTTTGTTTTATATAAAGTGATGATTAGTGAAAGAGGTGCTGTGAAAGTGTAATAAAAACTCTTTGCTGTGGAATAATCTGATGTATAATTAACTGATGTTTAGCCGTGTTATCAATAAAGCCAGAGCACACATTTTACCTCATTTATACAATATTAAATACTGTAATTAATCATTTATATGTTAAATATGCTGGGTTTACAGCTAACTGACACAATAAGTATTAAACAACGTGGAAAAACATGGAGAATACTCATCAAGTGGGATACAATAGTGCCTGTTAATTAATTAAGGTTTATTGAGGAAACTGGTTCTAAATTCTTGTTGGATTTTTAGTGATTCCACTATGGGAGGAAAATCTCTTATCCTGGTTCTGGAGGGGAAGCTTTCTGGATTCTGACTTCTTGCTTGTGTATAAAGTCACAAATCCTCATGTTGCAGCATTGTTCTGAGAAAAATTCACTTAATTTTACGCTGGTTAAAAAAGGCAGTCCTTGACAAGTTAGGTGAAAAATGATTGACAAGGTGTCTCTTTAGATTCTCAGTTATTCAGGTCACGGTTATCCAAAGCTGTTTAAGTCAATCCACTGGACTTCAAGAAAGTTCTTGAAGATGTTTTGTCTCTCAACCAGGAGACTTCTTCAGTTCTGAACAAGAAGTCTCTTGTTACTTTAAGAAACTTGGTGGTAATCTGAAGATGACTGACTGACTGACTTCTGGCTCTAGTCTTCTGTGTGTAACACAAACACTGATAATCAGAAGTATGTGTTTTTTTGTATAAGTGAATTACAGCAGGCTCCAAAATATAATTGTCATGATCTCTCACCCTTTATTTTTGGGCACTACCTACTTGCACACCTGACTATAATATTTCACCACAAACATGATCCAAAACAGGATTTTTTTCTACACCCCGGACACCATTCACCCTTGGAAAATGACTGAAAGCAATGAAGAAAAGAGGTAACACTGAGGGCTGCATCTGATTCCTGACCTCCTCTTGGTGGTGCTAGACATCAAAATAACTGTCCAGAATCACAACATTATCACATGACATGTTTGAATTGTTGAGGGCTGAAAATGATGACTTCAGGTGTTATCTTTGGGAGGCATCTGCCTGACAATGACAACATATTCAGTGTCTGAGTAACAGGCTCATTAATGTAGACATTTTTTCCTTTACAGCTCCAGTTTTAACTTTTCTTCCAACTTTTCATCAAACGTTCCTCCAACTTTTCTTTTACCGTCTTCTGAGAGGTCACTCCTTAACTTTTTCACTGAAGAGATGATAGAAAATAGATATTCTAGATTATCCTTCATATTTTTACTTTCATACTCCTTTCATATTCCTCCCCTTTTCCTTTTCCTCTCGTCATTTTAATAATGCAGAGAGTCAACGAGAGTCAATGAGAGTTTCGAGTTAGAGAGAGAGCGACAACAGGAGACAGAAGGAAACGTCTCCATGAACAGAAGTTTACATGAACCGATGTACATCCTGCTGTGTAGCCTGTTTCTAAATGAGCTGCACGGCCGCACAGCGTAGTTTCCATTCCTTCTGATTCAGATTTTCTCTGACGTTCACACCATTTCTGTTTAGTTCTGTTTCCTGCAGATCTTCATTCATATGCAAATATAGAGTTTTGTACTCTAGCCATTATGTCTTCGGACAGATACTTAGCTGTTTGTTGTCCTCTTCAGTATTAGATATGTATGACATTTAACAAGGTGTTTATCCTTGTTGTCGCAGCATGGTTGTACTCTTTTCTGAAAATGCTTGTTCTTTTATCCTTAAACATTCTTTTGTCACTTTGTAAAAAGGTCCTAAATACTATATTTTATATTGTCATAACTACCTTGTTGTTAAGATGGCCTGTTCCGGCCTGTTCTGTTGGGGTTCTCTGTCTGTAAAAGAATTTTGAAATGTCTCTTAAGCGCTTTATAAATAAAAGCTGATTGATACAATGTTCTATTCAGAGATCCATGCCTATCGTGATCATAGATTGTCTCTTTTTTTTATTTATTTCCTGTTGAGCTGAATTCCTGAATTGTGCTCAGTCCTGAATTACTCCTCCATTCATCAATATATTCAAAATAATAGTGTTCAACTTTGCTCTGTACTCTTCCTTAAGTTTGTATTCAACATGCTACTTGATCAATTAAATGTATAAAAATTACTCTATGCGGAACACAAAAAGGCAATTCATTATTTTGGCCAATAAAATATGCTTTATCAATGGATTTTTTCATTTCTCAATTCAATTGGCTGGAGAGTCAGAAAGTTAATTTGGGCCCCTGTCCAGGGCACTCATTTTTTTTACAGAAAACATAGCTTCCTTTGAAACTGAACTAATGTTCAACTCTATGGGTGGCAAACTTCCCAAACTAATATCTGCGCTAAATTTAATGGCTTGTTTCCTGATCAGTGTAATGATTTTTCCGTTCTGAGGGTGAAATGTTCAAAACCAGCACTGTGAAATAATTCCCAGACCCATCTCCATTCAGATAAGCACTGTGCCTGATACAGATTTTAAGGAAAATCTGAATTTGTGTGTGTGTGGGGGGGAACCCCACATGTAATGACAAACAGCTCTATTGCTTGTTATTAGCTTGTTGACTGTAAAGATATGAAATAATAATGGAGACTTCTCTTGGTCCAAATCATGACACATACAGAAGCTCTACGTGGAATTACTTGCATTTCATAAGTTGGACATTTTCTTGCAAGGCTTCTGACTTTTACTTCCAAAAAAGATATGTAAACTTCAAATCTGTTGTTGGTATTTGTTTGTAATAGACATTACCGGTGATAAACTGGGTCTGACCCGCTGGGATTCCTGTTCAGAAAGGATATAAAGTTGTTCCTGCAGCTGACAGCAGTGGCTGCAGCAGGCTGGAGCTCAGCAGGAAGCACAGCTGCCATGTTTTAGTAAAACTTAACTATTTTAGAAGTAGTTTAACACATGAGGAACATTTAACTGTGGTTGTTTTTTCCCCACTGAGAAATTGATGAAATTTGTTCAATTTTCCAAATCAGAAAATGTAGTTAATGTGTTATTTAGATGATTATTTTATCAGCCTCCTCTCTAACTATGCTCCTGATAAAGTTTCTGCAAAACCTAACCAGGAGAATCACAGTGAAGCTCCTACTTAATTGTTGTGCAATGTTTGCTGTCTTAAAGACTTTAATCACTATTCTCATAACTATTCTCTGAGATTTAATTTGACTCTATGGGGAAAATAAATAGAATTACTTTTATTTGAACACATGTAAAAATGTTAAACTTAAATTCATCTATGGTATCTTATTTTATTCTTGGAGCTTACCTTGATGTTGGAAATATCAGGTATTTGTTTTTTTTGATAACTATCTTGCTTTACATGGTGATTCTTCTGGTCAACACGTCTCTCATTGTTCTCATCTCCATGAACAGAAGTTTACATGAACCGATGTACGTCCTGCTGTGTAGCCTGTTTGTAAATGAGCTGTACGGCAGCACATCTTTGTTTCCATTCCTTCTGACTCAGATTCTGTCTGACGTTCACACCGTTTCTGTTTCTTTCTGTTTCCTGCAAATCTTCACAGTGTATTCCTATGCAAATATAGAGTTTTGTACTCTGGCCATCATGTCTTATGACAGGTACTTAGCTATCTGTAATCCACTACAATATAACACACATATGACTTTGAAAATGGTGTTTCTATCTATTGCATTAATATGGTTGTACTCTTTTGTTAAGATCATAGTTACTTTGTCCTTAAATATTCGATTGACACTTTGTGAAAACATACTAAATAATTTATATTGTCACAACTACCTTGTTGTTAAGCTGGCCTGTTCTGGCACCGAAGTCAGCAACATTTATGGAATTTGTACAACAGTTTTGACAGTCTTTGTGCCTCTGTTTCCAATTCTTTTCTCTTACATCAAAATTCTTCAGGTTTGTTTTTCTGGTTCTAACCAGACCAGACAGAAAGCTGTCAGTACCTGCACACCTCACCTTGCATCTCTGATGAATTTTACTTTTGGCTGCTGCTTTGAAATCCTCCAGAGCAGGTTTGATATGACCCATGTACCTCGTGTGCTGCGAATCATTCTGTCTTTGTATTTCCTCATCATTCAGCCTCTTATGAATCCTTTCATGTATGGATTGCAAATGTCGAAGATACGAGAAACATTTTTGTTCTATTATAAAGTGATCATTAGTGAAAGAGGTGCTGTGAAAGTGTAATAAAAACTCTTTGCTGTGGAATAATCTGATGTATAATTAACTGATGTTTAGCTGTGTTATGAAATAAATCCAGAGCGCAGATTTTTATATAATTCATACAATGTTAAATAATTAAATATTTACATATTTAATATGCTGGGTTTACAGCTAACTGACACAATGATAAGGAACAATGACCAACATCCTAAAATAGAATAATATTGAGAATAGTCATCAAGTGGGATACAAAAGTGCCTTCTCATTACAGGTTTATTCAGGAAACTGGTTCTAAATTCTTGCTGGATTTTTAGTGATGCCAGTATGGGAGGAAAATCTGTTATCCTGGTTCTGGAGGGGACGCTTTCTGGATTCTGACTTCTTGCTTGTGTATACAGGTAGTCGTCGACTTACGACCTATGCAACTTACGACCGACTGACTTTACGACCACAATGTCCGGGTAACGCGGGCATTCCCTCCAGCCACAGTACTCACGCTCTGAGGCTCCCGCGCTCTCTTCAGTCACCACAGCGCACACATGCTGTTCAGTCACACTGTGAGATCGATAGCCCAGCCCACTACTGATGGGCTGGGCTGCTTAGGAGGCTGTGACGGAGAAATGTATGAATGGCGTATGGAAAAACTGTCAAGCGTTACGTGAACTCTTCTGCTGGATTTGAAAGTGACGAAGAACTTGATCAGATTCGGGAGAAAATAGTGAAACTGGCAAAAAACCTCTCCTTGGAGAACTCACGAATGATCGCACTGTAAGAAGAGCTGATCGCGCTGGAAGAAGAAAGAGTGGAAGAAGAAGGGAGAAGAGAAGCAGAGAAAGAAGAGGAGGAAACAGAAAAAATGTTCACCACCAAAGGCTTGTCAGAAGGCTTTTCCCTGTTAAATAAACTCCGTGCACACTTTGAAGAAATGGACATAGAACATAGAAACATTTGCAAGGATTGAACGGATGGCAAACGACGCTTTCCGTCCATATCGTAAAATTTATGAGGAGAAAAAGAAAAGAACAATTCAGACAAAGCTCACAATGATTATGAAAAGATCGTCTCCCGCTCCCACCAACCCACACGCTGCCCCAGCTGACGATCCGGACGACCCCCAGCCAAGAACCAGCGCTGCTGGATTTAATTGTTACTTAAGAGTCGATTTACGACCAAGTCGAATTACGACCGATCTGTCGGGACCAATCGCGGTCGTAAGTCGACGACTACCTGTAAAGTCACAAATCCTTATGATGCAGCATTGTTCTGAGAAAAATTCACTTAATTTTACACTGTTTAAAAAAGGCAGTCTTTGACAAGTTAGGTGATAAATGATTGACAAGGTGTCTCTTTAGATTCTCAGGCCCCGTCACACACGATGACGGATTTTTAAAAAAACACACCTTTTAAAAAACGCATCGAATACGATTCGCGTCAACACAACAGCGTTTTCAAAAAACTCTCAGTCCACATGTAAACGCATCAGTGCGTTTTCGAAGACAGCTATAAGCATGCCAAACCATGTGGTGGCAGCATTGAGTCAAATTTTATCCAATAGGAATCCTCCGTATTTTGTTGTCACAACACACAGGCCCATAAATATGACATCACAGAGGTTTTCGTCGAATGCAAGACGTCAGCATTTTTTAAAAGTTGCGGATACACAGTCCACACGACAACGCAGACCCAGCGTTTTAAAAAAAAATCCATCTAGGCTAGCGTTTTCGAAAAATTGCGTTTTCATTCCGGATATCTGCGTTGTCGTGTGGACGGAAGGCGTAAACGCAACACAAAAGTTGCTTTTTAAAAAAATCCGTCATCATGTGGCTGGGGCCTCAGTTATTCAGGTCACGGTTATCCAAAGCTGTTTAAGTCAATCCACTGGACTTCAAGAAAGTTCTTGAAGACGTTTTGTCTCTCAACCAGGAGACTTCTTCAGTTCTGAACAAGAAGTCTCTGGGATGAGAGACGAAACGTCTTCAAGAACTTTCCTACAGTAGCCTGCTTCTAAATGAGCTGTACGGCCGCACAGTGTTGTTTCCATTCCATCTGATTCAAATTTTCTCTGACATTCACACTATGTTTGTTTAGTTCTTTTTCCTGCAGATCTTCATGGAGTATTCATATGCAAATATAGAGTTTTGTACTCTAGCCATTATGTCTTCGGACAGGTACTTAGCTATTTGTTGTCCCCTTCAATATTAAACATGTATGACATTTAACAAGGTGTTTATCCTTGTTGTTGCAGCATGGTTGTACTTTTTTCTGAAAATGCTTGTTCTTTTGTCCTTCAACATTCTTTTGACATTTTGTCAAAAGGTCCTACTGTATTTTCAGTCAGTCAGTCATATTTTCATAACTACATTGTTGTTAAGATGGCCTGTTCTGACCTGTTCTGTTGGGGTTCTCTTTCTGTAAAAGCATTTCGAAATGTCTCTTAACGTGATTAATCGTTTTACAAATAAAAGCTGATTGATTGATGTAATGTTCTATACACAGTCCTGAACATGTTCGGGGAAAAGTGACGAGGAAACATTTAGATTTACAAAGCTCACTTAAGGCTCTAGTTTTCTCTGTGCAACATAAACACTGTTAAGTGGAAGTGTATGTTTTCTGTATGTAAGTGAAATACAATAGGCTCCAAAATATAATTGTCATGATCTCTCACCCTTTATTTTTGGACACTGCCTACTTATACACCTGACTATAATATTTCACAACAAACATGACCCAAAACAGGATTTTTTTTCTACATCCCTAACACCATTCACCCTTGGAAAATGACTGAAAGCAATGAAGAAAAGAGGTAACACTGAGGGCTGCATCTGATTCCTGACCTACTCTTGGTGGTGCTAGACATCAAAATAACTCTGTCCAGAATCACAACATTATCACATGATGTTTTAAATTTTAGGGCTATATACGATGACTTCAAGTGCCATCTTTGGGAGGCATCTGCTCGACAATGACAATGTATTTAGAGTTTCTAAGTAATGTTACTTCAAAGAAGAAAATGTGAGTCTTGATCATGTCCTGATGACTGGGGCTCAGGTTTTATTTCAGCATCAAGCAACCAGTTTGCAGTGCAGTCCAGCTTAGTTGGGGTAGCGTCTAGACAAGTTTTCCCATCATCGGCAAAATGTAGTCTGGCCCAAATTGTGGATCCCTCAGTTTTTTGTTGTTTGACTGCGTTCTTTGTCAAAAATGTGTGTCCTGGCCAAAAATGACCTGTACGCATGAAGACCAATGACACAATGGTTGCAACAAGACAACACCCTCAGCAACAGAACTGGGCCAGGCCTGCTGGGATTCCTGTCCTGGGGGGGTATAAAAATCTTCTTGCAGTTAAGAGCAGGAGGCCAAGTTGTGTGACATTACATTTACAAATGTCTGATAGAGTTCTGGGTTTGAGGAACGTTTAACTATACTCATTCTATCTTGTTTTAACTTGATAGAGTAGGTGCAGGAAATGTTCAGGATGTGGATTTCTGAGTCTCTCATTCTACCCATCCACCTTTTGAAAACACCTCCAATACTACAGCTACTTGAGCTTGAACCAGATCTAACAAAGATAATCATAGTAAATATGTTTGTCATGTGATTACATTAGCTGTTCTGATCTGATCATGATGCAAAATTCAAATTCATCGGTCGTATCTTATTTTATTCTTGGAGCTTATCTTGATATTGGAAAAATCAGGTATTTGTATTTTTTGATAGTTATTTTGCTTTACATGGTCATTCTTCTGGTCAACACGTCTCTCATTATTCTCATCTCTATGAACAGAAGTTTACATGAACCGATGTACATCCTGCTGTGTAGCCTGTTTGTAAATGAGCTGTACGGCAGTACAGCATTGTTTCCATTCCTTCTGGCACAGATTCTCTCTGACGTTCACACCATTTCTGTTTCTTTCTGTTTCCTGCAGATCTTTATGGTGTATTCATATGCAAATATAGAGTTTTGTACTCTAGCGATTATGTCTTATGACAGGTACTTAGCTATTTGTTGTCCTCTTCAATATAACACACGTATGACACTTAACAAGGTGTTAATGCATATTGTTGCAGCATGGTTGTACTCGTTTATGAATATCCTTGTTCTTTTATCCTTAAACATTCCTTTGACACTTTGCGAAAATGTCCTAAATAATTTGTACTGTCATAATTACCTTGTTGTTAAACTGGCCTGTTCTGGCATCGAAGTGAGCACCATTTATGGACTTTTTATGATGGTTCATACAGTCTTAGTCCCTCTGATTCTGATTATTTTCTCTTACATTGAAATTCTTCAGGTTTGTTTTTCTGGTTCTAACCAGACCAGACAGAAAGCTGTCAGTACCTGCACACCTCACCTTGTGTCACTGATAAATTTTACTTTTGGCTGCTGCTTTGAAATCCTCCAGAGCAGGTTTGATATGACCCATGTACCCGCTGTGCTACGAATCATTCTGTCTTTGTATTTCCTCATCATTCAGCCTCTTATGAATCCTGTCATGTATGGATTGCATATGTCTAAGATACGAAAAATATTTTTGTTGTTTTACAAAATGACTAACAGAGATGAAGTGTAAGTGTAAAATATTTGTATTATTCATAAATTACTCAATCATTACAAAACTGCACTCACATTAAAAATAAAAAGCATGAGGTCACAGCATCTTGGTGCAGCAGTAAGTGTTTATGAACTGAACATGTATTGAAATTCAAAGCTTTTATGATGATGGTTATATTTGGGACTGACCATAAAGTGCTCACTTGAAAGAACATCTATAAAATTCTCAGCTTCATTTACATTGAAGCTGCTAGGGGAAGAAAAATGGTCTCTTATCCCAGTTCAGGAGCCACAGCAATCTGGATTCAAGGTCTTTTGGTGCACTGCCAGGGCAGCCTGCTGATACAACAGAGCAGTAAACATGCCTGAAAGAAATACAGTAAATTCTCCATCTTCGAGAATAATGTGTCTCATTTTTAGGATTATTCATGAGAAATAGGGCAGTCCTTGAAAATTTGGGGTTTACCCAATGCAGTACATACAATAGTGTAAAAATACCTGCATATATATTTTTATTCACTGATCTATTTTCTTGTCATTACGATTTCTTTTGAGCTCTTTATTCTTTAATTCTCCTCATTCTGACATTCGCTGTGTTTTTTTCTGGAGCAGAATAACTATCAATATAGCCTTTACTCATAAGCAACCGTAAATAAGATGAAAACGTGCTCTCTCTCTCTCTCTCTCTCTCTCTCTCTCTCTCTCTCTCTCTCTCTCTCTCTCTCTCTCTGTGTGTGTGTGTGTGTGTGTGTGTGTGTGTGTGTGTGTGCGTGAACGTATGTCCCCCTCAACCGTGTGTTTCTCACAAGGCTGGGAATGAGTGATCAAATCACCCCTTGATACTTGACTAGATTATTTTACATGCAGAGTTTAGGTCAGTTGAACATAAGCCTTGACTGGTGACAGTGAACATCTATTAGGCTGTAAATAAAGGCTGAGGCTGTTTGTTAATGAGCGGTGTCGTCGCTTTGGATACACGCAGCTGTCAGATCACTCAAAAAAGCTAAAGCTGCTTTCATTCATCAAAAACCAGACAACAGTTCTGATTTATCATCTTCATCTGCTATGAAACTGGTTATGTGTTCGCTCTGACGTTGATGATAGCCTGACGCTGACACACACACACACACACACACACGCACACACACACACACACACAATTGGAGCGGAGTTAACTAGTTAGCCAAATGCTAGCTGTCTTCAACAGCTTGTGAGAAACTTTCAGTGTGTAGCTCTGAAAATCGGAAAAGTAAAGTGACAGGAGAAAATACAGCTGACGCACGGAGGGAACTGAGCAGGTACTGTAGACGGGTGTTTCTCATACAGCGCCTTCTATGTTTTACCTAAATTATTTATTTTATAAGGGTATTCCTTAGTTTAATACCCATAGATAATTTGAGATACATAATATATAAATATATATTTATTTAAAAAGCTCAGGCCGGGTTGGGCTTGGATCTTAAGACCTTAAGCTCGACCCGACTCCAAAAAAAATCCAGCCCGACCCGACCCGAGCCCGACGCTATTGAAGCCCGACCCGATCCAAAAGTAATTGTTAACTTTTTTAGCCCTACCCGACCCGAACTTGGGTTCGGGCCTAAGATCTTACCTCTACGCCTAAGTCCCGGCTCTTACTGACCTGCTGTCTGATGGTGAAGCAGACTGCTTAGATCACCGGTGCCTGGCTAAGATTCCGTAGCAAAACATAGGGATCTTTCAACAATTCTATTAATAAAGTTTGACTGACTGACTGACCTCAGTATTTCCCACGCTGGAAATAACCCACTTTAAACTTAATTGGTCTAAAAAATGCTATTAATGTAGCCACAAGAGGACAAAAGCGAGTGTCTTATTCAAGTCAAAGTCAAAGTCAAAATCAAAGTCAGCTTTATTGTCAAATGTACCATATATGCACGACATATAGCACAGATGAAATTGCAGTCCTCTCTGACCCACGGTAGACAGTACAACACGCAGTAGAACACAGACAGTACAACAGGCAGTACATCACAGGTACTTCAACACGGGACAACACAGGCAGGACAACAAACAGTACAACACAGGCAGTACAACACAGGCAGTGTAACAAGCAGTACAAAACAGACAGTAGATCAGACAGTACAGCATGAAGTATAAGACAAAACACAAGGGATGGTTAACATCTCTATACACTCTAATCTCATAGGGGAAGTGACGTGTGCGCAGTTCCCCTATGCCGGTCCCAAGCCCGGATAAATACAGAGGATTGCATCAGGAAGGGCATCCAGCATAAAACTTTTGCGAAACTTTTATCAGTAGATCTCAGGAGCTAAGGAAAATACCCATGCGTGTTGACTTCTTTCTAAGGCCCTGTCCACACGATAACGGATATTTTAAAAATGCAACTTTTTTGTTGTGTTTACCCCTTCCGTCCACACGACAATGCAGATATCTGGAACGAAAATGCAACTTTTTAAAAACGCTGGCCGAGGTGGATTTTTAAAAAAACGCTGGGTCTGCATTGTCATGTGGACGGCGTATCCGTGACTTTTTAAAAACGCTGACGTCTTGCCTGCAACGAAAACCGCTGTGATGTCATATTTATGGGCCCGTGTGTTGTGACATCAAAACACGGAGGATTCCTATTGGATAAAATTTGACTCAATACTGCCACCACATGGTTTGGCATGCTTATAGCAGTCTTCGAAAACGCACTGCTGCGTTTACGTGTGGACGGAGATTTTTTTAAAAACACTGTCGTGTGGACGCGAATCGTATTCGATGCGTTTTTAAAAAGTTCCGTTTTTAAAAAAATCCGTTATCTTGTGGACAGGGCCTAAGATGGCAAAGTGATCAAGTGATCAGGTTTCCTTGATGAGGCTCAAAATGGCCTCATTGACATGACAATAGGGCTGTTCACAGCTGATTAAAGGTACTCACAGTCATGAATGCTCTAGCTAGTTGACGGATAGCGCAACTACAGCCAGTAGTTTTTTAAATCTATTTCAATTTTTTTAATTATATGCACCTTATAATCCGGTGTGCCTTATATATGAAATAAATGATAAAATAAACAATTCATTAAAGGTGCGCGTTATAATCCAGTGTGCCTTATAGTGCAGAAAATACTGTACTTATTGATGCAGGGAGTGTTTGGTTTCCAGATTCTGGAAACTCACATTGCACATATTCGTCCGAGCAGTTTCTTTTTTGCTCAACATAGTTACTATGAATTAAAATATTAAGGAAGCAATCAGATGACGTACCATCATGACAGGCATAAATCGACTACTGAGAGCGCAAAATCCCCTGTAGCACAGGTAGGCTAATCGATGTAGCGTGATCAGCTGCAGCCAGTGATGACTAAGGGGGGCGTGTCATCACAAATTGACACAATATGTCAATCGTACACAGTGATTCGTGTCATCACGAATTGACAGGATGTGTCAATCATACACAGTGATTCGTGTATGTTTGGCAAAAACACCTGACACGACATGTTGGGTATTTTGTCTTGACCCCTGTCTCCGCCGAAACCCTGAGACCGACTCACCGAACCCCTAGGGTTCGATCGAGCCCAGGTTAAGAACCACTGTTCTAAATAATCTACGTATATCCGTATCTGTACTCGGAATGGGCGGGACTTAAACTGGAAGTTTGATGTGGGTTGAATCAAAATGGGTGGGGCTTAAATCACGACATTATTTTAAGTCTGAAATTGATATTGATCAGAAGTTGCTATATTTATTGTTTATTTTAAACTATTTACAGAACAGCGTCAAAATTGAGATTCAAATGAATGTTTTTGATCACAAAAGTAAGAGAACTATTTTCAGAACAACTTTTTTATGAACTCAGAACATGAATATTCTTAAGTGTATGAATGAATGTGTAACAATGAATGTTTACAGATCAGTCTCCGAATTGAGATTCAATGCTTTTGATGACAATAGTAAAGGAACTATTTGCAGAACAAGTTTTTTACGAACTCAGAACATGAAGTGCATTAATGAATACAACGCATGCGATAGGAAATCATGAACTACAAAGTATACATGAACAAGAATAGTCATACTCAACACAACTTTCTAATTTTTTTCTTTTTCTTTTTTCTTTTCAAACTTTTTTTCCCCCCAATTATTTAGTTTTGCCACCTAATGTTCTTGCCATTTTTTTCACAAAAAGTTAAACAATTTTGATTAAGGTGTGTGTGTGTGTCTGTTTGAGCATGTGTCTGTGACTGAGTGACTTTGTGAGAGGGAGAGAGAGAAAGAGAGACAGAGAACGTGTGTGTGTGTGTGTGTGTGTGTGTGTGTGTGTGTGTGTGTGTGTGTGTGTGTGTGTGTGTGTGTGTGTGTGTGCACGCGTGCTATGTAACAGCTAAAATACAGTATAAAAATTGTTAATTTGTACTGAAGTGACAAAGTGTCAAACTAAGAGCAAGCAGGTAAAAAAACAAAACAAAAAAAAGCCTGAAGTGGAGGCGGTGACCGATGCGACACGAGCAGTTTTCAGCTCTGTCTGGTCAAATGCACCGCGTACGTGCAACACAACAAGAAAAGAAACAGAAAGATAAGTCCATGTCTGTGTGTGTGCAAGAGTGGGCCAGCGACAGCTCTGGCTGCAGTGGTGTGTCTTTGTAGGGAGGGGCGGGCGCTGTGTGTGACTGGCCAGTCACAGAGCGTGAAGACAATCTGTTATGAGGATTTTCTTTCAGCAAAAGCACGAGTACTGACGTGTTTTACTCATATCATGCTCTTACTTATCAAAAATGCGTTATCCATAATGGATACTCGTCTGAAATGAGTACCCGGCTCGACCCTAGTTACTAGTTACCATGGAGGTGAATAGTTTTGCATTCCATGAGTTTCCAGTGGATCAAAGCATAGATGTTTCCATCCTGGTGCTTCAAAACAGTTTAATCCTAACAAATGCATAGTTTTTTATATTTTCTTGTGACTTTAAGAAAGGAGCTATTACATGTGTTGAGACATTTCAAGTTCTATGCATCTTAATAATATAATCTCTGAAGCATTTCAGCATTCTTTGATTTGAAAAATCACACTCAACTCTGATGTGCATGTCAGAGCTGATTAGAATTCTTTCTTTGCGGTGTTTTTGTCAGTACTCACTGTTCTCCAGAGAACATCCAATGGTCTCATGACTGGACACGGCCAGTGGTTTCCTTCAGACAACCCATCATTGCACCATTCACCTCAATGCGGAGGGCAGTCCTGAAGGCTGTGGTGGCAACAAACAAAGCAATACGGTTTAAGTCCACTATTCGACAGCCAGAAGCACCAATGACCTCTTTCCATTTGTGTGGTAATAGTTCATAGAGTGTCACTTTACTTCAGCATGTGCCGCCATTTAACGACAATTTCTCTGCTGCACAGGAAGCTATCTAGCACTAACTAGCAACAGCGCAGGACAATAAATTGATATTGAAAGTTTCAAATGACTCACTTTTATTTTTGCAGAGTTACAACATAGTCCATTGTTCTAATTTCTTTAACGTTTAAATTTAACAGATTATGGACCTTAAAAATGGCTTCCTTTTGATTTTCATTTCCCATCTCTCTGTTGGTGGATTAGTCTACCCTTAGGACCTGCCGCTGATTGGTCAATAGTGGGATTGACACCTTTTTGCACCATTGCCAGAGTCAGAATGGAAGAAGCGCCAGCTTGTCATTGTGTTTAAATTAAAGGGTATTAGAGTCTTAATTTGACATAGGGGCCCACATTAATGTGATAATACAAATTAAAAATAGCCTTCATGTTAAAATCCATAAAAAGTTTAAAAGCAACATTTACGCACAACTTTGTTTGAACAAATTTAAGGAGTGCTGGACCTATTATTTCCAGAGATCTGGAAAAATCCATACTGAAATTAATGTCCTTGTGCTCCAAATTATAATTAAACCAAGTTTCTTAACCCATATCTGCCCCTCTGTGCAGTAGCACGCTAAAATTAAAGTTATGCAATAGTCTGTGTTCCATCCAATATAATTTGATGGAATCTAGTTGCAGGCAATGAGATTCTTGTCACAACCTACCCTATGCAATGCTTAAAACAAGATAAATAAATATTATATAGATCAAACTAAGTAATCAGATAGGTGCCTAAAATTTCCATGAACAGACGTAACACACAAGTAGAATAAAGCAAAAATAACAAGTAAACAATTTGATTTTAAACAATCTTCTGGCCTTATGGACGAAGATGTGTTTTGCAGTATTACATTATGTAAACATTTTCTTCCAAGTTCTTTCCCACCAAATGAGATATTTAAACACTCATATCCAGTTGTTAGTCTAGGTTATTATGTTTTACGTTCTTATGATAAACTGGGCCAGACCTGCTGGGATTCCTGTCCTGGGTGGGTATAAAAGCATTCTTGCAGTTAGCAGCAGGAGGTGGAGCTGTCTGACATTACATCTACAAATGTCTGATATCGAGTTCTGGGTTTGAGTAACATTAAACTATGCTCATTCGGTACTGTTTTTATCTTGATAGAAATGTGTTTTTCAGGAGCAGGAAATGTTCAGGATGTGGATTCCTGAGTCTCTCATTCTAACCATCCACCTTTTGAAAACACCTCAAACTCTACAGCTGATTGAGCTTGAACCAGATCTAACAGGGAAAATCATATAAATATGTTTGTCATGTGATTCCCTTTGCTGTCCTGCTGTATGATGATGCAAAATTCAAATTCATCTGTGATATCTTATTTTATTCTTGGAGCTTATCTTGACATTGGAAACATCAGGTATTTGTATTTTTTGATAGTTATTTTGGTTTACATGGTCATTCTTCTGGTCAACATGTCTCTCATTGTTCTCATTTCTATTAATAGAAGTTTACATGAACCGATGTACATCCTGCTGTGTAGCCTGTTTGTAAATGAGCTGTACGGCAGTACAGCGTTGTTTCCATTCCTTCTGAATCAGATTCTCTCTGATATTCACACCATTTCTGTGTCTTTCTGTTTCCTGCAAATCTTCATGGTGTTTTCATATGCAAATATAGAGTTTTGTACTCTAGCGATTATGTCTTATGACAGGTACTTAGCTATTTGTTGTCCTCTTCAATATAAAACACGTATGACAATTAACAAGGTGTTTATGCTTGTTGTTGCAGCATGGTTGTACTGTTTTGTGAAAATCCTTGTTCTTTTATCCTTAAACATTCATTTGACACTTTGTGAAAATTTCCTAAATAATTTATATTGTCATAACTACCTTGTTGTTAAACTGGCCTGTTCTGGCATTGAAGTGAGCAACATTTATGGACTTTTTCTGATGGTGCTGGTAGTCTTAGTACTTGTGATTCCAATCCTTTTCTCTTACATCAAAATTCTACAGGTTTGTTTTTCTGGTTCTAACCAGACCAGACAGAAAGCTGTCAGCACCTGCACACCTCACCTTGTGTCACTGATAAATTTTACTTTTGGCTGCTGCTTTGAAATCCTCCAGAGCAGGTTTGATATGACCCATGTACCTCCTGTGCTACGAATCATTCTGTCTTTGTATTTCCTCATTGTGCAGCCTCTTATGAATCCTTTCATGTATGGATTGCAAATGTCTAAGATACGTAATTTTTTTGGGATATTTTATAAAATGACTGACAAAGATGATGTGTAAGTGTAAAATATTTGTATTGGTCATAAATTCTTCAATCATTACAAAACTGTACTTAAATTAAAAGAAAAAGCATGAACTCACAGCTACTTGGTGCAGCAGTAAGTGTTTATGAACTGAACATGTATTGAAATTCAAAGCTTTTATGATGATGGTTGTATTTAGGACTGACCATTAAGTGCTTACGTTAAGGGAAGTCTATAAAATTCTCAGCTTCATTTACATTGAAGCTGCTAGGGGAAAAACACGGTCTCTTATCCCAGTTCAGGAGCCACAGCAATCTGGATTCAAGGTCTTTTGGTGCACTGCCAGGGAAGCCTGCTGTTACAACAGAGCACTAAACATGCCTGAAACAAATACAGTAAATTCTCCATCTTCGAGAATAATGTGACTCATTTTTAGAATTATTCATTAAAAATAGGGCAGTCCTTGAAAATTTGGTTTTCCCAATGCAGTACAGTACATACAATAGTGTAAGAAGGTGTTTGCTACCTTCCTGATTTCTTACTTCATGTGAATGTTTGTCACACTTAAATGTTTCAGATTATCCAAAAAATACAGTATATATTAGTCAAAAGACAACACAAGTGAACACAAATTGTAGTTTCTTCATGTTTTTTTATTATTAAGGTAGAAAAAAAATCAAAACCCACATACCCCAGTTTGAGAAATTGATCCCCCCCATTAAAACATAACTTCAATGTGGTTTATCACACCTTAGTTAAATAGAACCAAAAGATCCTCAAAAGGCAGATGTCATGCCGAAATGAAAAGGTGAACAAACGGAACAAATGAGAGATAGTAATTGAGATCATTTCAGTATAGAAAATGTTATAAAGCCGTCTCTAAAGCTTTGGGATCCCAAAGATCACAATGAGAGCCACTATCCACAACTGTTGAAAACATTGAACAGGAGTGTCCTCACAAACCAAGATTACCCCAAGAGCGCAGCCACAACTCACCCTAGAGGTCACCAAAGACCCCACAGCAACATCCAAAGAACTGCAGGCCTTACCTGCCTCAGTCAAGGATAGAAGGTGATTTAATATCTTTATGGGGAGGGTTCATTAAGATAGAGTTTATCTTAATGAGTGGTGCAGTAGTGTGATGGGAAGATGGAAAGAGTACTTTGAAGAGTTGATGAACGTGGAAAATGAGAGAGAACAAAGACTAGAAGAGGTGACTGTTGTGGACCAGGATGTAGCAAAGATTAGTCAGGATGAAGTGAGGAGGGCATTGAAGAGGATGAAGAGTGGAAAGGCAGTCGGTCCTGAGGATATACCTGTAGAGGTATGGAAGTGTCTAGGAGAGGTGGCAGTAGAGTTTCTGACTGGGTTGTTCAAAAGGATCTTAGATAGTGAGAAGATGCCTGAGGAATGGAGGAGAAGTGTGCTGGTGCCCATTTTTAAGAACAAGGGAGATGTGCAGAGTTGTGGCAACTACAGAGGAATAAAGCTGATGAGCCATACAATGAAGTTATGGCAGAGAGTAGTGGAAGCTAGACTAAGGGCAGAAGTGAACATTTGTGAGCAGCAGTATGGTTTCATGCCAAAAAAGAGTACTACAGATGCAGTATTCGCTTTGAGGATGTTGATAGAGAAGTACAGAGAAGTCCAGAGGGAGCTACATTGTGTTTTTGTAGATCTGGAGAAAGCTTATGACAGGGTGCCCAGAGAGGAACTGTGGTATTGTATGAGGAAGTCTGGAGTGGCAGAGAAGTATGTTAGAGCGGTGCAGGACATGTATGAGGACTGTAAGACAGTGGTGAGGTGTGCTGTAGGTGTGACAGAGGAGTTCAAGGTGGAGGTGGGACTGCATCAGGGATTGGCTCTGAAACCCTTCTTGTTCGCTATGGTGATGGACAGGCTGACAGACGAGGTTAGACAGGAATCTCCATGGACTATGATGTTTTCAGATGACATTGTGATCCGTAGTGACAGCAGGGAACAGGTGGAGGAGAAGCTAGAGAGGTGGAGGTTTGTCCTGGAAAGGAGAGGAATGGAGGTTAGACAGAGTACATGTGTGTGAATGAGAGGGACCCAAGTGGAAGAGTGAGGTTACAGGGAGAAGAGATCAAGAAGGTGGAGGATCTTAAGTACTTAGGCTCAACAGTACAGAGCAATGGAGAGTGTGGAAAAGAGGTGAAGAAGCGTGTGCAGGCAGGATGGAACAGGTGGAGGAAAGTGTCAGGTGTGATGTGTGATAGAAGAGTTTCAGCTGAAATGAAAGGAAAGGTGTACAAAACTGTGGTGAGACCAGCGATGTTGTTTGGTCTAGAGACAGTGTCACTGAGGAAATGACAGGAGACAGAGCTGGAGGTAGCAGAGATGAAGATGCTGAGGTTCTCTATGGGAGTGACCAGGAAGGATAGGATCAGGAATGAGTACATCAGAGGGACAGCACATGTTAGAGGTTTTGGAGATAAAGTCAGAGAGGCCAGACTGAGATGGTTTGGACATGTCCAGAGGAGAGATAGTGAATATATTGGTAGAAGGATGCTGAGTTTTGAACTGCCAGGCAGGAGGCCTAGAGGAAGACCAAAGAGGAGGTTTATGGATATAATGAGGTAGGACATGAAGGTAGTTGGTGTGAGAGAAGAGGATGCAGAAGACAGGGTTAGATGGAGGCAATTGATTCGCTATGGCGACCCCTGAAGGGAAAAGCCAAAAGGAAAAGAAGAAGAACGTGAGGGGGAGGACTGTGTTGACAGAGGCAGCTAGGAGGGGGTTGGTGACAGAGAGCTTACAGGCACTCCCCATTAACAACAAGCATTTCAGAATGGAAGTGATTTTAACCATTTTCAATCAAAGATATTGAGGACCACAGATCACTTTGGGGCAAGACATTGCAAATACAGTGTAGCTGGACATCTGGCAGCTGAATGATATGAATTAAAAAAGACTTTTAAGGTTCATCTAAATTCCACCTGAAAACATCTCCATGATTCCCAGACTTTGGGGAAAATACACTGTGGTCTGATGAGACAAATGTTCATCTTTAAATCTGGTGTAAAAGTAACACTACGTTTCAGAAAAAAACATCCTACCAACATTAACATACTTTATGGTGGTACTGTGATGGTCTTGGGCTGGCAGGCTTGGGCAGGCTTCAAATCATGGAATTTAGCATCATGACAACTGATCCATTTATGGAAAAGAGAATCGCGAGTCAAACGAAGACAGAGAAGTCGGGGCAGTTTACAATGCAACAAAGCTTGCATATGTCAGAGCTCACCCACGAGCAAACACGCTCTCTCTGAGTGAAGCCTCTTGTGATCGGTTACGAACAGAACTAAAACACCAAGAAATGTCTGGAGTGTCGAAGAAAGTCTGCCAAAGGACATTGATTGCTGGCAGAATATGAGTTAATTGTAAAATCCTTCATTTAAAAACGGCATTTTGTGGTCATTTGTGTTCTCTTTGACTAATGTATAAAGGTCCCATATTATGTGTTTTTAAAATACTGTCATTCAGCTGCCAGATGTCCAACTACACTGTACTTGAAATGTCTTGCCCCAAACTGATCCATGATGCTCAATATCCTTGATTGAATATTTATAAAATCCCTTCTGGTCTTGCACTTTATCAACGCTTCCCCCTCTCTCCCTGAATGTAAACAAATGCCACGTGGGAGGACCACCATGCATATGTAGAAACCTGAAAAAATGTGTTTTTCATAATAGAACCCCTTTGAATTTGTTTGATGATTGGAGATGTATAAGTGTAACAAATATGCAAATATAAAAGAAATTTGGAAGGGAGCAAACACCTTTTCACACCACTTTATATTTAATGTGTTCAAATGTATGAATAAAATCATCTGATTGTCTTCTGCGATTGTCTTCTCTTATGTGTCTTATAGTGGATGGATGGTAGCATCACATCAGAGTTGTGTTGAGCATAATCCAATTCTGAGTTTTGATTTGCATAACTTTGGTGGTTGCTGTTACCATGGAGGTAAGTAGTTTTGCATTCCATGAGTTTCCAGTAGATCAAAGCATAGATGCTTCCATCATGGTGCTTCAATACAGTTAAATCCAAACAAATGTTTTTTAAAACAATACATTTCTTATGACTTTTAGAAAGTACCTATCATGTGTGTTGAGACATTTTAAGTTCTTTGGATCTTAAAAATATCATGTCTGAAGCTTTCAGCATTCTTTGCTGCGAGAAATCGAGCCTGTTGCACTTGTCAGAGCTGATTAGAATCCCATCTTTGTTTTTGTCAGTACTCACTGTTCTCCAGAGAATATCCAATGGCCTCCTGACTGGACACGCCCAGTGGTTCCTTTCAGACGAACCCATCATCGCGCCATTCACCTCAATGCGGAGGGCAGTCCTGAAGGATGTAGTGACAACAAAGAAAAAACCCGGTTTATGTCCACTCTTCAACAGCCAGAACCACCAATGACGTCCTTCCATCAGAACTGAATAACATTTGTGTGGTAATAGCTCATAAAGTGTCTGTAGTACTCTAAAACTTCAGCATGTGCTGAAGTCACATCTTCTTTGCACAGGAAGCTAGCTAATGCTAACTAGCAACACCGAAGGATAATAAATTGATATTAAAACGAGTCCCAAATTACTCACTTTTACTTTGGCAGTGTTACAACATAGTCTGTCGTTCTAATTTCAATAACTTCTAAATTTAACAGAATATTACTCACCTTAAAAATGGCTTTCTCTTCAGGTTCATTTCCCATCTCTCGGTTGTTGGATCAGTCTAGCCACGCCCCTTCTACCATTAGTACCTGCAACTGATTGGTCAGTATTGGGACTGACATCTTTTTGCTCCGATGTTATAGTCAGAATGGAAGAAGTGCCAGATTTTCAACGTGCTGAAATTAAAGGGTATTAGATTATTAACTTGTCAGTATTGCCCACATAAATGTGATACTATTAATTAGAAATAACCTTCACGTTAAAATCCGTAAAAAGTTTAAAAGCAACATCTACAATTTGTTTGAAACAAATTTAAGGAGTCTTGAACCTATTATTTCTAGAGATCTGGATACATTTAGTACTGAAATTAATTTCCTTGTGCTCCAAATTATATCCCAAAAAAAGTTTCAAAGGCCCAGATCTGTCCCTCTTTCCAGTTCTATGGCAAAATTTAAGTAATTTTCTGGTCTGTGCTCTATCCAATTTAATCTTTCACCTTTTATCAGCAAATCAATCAATCAATCAATCAATCAATCAATCAATCAATCAATCAATCAATCAATCAATCAATCAATCAATCAACTTTATTATTAATCGCACAACAATCACAACTAGCAGTTGCAAGATTAACTGCAACAGACTGCAACATCCCGCGACACCTCTGAATTCAAAATTTTCCTTGACCTACTTGCAGTTTTGATCTATGGTCTTACACTGGCCTTCTCCCTCGTCTATCTTATTCGGTTCCTGAGTGCACAAAAATTGAAATTTGACCTTGACCTAGTTTTCTCAAGGTCAAGGTCATAATCTCATTTTCATCCCCTTTGCTGCCCGAGTAATGTGCTTTTTGTTTCATCTTTCTATCTGCAACGGTTGTGAAGATATTTAGTGGACATACTAACGAACGAATAGACGGACGAACGGACGAACGAGTGGACGAACACATGAACACACCGACATTTACAAACGTCACCGCTTTGGAGCAGGATGTAATAAATATTAGATCAAACTAAGTAATCAGATAGGAGCCTAACATTCGCATGAACAGAAGAAACAGACATGTAGAATAAAACAAAAATAAAAAGTAAACAATTTGATGTTAAACAATGTTCTGGCCTTATGGATGAAGATGTGTTTCACTATTATATGATGCACATTTTCTTCCAAATTCTTTCCCACCAAGTGAGATATTTAAACACTGATATCCAGTTGTTAGTCTATGTTATTATAGTCAATGTCCTTATGATAAACTGGGACAGACCTGTTGGGATTCCTGTCCTGGGAGTGTATAAAAGTCTCCTTGCAGTTAACAGCAGGAGATGGAGCTGTCTGACATTACATCTACAAATGTCTGATAGAGTTCTGGGTTTGAGGAAAGTTTAACTATGCTCATTTGGTACTGTTTTTATCTTGATAGAAATGTGTTTTTCAGGAGCAAGAAATGTTCAGGATGTGGATTCCAGAGTTTCTCATTCTAACCATCTACCTTTTGAAAACACTTCAAACAGCTACTTGAACTTGAACCAGATCTAACAAGGTCATGTGATTCCCTTTGCTGTTCTGCTCTATCATGATGCAAAATTCAAATTCATCTGTTATATCTTATTTTATTCTTGGAGCGTATCTTGATATTGGAATCATCAGGCATTTGTATTTTTTGATAGTTATCTTGCTTTACGTGGTCATTATTCTGGTCAACACCTCTCTCATTGTTCTCATCTCCATGAACAGAAGTTTACATGAACCGATGTACGTCCTGCTGTGTAGCCTGTTTGTAAATGAGCTGTACGGCAGTACAGCACTGTTTCCATTCCTTCTGATTCAGACTCTCTCTGACGTTCACACCATTTCTGTTTCTTTCTGTTTCCTGCAGATCTTCATGGTGTATTCCTATGCAAATATAGAGTTTTGTACTCTAGCGATTATGTCTTATGACAGGTACTTAGCTATTTGTTGTCCTCTTCAATATAACACACGTATGACAGTGAACAAGGTGTTTATGCTTGTTGCTGCAGCATGGTTGTACTCTTTTATGAAAATGCTTGTTCTTTTATCCTTAAACATTCCTTTGACACTTTGTGGAAACATCTTAAAAAATTTTTACTGTCAGAACTACCTGATTGTTAAGCTGGCCTGTTCTGACACAAAGGTGAACAACATTTATGGTCTTTTTGGTATAGTTATCACAGTCTTAGTCCCTCTGATTCCAATCCTTTTCTCTTACATCAAAATTCTTCAGGTTTGTTTTTCTGGTTCTAACCAGACCAGACAGAAAGCTGTCAGTACCTGTACACCTCATCTTGCGTCTCTGTTGAATTTTACATTTGGCTGCTGTTTTGAAATCCTCCAGACCAGGTTTGATATGACCCATGTACCTCGTGTGCTGCGAATCATTCTGTCTTTGTATTTCCTCATCATTCAGCCTCTTATGAATCCTTTCATGTATGGATTGCAAATGTCTAAGATACGAGAAACATTTTTGTTCTATTATAAAGTGGTGATTAGTGAAAGAGATGCTGTGAAAGTGTAATAAAAACTGATATCAAATCAGCCGGGAAATGTACTGAGAAAACATGACTCCTGACAAAATGTTAAACTATTTAAAACACAATCATAATTACAAATATTTCATTAATACCTGAATATCAACATGTTAAATGTATTAATTGTACTGTATATTCATATAAACTATTTTAAAGTAAAATACAATCGTAATCCTTATCTTTTTTATTTTTCAATGTTTTAAGCATAAAGATGAAGGCTTTCTGGGAGGAAACAAAATTTCCTCCCAGAAATTTTGTTCTGGGAGGAAAATGTTCCGTTATGTGCTGTGGTATTCTGGACTCTGAGTTTTAAGAGCATTATTGGCGCCTGTGTGACAAAAGAATTTAAAGTAAAGTAGCAAATGCTCATTATGCAGAAATGTTAGAATAGGAGCATTAGTAGAAAAGGTTTTGAAAAGTTTTTAAAGTAAGAAAAGGACAACTCTTGGTGAAAGATACCACCCAGATGCAAAATCAACAGAGATATTTTGAAAGCGTGGTATTTCTCCTGCTTTTTTTAATTCTCTGTATCGCTGGAAGTAGAATATTTTTACCACATTTACATGCTGGAGAAACACTGTATTTCCTCATGGTGAAGGCAAAGTGAAAAAGAAAATCATGCCTTTTGCATCCTCTGGGTGATGCTGAAGACTGGGTTATTAGAGAACGTGTTTCTGAGACTACATGAATACTTTATTCCACTCTGAATTATTGGGTCCTTTTAAGACTGACTCTGGCTACTACATATTTAAATCACAATAAAAATTTTGTTTGCACATTTCCTGAAACATGGTATGATATTAATGACAGGTAAGATACCTAAAAGTACTCTTTCTGCTTCCTGAGATGTTGATCAGGGATTATTCACTTTAAACTACCATATAAAACCTCAGGTTTATCCAAGTCTTATCCTCAGGGTTACATTTAGAAAAGGGAAAGAGAGATACAGCCAGTTCAGTGTAATTAAATGGATTATATTGGATTGCCATTGCATACAGTATGTTACAGGTACAAAGCAACAAAACGCAGATTTTGTTGTGGGGGTATGAGGGTACATGTGAATTAAGGGGGTGAATTTTTAGAGGTGTGAGGTGACGTGGAGCAGAGTTTAGCCGGGACACAGCTGTAGGGAAAAAGCTGTTCCTGAGTTTTGTGGTTTTTGTAAAAACAAGTCCTCCCCGTCGGGGAATCAAACTCCCGTCACTCACGTGACAGGTGGGATACTCACCTCTATACTAAGAAAGAATACAGTAGAACCCTATTAAATGAACAGGACAGGTATATCCTTTAAATCCTATCATTTTTTGGCTTTCCAAATTAATGATAAATTAATGTGTACTGTATGAATTTACTGTTTTACCAAACGAGTCCACAGAACGTAATGACAGTTATCTGTTTCGTCAAAGGTTTCACAAAACCTTCTGATCAGTTTGAAGTGCTCTGCTTGCAGCCCCGACTGAGAAGTGTTATTTTTTAAATCAGGGGTGCTCAAGACATCGATCGTGCCTGACCAGTAGATTGCCTATCATCCCTCCCATCACTTGACTGATAAACAGGGCAACCAGTCAGATGAAATTTGACTTTGACTGGAATTTGGTTCACTACACATATGTAAATTGTGCTTTCCTGGTATTCCTGAATTACCACTGCATTATCCATTAATAAGGTTCATGCAAGGGAAGGCCTGTGTGAAACTTGACAGTCCACAGAACAGATCTTCCTCTGATTGGTCATCCTCTGTTCTGTAACTGGATCAGTCGTCGTGACGCTAAATTCAATGATTAGACGCCTAATTTAACTAACAAGCTCCACCTGACGGTCCGCCAGCCGTCTCCATTGAAAAGATAACTGACACCTATAGACGTCAATGGCAGCGAGTGACTTAAGTCCAAGTACTGTTCCGCCATGACTGATGATCATTTAAAAGTGTGCTTGAGGCCGACTGTCAGCAGCTGCTGTCCAGACTAAGCATCTCTGGCTGATTTCATTCAGTACAAGTCATCAGAGTAAACTTCTGCTGAAGTTCAGCTGAAGCCATTCTGGTTGACACCCCCACCTTCCATTAGGGCCAGTTATCCTAAATAACCGCCATCACCCTCTTTCTACCACAATGGTCATGCTCGGTGTGACACTGGACCATTACTTTATATTTGAAAACTACGTCAACTATCTGTTTAAAACCTATTTTTTCAATCTCAATAAACATTTCTACGCTCTGTCCACCTGTCACCCTCAACAGGGAAGAGAAACCCTGTGTCCTCCAGTTCGACTACTGTAAAGCCCTGCAAAGCCCTGCTTGTTGGGATCCTCAGAACACCACAAGATTGCTCTTGTCAAATGTGAGCACATCCATGGCAATGCCCCAGGCTACCTGAAGGACCTCCTCACACCTAGGACATCCACCAGAGCACTTCATCCTAGAGCACCAAACATGAACTGTAGACCATGGCAGACCAGCGTTTTGTTCAGCTGCCCCACGTATTTGGTCCTCCTTCACCAACCACCTGAAGGCTCCACTGACACTGGATGCCTGAAGGCCTTAAGCCTGTTTAGACGAGCTTTTCCTGTCTCCATAGCAGCTTAGTCTGTCACATTTACCTCTATTTTATATTTCACTGGCTTGTTTTATCTATTGCACTGTAGATTTTTGTAAATGAAGAGAACATAATAAAAAATAATTATTGTTATAGCTCATGTGTGCTCATGCTGTTCCTAACGCAACCGGGCTTTACCTCAATAAAGATTTGTTCAAAAGTGTTTTACAGATTTGAGCTATAAATATATAGCAGTTAGAATAAAAACTAATGTTGGAGCGTCTGATGATGTGACGTTAGAAATGAACAGTCCATCTGATCAAGATGTGGTCAATACTCATGATGGTCAACAAAGCTACAGTTTGGGTTGACTCATTACTTAAAAGGTCTCAAATAAGGAATAAGGAGTAAAAATTCAAACTGAAAGGTTAAAGCTGATTGATATGATAATTTTTGTGTGGTCAGGACAGAGGTGCATAAACACCCTAACTATAGCGTGATGCTGCTGTTAATTAACAACAACCTCAGAAGCCTGTTGTCCCACGATCCTCTCTGATGAGGGGTGCTAATTGGTCCGTTCGAGAGGTGGTAAAAGACTCCAGAGCTTCCAAGTGTCCACACAGACAGAAACCTCTCTATGGTGTTACAGCTGGAAACAGTGTCTGATGTTGTACCTGAAGAGAGGCCCACCTCTGGGGCTCATTACTGGGCACTGATGGAGTAAACATGATGAAATCACACATCAGAGACCTGCTGGCCTCTGTCCACCTGACGTCACAGCCGAACACAACAGGTCAAGTCACTAAATTGTGTAAAAGTCTAAAAGCACTGTATGTGGAAATAGTGAAAAGTGAATGAAGTGAATGTTGCCATGACTCCTGTCCTGATTTGCAGAATTTTGACCTCTAAGTCAGGGTTTGCTCAATACATAGATCGCGATTGACAAGTTGATTGCGATGGTAGTTTTGTTAGATTGTAGTTTGGACATCGTCTATGACATGAAAATAAATAGATGTTAGCCTGTCATCTATCCCATTACCTGACTGACATGCAGGGCAGCCAGTGAAATGACATCTGACTGTCCTTGAATTTAGGTCACCGTATATGTGCAGACAACTACACGAACAAGCAAGCTTGTGAGTTACCTACAATTTTTAGGCCCCAGTTCTTTGTCTTAAACTTAAGAAAATGTATAAAAAAGACTGGGGGAGCTGGACCAAGTAAGAAAACAAAGACTTACCACTTTCATGTGGAAAGGGATTAGGCCTTTTTTTTTACTATGACATTGTCAAAGTGCATTTGCCTCATCTTCTCGTCTACAATCTTAATGCTGGAGAAGAGAAACACACAGCGGCATTTTCGGATTGTTCCATTCCTTGTTTTGACTTTACACCAAAAAATGAGCTGAGGTGAAGGAAATAAAAAGCCAGTTGCCTGGACAGCATTCATTCTTCTCACAGCCAACTTTAGAAGTGAAAGCCGCCACCTCATCATGAAGAACAAGAGGTTCTTCCAAGATGGAAAGATGGTAAAAGAGACATTCATTTCGGAAGCTGACTCAAGAAATGAATAAATAGTTCATTTTCAACGAAAAATGCAACATCCTCGTCGAAGCTGCAGCACCATGATCTGTAGTGCACTCTACACGGAGTAGATTGACAATTGCCTGTCAGAGTTTGACAACCGCTTTCAAGACTTTTATTCATGTGCCATCCTTTTCAGGAAGGTGCTGTGGTTAATTCATTTCGTGCAACTCATCAGAATACACTCGGTATAAAACAAAGATGTACAAAGTCAATTGTGCTGTGTTGTGCAATATCGAATCCTGTGGTTATGCAAGGTACATTAACAAACTTTGAACTTATAAAGAATTCATATTCTCCCCAATTATTATTTGAATAAGCTCACTTGAAAACCTGACACTGTCACGCTTTTTAACTCCACCAATTTCCTGTCAATCAAGCGCCCAACCAATCACGGTGCACCTGCCAGAAGGAATCACGTGAACAAGAGCTCCTGAGAGCATGGTCGAATAAAATAAACAGCTGCCACCACAAAGAATGGTCTATTTCTGTTTAATGTCCATTGACATGTAATGCAAACACACAGTACACAAGAAAATAGGGTCCGTTTGGGAAACATCAGCTTTACTTAAGAGGTCAAAGGATTTCCCTTGAGTTTTAAAAAAGTCTGGGCTCAAACAACTTTGGAAACAATCCTCAACAACGCAGATCCATGAAATGAGTTGAAAATGCTGTAGTGTGCATGCCAGGCCAGCAGATGGCGGTGTCACCTTTTTAAATCAACTCCACAGAATAAGATTACAGGAATGATGTATCAAATCTACATCAGAGGAGCTTAAACTAACACGGGAAGTCCAACATTGTTTTCGTGGTTCTGTCCGTGGGTTTTGCGCTGGTATCTGGAGTCGAACCATGTCTTCCTGTTACCAGAGCTGTATTTGCTGGTTTACGATGGTATAATCCAGAACCTGAAGAAAACCACCATCAGCTAGATCAATTTTCTTTCTAGAATAACTTATACTAATATTGAGACCAATGTGATCCAGATTCTAGGGGCAGGATTTCAGGATCTAGGAGTCACATGATGAGAGTCAGCCTATCAGGGGACTGACGGTGCAATGTGATGACCTCATGGCGAGACTGACCTGCCTTGGCGGAGGTTTGTTGAACTTTGCAGCCAATGGCAGCGTCAGATGGAGGGTATTAAAGTACTGACTCAGTGGTTCAGCAGGGATGGGTGGGGAAGACAGAATGCCTTCTGACATCCATAACTCAAATCTCTGACTCATTTCTGGTCATTGGCTGACATCATCAATTTGACTATTTTGACTTTTCTATGCTTCTTTTTTTTTTGATGTGATGTGAAATTGTTGACTGAGTTGTTTGATGACTGTCAGAGTTTTCGGCTTCCTCCTCTATGTGATAGTGAGGAGAAAGAATTATCCTCTGCTGTTGGGGAGTTAGGGAAAATGATTCATGCTAATCATTCCCCGTTTTGTTTTTCTGTGACTTAATATTTATTAACATTTAAAATATTTACAGCATTGATAAAGATGATCTTTTCTTCTTTAGTGTACAGGAGCCATCATTCTGCTATGGGTGGTGTTCATACTTCACATTTCAGTAGCTACTTATTGGAGCTGATCTTATAACCTACCGGTAAGTCACCAAATCTAAGGTGTTTTTTACCTGCTGAAGCAATTTCTGCTATACAATTTAATTGTGGTGAAAAATGAATGTCTGCTGTGTGTGTAGAGTATTTTAATTGCTTTATACAGTATATTATATTTTAGAGTATTCCAGGAGTTTTTGAAGTAGTCACTGGTCACAATGTCGATTGCTTGAAAGTCTCTCTATATGCCTTCTTGAATGGGAAATGAGAGAAAATGGTCCATGAAATTGAGCTAAAAATAAATGTGCTAATCAGATGATTTATTTTTTAAAAACCCCTAAAAGACCCCTAAAAATAAAGATGCTTTTATTGTCATATTATGGTTCATATTTGCTTTTCAACATCAAGCCTTCAAATAAATAAATCTAACAAGAATTTTATCCATCCATCCATCTTCCACCGCTTATCCGTAGTCGGGTTGTGGGGGCAGCAGCTTCAACAACATAACACCGCTTGGATTTAGATCAGGGAGGCCATTCCTCCCAATCACGCCCCTTCAAGTGTCTCCATCATTGCCGACGTGTGCATTGAAGTCCCCCAGGAGAACAATGGAGTCCCCTGCAGGGATCCCATCGAGGACCCCATTGAGGGACCCCAAGAAGGCCGAATACTCTGAACTGATATTTTGTGCATATGCACAAATAACAGTCAGTTTTCCCTCCCACACCCTTAAGGCGTAGGGAGGCAACCCTCTCATCCCCGTGGCAGACCTGGCCACCAGGTACTCGCTGATGGGCCCTTCGTCTAGGCCTGGCTCCAGACGTGGGCCCCGGATTTCCTCCAGGCAGGGTGACATTTTTCCCTTTTCGATTTTTCATGGGATCTTTTGAACCATTCTTTGTCTGGCCCTTCACCTGAGACCTGTTTGCCTTGGGTGACCCTACCGGGAGTACAAGACTCCCGACAACATAGCTCCCAGGATCCTTAGGGTACACAAACCTCTCCACCACGATAAAGTGATGGTTCCTTGGAGAGGACAAGTATTTTAATTATTTAAAAAACCCATCCGTACATTTTTCTGTCAATTATTAAGAAAGACTGATAGAGCAATCCAGACAATTGCAAGTGATGCATGGTGTGAAATATTTACTCTGAATCCAGCTACTGTGTCTGTGTTTTGTAAAAATGTGGTTTTAGGTAATCCAACTGAGACTGGAGGTTTTAGGAGGAGGGGAGGATGGCAAACGTCTCCTCGCACAAACACTTCATCCTTGATGGCTTCAACGAACTTGGAGCTCTGCGGACCGTCCTTTTTGTCCCTTTCTTTTTCCTGTTTGTCCTATCAGTTCTGGCCAACTCCCTGCTGCTGTTTGTCATCGTCAAGCAGAGGAGCCTCCACTCGCCGATGTACATCCTCATTGCCATCATCACATGTGTGGACGTGAGCCTGCCGCTCTTCTTCATCCCTGGGATGCTGCTGAGCTTCCTGTTCGACTGGAGGGGAATCTCTCTGATTGGTTGCTTGGCTCAGATGAACTTTATTCACCTGTTAGGAGCTTTTCAGTCCACTCTGTTGCTGCTGATGGCGGTTGACCGCTACTTCGCCATCTGCAGGCCTCTTCATTATAAAGAACTCATGGCATTACCGAGATTCCTCAAGTTCACAGTGCCTCTGATTATCAGAAACGTGTTCTTGGTCTTGCTGGTGGTGATTTTAGCAGGACGGTTGCCCTTCTGTGGGGTGAATGTGATCAACCACTGCTTCTGTGAACACATGGCTCTGGTGGAACTGGCCTGTGGAAGCACCGGAGTCAACAACCTGGTTGGCTTGTTGTCTGTGTTCCTTATCCCCATCTCTGACTTCATCATGATCACCGCCTCTTATATCATCATTTTCACATCCGTGCTCAGTTCAGGCAAGTCGAGCGTTAAAGCGCTGCACACATGTGTCACCCACATCGTCGTCATGGCAGTAACCATGATCATCATCCTAACTGCTTTCCTGTCATACCGAATCGGAAACCACCTTCCTGCACCCATTCGGGTTTTCATCAGCATCATGTACTTGTTCTTCCCGAGCTGTTTTAACCCAATCATTTATGGCATCAGGACCACTGAGATACGGGGACACATCCTGAAGACGCTGATGTGTCGTCACTTTGTCCAAACTTTGAATCATTGAGAAACAAAACATAAGAAATCTTGGCTGTATGGATGCTCTGTGAAATGTAAATGTCTTCATAATAAAAGTCACGATCCTCAGACTTCTGGGAACAAAAATGAAACCTGCATCTTGACCAAAATGACATCCTTCAAACCCATATTCTGGTGGCTCTCATTCAACCCTGCATCTGTTCACGCAGAAATGTAAACATTCGCAAGGGTAAAAGTTAGCCTTTGGTTAGGGTTAGGGCTGGCCTTTGGGTTTAGGGTTAGGATTAGCCTTTGTGTTAGGGTTAACCTTTGGGGTTTGGGTTTAGAGTTACAGTTGGGTTTTGGGTTTAGGGTAAGGGTTAAGGTTAACTTTTGAGTTTAGGGTTAGCCTTTGGGTTTAGGGTTAAGGTTAGTCTTTGGATTTAGGTCCAGGGTTAGCCTTTAGGTTTAGGATTAACTTTAGGGGTTTTGGTTTAGGATTAGGGTTTGGGTTAGGTTTAGGGTTAGGTTTTGGGTTTAGGGTAAGGGTTAATGTTAACTTTTGGGTTTAGGGTTAGGGTTAGACTTTGTTAGACTTTGGATTTAGAGTTAAGGTTAGCCTTTGGGTTTACGGTTAGGATTAGCCTTTGGGTTTAGGGTCAGTCTTTGGATTAGGTTTGGGGCTAGAGCAGGAGAGCACAATAAGGTGATACCGATCAACTGGTCAATTGTGACAGCTGCTTGACATTGACAAAATAGACGTCAGTCTACCATCCATTGCTTTACCTGATTGACACACAAGACAGCCAATCAGATGAAATCTGATTTTCTTGAAGTTAGGTAACCGTACATGTGCAGACAACTATACTATGCCACAGTGCTATGCCAGTAACACTAACAAAAACTTAGCTAGCCTTGGGTTTTTGTTTGGTTTTTTGAGGCCTTGGTTTTTGGTCTCAAACTTAATTAAAAACATTAAAATGAGTGGGGAAGGTGGACCAAATAAGAAAACAAAAACCTACCACAATTTTTTACTATAAAATTTTTGAAGTACGTTTGCCTCCTTTGCCAGTCTTCCATGTCAACACTGAAGAAGGGAAACTGGTAACATCTCGGACACACATCGAAGGCTATGATACTGCCATTGTGCAATGTGAACATTGATCGGGACTACAAGTACTCGAGGGTCCAGCAGTCTGAGGGTGGGGGATAGCAACAAGCTGAACAGACTGATTTGCAGGGCTGGTGACATTGTTGTAGTAAAGTTAGACTCACTGACTATAGTGTTGGAGAGGAAGACATTGTCCAAACGAAGGGCCATCCTGGACAATGAGTACCACCTGCTGTACAGAACGCTGATGGGACAATGGAAGTCATTCAGTAGTAGGATGAAACTTCCTAAACACACTACTGAACGACATAGGAAATCTTTTCTGCATGCCTGTGGCAATCAAGCTGTATAATACCTCAGGATAGAGATGCAGGATAGAGATGTAGCGATCAAGATAAATATATAAATATACACACATATGTAGCTACAGATAGAGAGATAGAGACAGTGGACATGAAAGGAATATATGGACCCATCATTTATCTACTCTAAAACCAGTGGTTCTCTAAAAGGACTTGTTCTCTAAATCCCTCAAGAATATAAGATAAAAATGAAGATAGTTTATTTAATTTTTATTTAATTTATTTTCATCCTTATAGCAATGGACATGGTGAAACCAGATCCCCTTTTGATCAAGAGAAGATTTTTCCCATTAATGCGTGGAACGACAATCTCAGATGATCAACAGCTGAATTGAAATCCAGCAGGAAGTCTTGACGTCAGTTTTGTCTCATGATTATTGATGAAAGCCGGAGCAGCAGAATGTAATTACATCAGGAGCTCTGGGCCGTCTGACCAAAAAGACGAATGAAGCTGGGCAGATAATTAATCCCAGAGTCCCACTCAGTGGAAACTCTGCTGCCTTCACCTCAGGGCCAATTAGCTTCCAGGATTCCTGAAGGGATGTGCCACACTCTAATTGGATTTCAGACTAGAATTCCAAAAGTAACTATCTTGGAAGTAAACCAGCTGTTTGTGACATCAGAGACTTGAGTCCACAAACTATTTCCTTACAAAATGGATGACCTATAGGATGAATATTATTTATCATCTCACCTCCACGAAGTGGAATTTAGTCATAATGAGAAGAACACTATCATGAAAAACAAAAACATGTTGGGACAGAAAGTAATGAGTGTAGAGTCTGTAGGATAATTAAAACTCTGGAGGATCTTAAATCCGTCTCCTCTGATAGGCTCAGGGAGGAATAAAACTGATGCTGCTTTTGGGCTCAGTCTTCCTGTGGAACTTCTGGGCTTCACTTATAAGATGAGGACGGAGTGGACCGAGGTCCTGACGACCGACTGACGAACGACAGGTAGGAAAGTTCACTTGTTGCCAATGACCGACTGCAAACTTCTCAGATATTATCAGTTGCAGTAGATGTTCTTCTTCTGCTCTATATTTTAGAGACATAGACAAAAATTAAATGTTTTTTGTAATTGTTTTTGTTTTTATTTATTTATGTTTTATTTTGAAGGTTTCCATTCTCGGTTGTCAAATTTCACACTTACTGTCTTGTGTGTCTTTCAATTGTTCTTAGTAAAATTGCCCTTCCTCATGAATTTAGTCTAAATGTTCATTTTTACCAATCTGTCAAATTCATTCTCTTTTTTTGGGGGGGGGGTCTTGATGTTGTTTGAACTTTATATTTTGCTGCTTCTTGTGGCTACAGATTGTCGTTTTTGACCCAAACTTGCCTCATTGTCAGTCATATTTTTCATCCTCTGCAATATTTTCAAGTTTCTATTATTATGAGATGATATATTTAATTAAAGTACAACATAAATTATGAAGCTTCTATCAAGGAGTAACATTACCTCTCCTTTCAAAGGATACGGTTCCTAACTTTTTTATTACGCCTTTAATGTGACATTCCTGTTGGCAATAAGATAAGATAAGGTAAGATAAACTTTATTGTCCACACGGGGAAATTTGTCTTGGGCAAGGTGTACTTAGTCAGCACAAACGTTTTAAAACTTACAAGACAATACAAGATAGCAGCATTGTGCATACATAAAAGAGGTAAAACTGCCTAAACAAGAGGATATCACTGTCCTCAGTAAATGCTAAAAATATAAGAACCAAGCAAATGAGTAAAATAAAATAAAGTGCGTAAACACAGTAACCTAAAGCGGGACCACAGGTCAAATAAAAATGTAAGTAAATATAAATAAAGTGCTAAGCACAGTAATAACATGTAGACATTATTGAGTTTGACTGAAAAAAAAAGAGATGAACAATATTTGTTAGAGATGTGAATTTGACAGCAAGGCAGGCTCTTCTTCGTGTCCAAGCTTTCTTGTTTAAGAGGAAAAAACTTTATTTCCATTATTTTCTTCTTAAAACAATTTTAGTTGAAATACTTTACATGTTTGTGATTCGATTTGTCACCTAACTGGTTTCTCTATCCAGTGGTGTATGCATCTCCAGCCACGTGTCATTACAACAGCAACACGTGTGATCTTCATGTCTGGAAAACAGCAGAAGTCAAAGTCATTTTCATTTATGAAGCAACAAGGACCAGGAAAATCAGGGAAGATGACCCGAAGGCACTCAGAAATACCCATTTCGATCCAGCTGAACAAGAACAGCTAGGAGAATTAAAATAAGAGACATTCTTTCTCAACTCTGGAGGTGAAGGCTGTTCCAAGCAGGTCTGCAGAATTTAATCCCGAACTCCTAGAATGAAGCCAACAGCGTGGTTTTAGCTGAACATCCCTGCATTTCCTGTTGTTAATCCTCCTGTTGTTACTCTCCTTTCCGTCCGTCCTCCAAATTGCATCGATTGATTTTCCCTCCTTTTTTTAGTCACAGGTGTGTCTGAATTTCCTCTCCTACTAGTTCGTCTTCCTGTCTGGATAGAAAGGGTTATTTCTGTATCCCCCCTCCCCCGTCTCTGGTACAATTATAATTCTTTTAATACCAAAGAAGAAGGTTTAAATGAAATGAGGTGGACCCACAATGCTCTGTCTACATTCTGTTTCACATCAATTGAATACTGATGTAGGATTTTTTATGGCTGAGATGAAAAATCTGTGCAACTTTAGCACACAAGTAGAACTAGCGCTGTTGCCATCATGAACATCCTCCAGAACATTGAAGGTTTGACTACATGTATGACCGAGTTCTGCATAAGTCAGCGCTATGTTGGAGGCATCGCTACCCAACAACTTCTCCCACAACACCTTTGTTCTCAGAGGTTTTCCTGAGCTGCAGAAACACCGGCGGCTGCTGGCGCTTCCGTTCTCTCTGTCCTACCTGTCGGTGCTGCTGGGAAACTCTTTGCTGATCTATGTGATCCACAACATGGAGACCCTGCACACTACCATGTACCTCCTTATTTATATGCTGTGTGTTGTCGACATCATGGTGGTGACCACGATCGTCCCCAACATACTCCTCGGGCTCCTGTTTGACGCATATGAGATCTCATTGGCCGGCTGCTTAACTCAAATGTTCTTCACTCACTTCCTGTCCTCCCTGGAGTCCACACTGCTGTTAGTGATGGCGCTGGACCGCTACGTGGCCATCTGCCTGCCACTGCGCTACAGCAAAATCATCAACTCCACTATGTTTGTGAAGCTGCTCCTCTTCACTGCGGTTCGAAGTGGCTCCGTCATGGGGACTCTGGTCGGGTTGGCGGGTGCACTGCATTTCTGCGACTCAAATGTCATCCAGCATTGCTACTGCGACCACATGGCACTGGTTAGCCTAGCATGTGACAGCACGGAGAAAAACAGAGTGATGGGCCTGGCTGTGATCCTTTGCTTTGTTGGGGTAGATGTGCCGCTCATCTTCCTGTCCTACATGAAGATCCTGAGGGTGGTGTTACGAACGGCGCCGCCTGGAGAGGACCGCTGGAAGGCGTTTCACACCTGCGGCACTCACCTGATCATCATGATGTGTTTCTACCTCGTGGGCAGCGTCACATTCCTCTCTCACAACCTGAACATCCCCATACCGACGGACGTTAACACCTTCCTGGGACTCATGTACATTCTGTTCCCGGCAACAGTCAACCCCATTATTTATGGCGTCCGGACCAAAGAGATCCGGAAAGGATTTTTCAGGATTTTTAAGCTTAGCAGCAAAAAGACAATGATAGTGGCTAAAGTCTTCCCTGTTGGAAGAAAGGACGAATCTGACAAGGTAAAGCAAAACTTTTAATTTAGAATATTTGTAATTTGTAATTATGTCATGGTTTTATTTGATTTTTTCAGTTGCATGACACACAATCTTTCAAAATCTGCTTTTTTCAGAGTTAACTTGTGTCGTCTGCCTAGACATTTGTGTTATCCTCTACCGGGATCTTTATTTCGACCTACAGTAGCACCTTGAGATACAAGCCATCACTCTGTCCATGTTTTTATTCAACATACGAGCAAAAATCTGAGGTACAATCGGTGCTTCTGGACGGTAACACTGCTTCTCAAGGACTATTGTGCCAGTTGGCAGATGGACACATCATCATTCTCGTTCACGAAGTAAAGAGGTAGCTTGTGTGTTCTCGTGACTTTTGTATTTCTTTTCAAACTCTATCATTTTTTCCCAAACTTGCATATATTAATTATGCACAGGTATACATGTCTATTGGTTTATTTAAAAAATTCCCATAACGTAGAGGGTTTGGGGCGTTTTTTTACAAGGCTAGAATATATTAAGTTATATTATTTATTTTAAATGGGGAAAATTACGGAACGGATTAAACTCGTATCTCAAGGTACTGCACTTGCATATGTTCTATGGTGAAAACTTCTCCACAGGTAAAGACCTACAAGCGCTCTGCTATAAAGTCATCCGGTCTTCCTGAGACTTAAAATCACCTGAGAACAAAAATCTGTAAAGGTGGCAAGAGCTTTTATAAATAACATCCAGAACAACAACTTAACAAGAAATATTATTTAACAAGTCGCGTTTCCTTCTGAGCGGAAGGTATCATTGTCCCTGAGGTGTTAAAACACAGATCTGTCCTTCTTTATCTTTTGTAAACCACCAACAACTTTTAGCTCCTTTCTTTGTGGTGCACACTAGTTAATTTTTTTCTTCATCATGTTCCATGCATTGAGTTCACCTACAAAACAGCCTTTACTAAACTTTTTTAAATGAGTTGAACCTGATCTTTCATCTCAGTCCTCATCTTTGAAGCAGTTCTATGAAAGATGTGACTCGGGGTCATTTAACACACAAACACACAAAACTCCGTAAACTTCTCTTTATTTATTCACTGTGGATAAAGGTTTCCTCCTGGCCCTGTCAAAATAAAAGCCAATTAAAATACTGTCACAAACAAATTGAGTGCTTGCTGTTGACCTTTTTCCTGTGATGTTACAGAGGAGAACCAGACCCAGATATATCTTCCCTCCATCATCACACACATCACTGATAACACAACTGTACACTTAAGACGGAGGGACGTTTCAGTCACTCTATATACTGTATATATAACATCTGTTCTTTAAAGGAAATGTTCAGTAATTCTTAACCTGCTGGTGACGTCAAAGCTACATCACCTCCTGAATCCATCTTTAAAGTCAACCGCTGGCTTGAATTTATTTCTCAATGCAACATGAAAACAGAGTCCGACCGGAACAGTTCTGTTGGTGCATTCTAGAACTTAATTTGAAATCTGCACATGTCAGAGAGCTGTGACCCGAACCTTTCTGTCACAGTCTAAATGTAATCACTAAAGCCACATCAGCACGAGTCGTTTAAAGTTTGAGGTGTGTCTGGGTAATGGATTCACCTTCTTTTCCACTGAGATTGCAAGAACGTCTGAAAAAATATTTTGCAAACATCATGAAAAATAAAAATAAGTCAATCAAAATTAAAGTACCCAGACATGCAGACGGGATGTTTCACCACTATAAGCAACTGGATCAAGATAAGCATCATCGGCCCTTTGTTGGCATGATTTTACTAATACTGAGATAAAGCCTGTTCAATAGTATTCAACCCTCAAAAACAACTTGATCAATACTATAATCAATAAGAATGTACAGATAAAAACATTCAGATTATGCATTTACAACATTATAATGAGAAAGATGGATGTTAGCTGATCTCACATGCAGGATCTGGAGGTCTAGCTGCCTTCAGCTACTTTGCTAATTAGCCTAGCCATTGCAAAATGAGTCAGAAACTTCCTTAGAGAGACCATCAATATGTGATGCTGAAAAAGATGGATGGCTAATTAATACACACCCTCACTAACAAATGGACGTGTGTGAGGGGACTGTACCTATCGGATTCTTACATCATTAAAAAATATTTAAAACACATTTACACAACCTCTGCTCTGACGACAGCTTCATCTAAATACCGATGATGTCACAACCATGTGTCCATGTCCAGGTTGATAATTCATGACATTAATAAATCACTTAAAATCCTGTTGTAATTCATGCAAACAAGGCCATTGGTTCTTCTCAGCTGATTGGTGGTACTTTCTTACAGTTCAGGTCCACGTGGCGGTGTGTGTGTGTTTGGGGGGCGTCCTTCAGTTGACTCCTCCCCCTGCAGCTTCGCCTGACTTTAAACCACCATCTGCTCGTGGATTGTCCCATAAAGTTAACCATGTTGTTTAGTTGGACCCTCTGATATGACAAACTAAAGTCAATATAAAGTTACTCTTGTTCACTCCCTAATGGAAACACACAGAACAAAGTGACATTAGAGGCATGCTACCAGTTGTCATCATGATGCCGCCGCCGCCGTCGGGTCCCGTCTCTGGCCGGCTGGCGGAGGAGTGGACAGCTGCTCCGTCTGAAAACACACTGACATCTACGCTAGCTTTTTACACCTCAGCAGGACGCAGAGGAGAAACATAAACGTGAACACAGACGCCACCTCGCCAAGTGTTTAATGGGTTTCCAGATTTGACCTAAGGGTGACCTCTGTCAGCTCTGCCCTACTGCAGCAGCAGTGGCAGCCGTGACGCCCGCCATCTTTATCTGTCGTTGAGTTTAGGCGAATTGACCGGCTCCTCATCTTCCTCCTTTTCATCTTTTGCTCCTATTAGTCGCTGGCGGGCGAAGTCTTCAAAGATGATGTCATCGTCACTGAGGGAGAAGGAGGAGAGGGTTATGACATCATGACATCACACGGAAAAGATTTTAGATGAAGCGAGGAAACAGTCATGAGCGATGGAGGGAGAGGAAAGATGAAACTGGCACATTGAGCCACAAGAGGAATCAACATGGCTCTGTTTCATGCGGCCTGTTGTTAGCTTAGCACAAGTAGAGGGATCAGGGGAAACTTATTATTTCTTTGCAACATCCAAACTCCAGTTGAATCATCTTAAAGCATCTTTAATCAAGGTGCTTTAATTTCAACTTTTATATTTACTAAAAGTAAATAACAGCCATTTGTTTTTTTATTTCTTTGGGCCTTTATTGGTGGGACGACTGGGGATCAGTGTGAATGACCCGTGTGTTGGAGCTAATTTGCCTTATTACACATTGAAGAATAGATGCTGAAACAATAATGCATTTTCAAGTGTTCTATCTGATATAAATAAAGCTCCTGCTTCTGAATAATTTACCCTGATCTAACATTAACTGTGTCACTTAAATGCAATGGAAATACTTACCTTTACAGTTAAGATGTAATTATTTTTGAACAAATTGAGAAGAGACAGTCTCACCTTTCAAACGCTGTTAATCTCTGGTGTATACATTATCATAATAAGCAATTATTTGTTATATGAGTGTGAAATCATGAGCTGTAAAACGCAGAGGAGCCATTTTCTGACGGGTGAGATTCCAGTTTACAGCCCATTTCCTGCAGCTCGACGGCGGCGCGCATTAAAACGCATTAAGGCTGAGGCTCAGGAGACATGAGGGTTAATGCTTCAGCAGGATGAAAGGAAACCTGCTCTGCTGTCAGGGTTATTGACGAGAACGTAAAGCAGAGAGCAGCCAATCAGACAAGCCGTTGGGGAGGCGCAGACAGTAAGAGAGACAGCTGCTTACTTTGTGTCAAACTCGATCAGGTTTGTGTCGATCTGAGCTTCATCCGGAGCTGCAGCAGGAAGACAGACAGAAAACATGGCTGAAAGAATTCATTTCCACATAATCATTCAGTTTGGATCAATATTATTACACTTTTGTGCACATTTTTATTTAATTCCAGGTGAGGTCAGTTTCTGAAAGTCCATTTTGAGCTGTTCCCCGATCTACTTGTGCTGGTTAAGTGGTCAATTGATTTTTCTCAATCAGGGACCTAACTTAGATGGGGGGGAATGGGGGATATATGTCCAACACCTGTGCACACAAGGTTAAGAGTCAGCAGGTAGGTGTCAGAGGTCATATACATGGCTCACCATCTCTGTAGGCGGACTCTTCTAACGGCTTCGGGTGCATCAACGTGAACGGCAGCTCCACAGAGACGTCACTAAGACATAGATCATCGTGTCACCGATCACCAATCAATATCAACACGTCTTTCGTGCCACCAATAGTTGCATTCAGTGAGACGTTCAGGTGACCTTTGTAAATCTCAATAATAATGTGAAAGGTTACCTCGCTGCCAGATCTCCCAGGAGTCTGAAATCAATAAACATTTAAGACGGTCAGCTTCGCAGCAGCAGCACTCATTCCTATTGATGCACTCATTAACTCTCATGACGATCCGGAGCCGTTAAAGAGAAGATTGTGTGTGATCTGAGCTGTTCATCCCTTTAGTGCTGTCTCAGGAGGGTATTTATAATCTTCCAAATGTCACAAGATAAATCGTGCTAATTTATTTCCCACATCAGTGAAGGAGAGGAATGACGTCTCCCGTTGGAAACAGAAACATCCTCTCGGTGTAAATGCTAGATGTGATTCAGTTTTAAACAAAAATACGCAGACTCTAATTCCAAAAGTTTACAGAGAAGGACTTCTTTTACGGTTTGAAGACATTTCACGTCTCATCCAAAAGCCTTCCTCACCTCTAATCAACATCGTCATCGTCATCCGATATGTGAGAGACATCCTGGTGTTCTCCAATTTCACCGCCAACCTGACCTGAGCTCCTTTCAAAATCAGCTCAAATTTCAGGTTCATTAAAGAACTTGAGACTCTGGTGAAAACGCAGTTGGTTAGCTGCTAACGGCTAGGTTCTTGAATCTCTGGACGTTAACAACCTGACTGGGTGTTAAATACTCCAGACTCCACATCATTCATTGAGAACTTCTTGGATGAAAGTCTTCTATACTAAAAGAGAAGCCTGTGAGTACTTTTTAAATTTAAGTCTGAAGGTTCCGCATGTACAACAAAATATATACAATATAAAAAAGCCATTGTAGCAGTGAAAAGTGGATAAAGCTGCATTAATAACAAGTTTAGCAGCAAAGACTTACAGATTAATTCTGTAATACTGACCCGCCTCTGGACACGACCAGCTTGACTTTGACTTTGTACGACACAATGATACCCAGGATCTCCTTATTGGCTCCTTCTCTTAACCTGTTAAGGACAGACCAATCAGCAGACAGGCATCACTCATCAAACTGTCTGTATGTGACTATCAAAAAACGTTTGGATTAAGGTTGGAGAAAATAGCTCATTGAAAATATCAGCAAACATTAAACGACTCGTTAGCTCATTGGTTTCGGAGACTGGCTCAGCTTGGAAACCATCATCTGAGGCCGACCAGCCAATGAACACGGACAGGTGAAACATCCTCCAAACAGCCCTGCTGGACTCACAGCGTGCTGGAGGCCAGGTTGGTGTCTTCGTGCTTCAGTTTTCCATCCAGAGCCAGGCCTCGCTTCTCCCGATTGTTGGCCAGGAAGGGAGTCAGAGTGAAGACCTTGCAGAAAGTTGAACTGGGAGCGACGACGTCACTGAGCACAGAATGAATCCAACGATCAGACAATTTAAATCAGGGTACGCTTGTTCTAGTCCAAGGAGGTGTAGAAGTTCATAAAAAGCTCAGAGGACATCTGAAAATCTACAATCACGGAACGGACCTCATGCTGGGAAACTCACTCTGACTCCTCGGTGGCCACTGGACATTTGTACTGAGCTGTGTTGAACAGACAGATGTCTGCATACTGTCGCACTACGGAGGCATAAATCAGACGTCAGCAAAACAAACAGGTGAAGACGGAGAGCAAGACCAAAGCTTTGATGTACCTGAGATCTTCATCTTCTTTACCGTCTTATTGGTGTTGTTGGTGACGTGAACATTGACGCTGATCGGCTCCCCGTGGTAATAGATCTAAGAGAACAAAGCATTTTGGAGCATTTTAGCATTAGCATTTTAGAAGACATGAAATGAGAGTAGGAAACACACATTTGGAGAGCACACACACACACACACACACACACACACACACAAACACAAACACAAACACACACACACACACACACACACACACACACACACACACAAACACAAACACAAACACAAACACACACACACATCTGATGATGCCAGCTGCATAGATCGACATCCAGATGCTTTGATTAAGTGATGGAGATACTCATGGTGTCTTCTGAAGGATATATAAAATACAGTGCGCCCTCATTCCTCGCGGTTAACGCGTTCCAGGAACCACACACGATTAACGAATTCTGCATTAGAGCGACAAACTATTGATCTTATTATTTATGGTAATTTAAACCTTTATGAACCCTCCCCATACTGATACTAAACCACCTTTTATCTGTATTACATTTTCCCACACTCTTATCGACTGTTTAAAGCACTTTTGTGTCTCACCTAAGTCTGAGACTCACGGAACATAGCCACTTCCTGATGCCATCAGCCAATAGAATGCGCGTACGGTATCACGTGACTTCTTCTTCTTCTTTTCCTTTTGTGACTGCCTACCAAAAATCCGCAATGAGGTGAAGTAGCGAGCTTTGATGCGCAAATACGAGAAGGCGCACTGTACGTCTTATTGGCCTACAGAATCATCACTCTGTTAGCCAGTTCCAGCCTCCAACGACCCGATCCTCATTGACCTTTAAAAGGCCAAAGGCTAATAGTTCATCCCCTGAATCCAGAACATCGTCTTCATCTGGTACTTCAGCTTCAACGACCTGTTCCCGGCTTTGACTCTTTTATTTTATGGAGACAGTTACAGCTGGACAGCAAATCAATATCATGGGTACGCTTAGTCCTCAACCTACGAACACAATTGGTTCCAGGAAGCTGTTCACAAGTTAAATTGTTCATAAGTTGTTATTTATTAAATTTCAATCTATAATCTCCATTTGTCATTTAAAAATGTCATTAATAGTCACAATACAAAAGTACTATTACATAAGACTTACTAGAAATCATTACAGGGCATAAAACAACACATAATGAATAAATACTGTAGTACCATAATGTAACTTTTACATCTCTACCTCTGCTGAATGAATTTGATCCTCGGGGTTGTAGAGGCTAAGCCAAGCTTTATTTCACTGAGGTATTTCACCACACTTACGTGAATGACGCACAGATGCGTTTCCTGGTTATCAAATGTCCAAAACGCCACTTTATGTTTGATTAATCTGTTTTATTTCTATTAAGTTTCTCAGTTAAGTCAACCAATAATTAACATCAAATAGCAAAACATTCAGCTTTCAGTGTTCAGAGGTTAATGCTTCCGGGCAGACACCATACCCAGCCAACATTGGTTCCTAGTTTCTTTAGCTCCTACAGGAGGACAACCCCGTCAATAAATTAAAAATAATACAAAATAACAGGCAGGTTGTTTTACAAACAATGTGATCACCAGGCTGAACAAGTCCTTCCCCTCTACCTGTCATCTTATTCCTGCTTTTACTGTAGAATTCAAGCTAGCCACTTTTCGCGGTTTTACCTCTTTGTCCAGCGAGGCCTCCAGGTGCAGGGGTTTGTCCGACATCAGGAACTGTCTGGTGGTTTCTGCCGTCGGCTGAGGACCAGGTTTCTCTGGAGCGTACTGCACCTTCCTGATCACCAGACGCACCGAGTTCCTACAACAACAACACAAAACTGATGCCACTCAGTCTGGATGAAGTCTTCATCTGGATTATGTCAGCAGCGATACTCTCTGCCTGCACAGGAAGCTGCTAATGCACAAGTGATTTCTGTTCCATTCATAATTCATCTCTGGATTCCTTCTGCAGCCAACTCACTTTTACCTTTTGTGGATCTTTTCCTCCAGATTTTCTGCGCAGAAAGCTTTCACCTCGAAGTCAACTCCGCAGGCCTGAAGACAGAGATTTGTTTCGTTAGCAGATCTCTAGGTTTCTTAGAAATACCCGGGAGGAGGTGTTTAACCTGTTCCGTCTGCAGCTGATGGTGAAGAAGAAGTAAACAGTGTCTTTACCTTCCCAGTATCTTCTGGACCCGGCTGGAGGGTGACGGAACAAGGCAGGTTCAGAGGAATCTAAAAACACGAAGGTAACATCACTTAAAAAGCAAGAGATCTTTATTTATGTTCATCACCTCACTTTACACCAGTGGAGTTATGAGTAGTGACTCATCTCTATTACCATCTTTTGTAATAACATGCTTTTATGAAATTGATGACTTTGTTCTTATTTTAAACCTAAACACAGTTTTGGAGATGTTATTCAAACTTCAGCGTGTTTTTAGAAATTTGACTATACCAGGCATGGGTAAATTATGGCCCGCGGGCCATTTACGGCCCCATTGGCTTTGTAATCTGGCCTGCCAAACTTGTTTAAACTATATATTTACTTTTATGAAATAAATGTGGTTGTTGATTTTCATTTTTATTTTTTACAATAATCATTGCATATGTACGCTTTGATGCCTGTTAAAGACCAAAAGCTTTTACGGAATGCTTTTTACATCACGTTTCAAATAAACACTCCATTCATCTGCCCGCCCATGGATTAGTCCCACGCTGATGGAGATTCAGGTACAAAACACTCCACATGCAACTTAAAATAGGTCAGTGCTCCGTCTTCACATGTTCCTTTGGAAAGGTCCCGTCATAAAAAAGACTGAGAGCATTTAAACAGATATGAAGCTTGTTATCCTGAGATAATCCGATCAATCAATCAATCAACTGATCTCAACTGTTACCACAAATTACACATCTATAAATCACAAATAATAAAATAACAACATGTAGTCATCAATTGCAGTTTAAGGGACTCGACCTGTTGACCATTAGTTTAGCATGTGTTTAGCATGTGTTGGTTAGATTCAACCATCATTATGTTCTGTTTTCCACAATTATTAGAAAAAAAACACACTACAACAAAGGATTGAAAACAAATTTTAGATTCGGGAATAAAACGTGACAAAGCCGTGATTTGCATAAAATTTGTGTAAAGAAGTTTTTAAACCATTTGGAGTTCATCATTTCCCCTGATGCCGTCTTCCCTCTCATCACAACGAGCTCCATCTGTTAAAATCTCAGAACCAATTTGCAACCTGACACCAAACATTTCATTTGATATGAATAACGGAGGGCAGGAACCACTTCCTTACAGGAATAAATTCAGGGCAGTAAGTGCCCCGTAAAGGCTGAACATAAAGATAATTAGTCAATAAATGAATACAGCACGCTGTGGTCATTAAACGAGTCTGGCAGGTTGGGTACCTCGAATGTGAAGGGGTGAGCATGTTCTCCTAGTTTTTTAATCAGGCGTTCCTGGAGACGGGTGAGACTCTTCTTCTCTTCGGGAAGTGGAGGAAACGCCTGGACGTTTGCCACAAACAAATCTTTACGAAATGTCAGGCCAAGGACATCCAGATCCTCACGACCGTAACGGAAGGCACAGGTCAGCGTCACAAACACTGGTGGAAATGGAGAACACATCATGACATCCAGTATTTTTGTGCTAAGCTAGGCTTAACTCATTTTTGAGCTCTGTCTGTTTCAGACACAGAGATAAAATGATCTTTGAAGACATGCAAGAAGTTTCACTGACTACTGAAATATTCCTTTGACTTTGGCGTTTATAGAAAGAATGGAGGTTCCAGCATGAACCCCTGAGGGACTCCTCATTGGACTAAATGGGATACCTCTGATCTCAAGGTACATCCAGCAAGTCATGTGATGTCTAACACAATGCCAGAAGATTTTCTTGGTTTCCTCGTGGATCTACAGTTCCTTCCTATTCAGAAATCACTTTCCAAAAATTGGGATGACCAAATTTCCTATTACACTGAATGCAGCAAATACTCACAAAAATCATCTGGTGGCTCATATTTCTCACCTTTCCTCTCCTTCAGGTACTCGGGGTCTATCAGTACAACGCCATCTACAGGAAGTCAGTAAACACCAGAGGATTATTATTTTCATAGTCATTATTATTTTGTTAAATTAATCTTTGATGTAAATCCAGGAACAAAAAAACAGTAATATTCAGTACTTTATGGACAATTTAACCAATATTAGTAAAAACTGATCTCACCGACAGGCTCCACCAAATCCACGTGGTCCACGAAGTCTCTCTTCCCCAGGTAGACTGTGAGCTGAGGGAGGAACGCAGGTGTCAGCTCAACCAATCAGAATCAACTCTCAGCACAGCATGCATCCAATCTGCCAATACAACTATGACAACCAAAAATATTATCATATTTCTTCATTTTTTAAGACTTTTTGCTTGTTTCCATTGTTTTGAATTTTGTTAATTTCCTTGTTTCTTTTACACATTGTTCCAAGACATGTTTCAAGTCTCTGCAGGTGTCCGCAAACTTAATTCCTCACGTATAAAGATTTGTCTGGAATGCTCAAATTTTTCTTGTAAATTCACATTTATATGACAATTTCAGATTTCTCTGGGAGGTTCTCATTTTTTTTGGATTGTTCAGATTTTTCTGGGAGGTTCAGATTTCTCTGCGATGCTCACGTCTGTTTGGAGCCAGGGTTTAAAGGATTCTGAGTGGTTTGAACAGGAGGAAGAGGAGGACTCACCTTTCCATTGGGACTGGCTTTCTTAAACACTCTGAAAACAGAGAAAAGAAGGTGAGAGGAAAATAACTCTTATCCACAATATCTGTTTTTACTGGTTCAGGTTGGTCTCTGGTATTCAGTGGAGAGGAATCTCTCTACTTGCCGCGCATCCATTCAACTATTGACACAAGAATGTTGTCCCAACAATATTCTGTACGAGACAAATATTTTTATTTTCCTTTAATATGTCCTTAATTTTTAAATGGCTACATCCACAAATATTCAGATTTGAACAACATTCAAGTTATTCTTTATTTCTTAAGTCTTATCTTTAAGGGGACCTCTGAGGTTATCACTATCATCATCATCATCATCATCGCCGTCGTCGTTGTCGTCGCTGTCGTCGTTGTCGTCGTTGTCGTCAGCAGCAGCAGCTTCCTGTTCCATGGCCTGTGTCTAATATTGTCTGACATTACAACCCCCCCCCCCGTCCTCTGTGTTAACGCTGTCATCAATTAGCCGCTGCGGCTCCATTAGCTTTCAGCTTCCTCCTGAATGGATCCTTATCAATCAGCAGCATCAGGACGCCGTTTTCCCGGAAGCCGTCTTGGCTTCTGGGAGTTCGTTCAGCATACGATTACCTGCTAAGCATCATCTCTGCAATTAGTCCAATTAAATATGAGCACACACCGGCTGGTGCAATCTCATTCACAGATTAAGATGATCTAGAATTTATTGCAGATTATTACACATCCTGGTTATGTTATCTTTTATGTTCTTACATCCAGTCAAATATTTTAGTGATACACAACATTTGCTCTGTATTTCTATACTATTCTAAATCCTCCTTTTCCAGTGACTGGGAGCTCTGGGACCATCTCCTACTGGTCTGGTGGGCAGACCAGCATAGCATCATGCTCATCAATGACATGTTGGTGAAGAAATGTCTGGTGTGTCTTGAATATCTTGTGTCACTGAAGGATGGCGGTTTTCCTCGGTTGAAACTGATTGATTGGGACTAACTGACCGATCAATATCTGATGGTGTGTTATCTCTCTGCTCGAAGACTCCCACGATGCTCCAATTGAAAAACTCACTCTGAAGGCCGATTACACTTCACGTAACACTAAAGTACGTACCTTATAATACAAATATGTTGAAACGGATAAGTTAAGGTTGAATTTCAGTCATTATTTTCAACTCTTCAGTTATTTTGAGGAGTTGAGAAGTTTTTTTTTGTCTTCCTGTTGTTAAAAACTTGTCAGCATTTCGCTTTGTTTGGTTTGAGGCCATGACAGAAACAGGTTCCGTCTTAAATGAACCGCTGGTATTAAAGCATCATCTTCATCGTGAGGAAGGAGGAAGGTTAGCTGTGAATCAGCAGCGCTCTGAGCTGCTCTGTATGTCTGACAGATCACACTGAGCTCATTAATATTCTCCTGACACCACACACTCGGATAAACTCAGCCTGCAAACACACACACACACACACACACACACACACACACACACACACACACACACACACACACACACACTCGAAACAGACGCTCTGTGGTACAGATCCAGGGGTGTGTGTTTACAGAAACGTCTTAAACATTAACATCAAATCACCAAGCAGAACATTCGTTTCTGGACTCTCATCAGGACCGACTCCAGCCACTCTGTCCAGGTCCCGACAGTCCTCATTGCCTTCTCTCCTTCCGGAGTACTCCTGATAGAACAACTCCCCGGTGCTGGAATCATTTCCTCCCCACCGGTTAGCTTTGTTTCGATTTCGCCCACCATGAGCACAAAGACCTAGAACACGGAACCTTCACAGCTTTTATCATGGGGAAAATGGCATTCCGGAAGCGTTTCCTGTTGCACTGGGAGGATTCTCCTGACGTTGAACCAGCTGTTTCCGTTCCAGATGTTTCATGTAAACCCTTCTAATGCGTTTGAGGCTCAATGCTGCTTTCATGGTTCTAATATATTTCCACTTTATCAAGATCAATCTAAAACATGATTCCTTCTTAGGGAATCTGTCAACAAGTTTTTCCATCAATAAAGAAAATACTGCAAATCTGATATGCCACAATGGGGGATCTGGACCTGTTTCTGGTCCAGACAGAACTTCAGACCTTTACAGTTCTAGAAATCCACTCTGGAGCTACGTTATCTGATCTAACTGTAGGTGTAGTGTCATATCTGTACGGGAAACCTGAACCCCAGTCACATCCACATTTAAAGGACCAGACCTCAATCCACACAGCGGTAAAAAATGTCTTCCACATCTGGATACTTATATTTTGATTGGCATCTGATTATTTTTGTTTCTCATAATATTGAATGTTAAAAACATTCAATCTTAATTGATTCAATCTATTGAATCTATTGAATGTTAAAAATATTCAATCTCACGACAAAGACAAGGTGAACCTTATCCAGAATCTGCACCAGGACCTGAATCCACCTGAAGATTCAATCAAAATATCCTGACCCAAAAATCCTCCAAAGCACAAAATGTAATCAAAACCAACAGATAACTTAGAGTTATTTTGCAGACAGATGAGCAGAAGTTAATTCTGATGAGTATTAACTTCTGACCAGGTTTGTTTCCACTTCATTTCTTCAGTTGTTTGTCACCATGGCAACACAAAATCTTCCAAGCAGGAAGGAGGAACCCGTTTAAGGTCAGTTTAGATCCAAATAATGGGATAGATCCCAGGAAGTTTGGCCAAATCCTAATAGATGCTAACAAACAGTAATGGAGCCTTGGGCCTGATGGACTGTTTGTCATGCATTCTCACACAGTCAGACGCCATGCTGCATTCAGGTGCACCTCTTAAACGCCACAGAAGTCCAGCAATGAGGTCACGTTCTGTGGCTGTTACCCAGAAACTATTTGATCGATTTCCATGGAACTTCAGGGGAGGGTGAGTTTTAGCGAGGATCCAGATGATGGGATGGATCCGTGACTTATTTTCTCCATTTCTTTAACATCGATGGAGAGAATGGTTTTCAACATTTCCCCCAATAACACAAAAACCACAGAATCATTTCTCTGAAACTTACTGGAGGTGTTGGACATGTTTTGAGAAAAAAACCCTTGAATTTCTGCAGCATATCTAGATTAATTAGTAATTTGATTACTTTCTTAAACAGTAACTGATTCTTTGTCCAAAAGTACTTCTCAGTTTGCTATTTCTGTTTCCTGTCTATCGTTGCTTTCAAAATAAAGGCAAAAATGTAGGTAAAAGCAAACGCTTTGAACACAGAAAACCAGCAGAGTACGTCTCACACAGACGTCACACCCAAGGTTCTGACAGAACGTTATGTAATGTTACAACACAGTGTGGTTCTCCTGACACACACACACACACACACACACACACACACACACACACACACACACACACACACACACACACACACACACACACACACACACACACTTGAGCAACGGCAGCAGAATGAAAGGAAGGGAAACAGAATGAAATCTTACCTGGTTCCTTTATCTACCATCCTGACGATGCAGACAAGTCAACAGCTGCTGGACAGAGAGGTCGTGTTGATGGAGGAGGATGGAAGGATGCCGTCACCGTGGAAACTGAAGGCAGGATCTCGCTCTCTGTCTCTCTTTCTCTCTCTCTCCCTCAGGAAGTTGTCGTCATTCCGTCAGATTCTCCTCAGCGGGAGGAAAAACCTCCGTCTGAGCTGCAACTGAACCAACGACTGAGTCCACCGCTCTGCTCCTCCTCCTCTTTAACTCACCCCCCCCTTCTCTCTCTCCCTCTCTCTCACCTCCCTTCCTCTCCTGTCATACTCATTACCAGTAAAATGTGTTAAAACAAAAAACACCCTGAGGACATCATGTATTTTAGTCTGACATCAGCGTCATGCTACCAGCTGGACTCCGACCTCCATCATCCTTCAGTAAATAAAAAAATATCAGAAATTGTTGCATGAAAAATTCAGAATTCAGCACAGGAGAATGGAGCTTCAGCACAGAGTATTAAAAGTGCCAAATTGTTCACAATGTAATTTGGAATCTTTTCTTTACTTTAAAATATAACCAAGAAAAAATGCTTTATGATGCTTATAAGTCACAAAACATGAAACACAAAAAGAAAAAAAACCCTAAAAAAAACTATGAAATTATATGAGATCATCGTGAATGAATTTAACGCAACCCCTTCCCGCACAAAAAGAATTGGCTATTATTGACAAAGAAAACCTGAAGAGCCAGCTCCAATGGTGACGTTAGCTAGGAGAAGATTGAATACTATTAAGCCGTTGCCAATGACGTTTATTCAGGACATCTTCATTAAATCCTACCAGCCTCAGATCTTTTTTTTTTTTTTTACAAACTTTATTCTGGCATTTGAACCTTGACGGTGACATCACAGAGAAATGCCCACTGTTTAAACTCAGTCTGAAATGCTTCCCATTTACAACAATTCAGGAGTGGCACCACAAGTCCTCATGGTGGCGATGCGTTTATGGGCCATACAAATATTTTTCAGTCCATTTCAAACGGGCGATGGTTGAGGCTCAAAGTTCGATCGGGTCACAGGCAGCAGCTGCTTCCTGATCCCTCATTAATGAAACTGTGAAATTGCCTCCAGCGCCGTTGTCAGATTGATAAAAGTCCAATGTTTGAACACATAAAGGATAAAACACCTGAGACGACAGGAAGGTTAGAAAGTTTATTGGAAGTGTAAACATATTAAAACATTTTGTTCTCCGCAGAAATATGAAAGTAAAGGAAGATGAACTGAAGACATGGCGGCTCTGAAGACATTTTCTGATTGGTTTAATCTGAATTACTGTATTCAGTGCAGTTTTAAACTAAGACTCCTTCACCTCCACCTCCCTGTTGGAGGATGCTTCTCTCTGGCACCTCGATTTACCTACAAATTAAGTTACAGAACAGTATTTATTTCTTTCCCTTTCACTTCGTGGGTGAGGAGATCATGTCGTCCCAGCTGTTTGTCTTTGGGCCCTGTGCTTCAGTCCCACATTTAAACAGATTTTTCGCTTAAAAAAATACCTGAATGTCAAACAACACCAAGATTAGAAGGTAAACTACAATAACCTCATTAATAAATAACAGAGAAACACTGACAACATCAAATGAAAGACAGAGATAAACAACAGGAAGTAGAATATGAACAGAACAAGATGATTTCCTCTGGATCGGAGCATAAATCTATTAAATTATAGTTCACCTTTGGTTTTTTTTTACATGCTCTGTTTTGTTCATCGTGTCTCTGGAGGCTACTTGACTCCACCCCTCATCTCAGAGATCTTGATGAGATCTGGAAGAGGAGTGTCTGGGTTGGAACCACAGAACTGCATCTCTGATGTTTTTGTTTTTGTTGTTGTTATTGATGATGTAGTTCTGTTAACTTTAGTCCATGACCTTCATCAGCATCGCAGCGTAAGTAGCTAGATCAAGGGTCAACAGCTCCAGAGACGTGGTCGTGGTCCTCCAGATTGGGGGGGTTGAGTCGTTGCCTCAAGCAAAAGAGTTCAGAGTCCTGATTGGGAAATGGGTCACCAGATGGACGGGTGTTTTGATTCTACCGGTGAACAGCTGATTCAGAGGCTTACAGTTGACTTACAGTACTAGCTATGAACTCTGGGTAGTGACCGCATGATGTGTTGTATGAAGAAATTCTCCAAAACTGATCCCCTGAACATGTTTAAAATTCTGTTTCCCTTCGTTCAGTTTTAATAGTGTTAAATCCTTAGAAGTTTTAAATGTTTGTTGGTGTTTTTGCGTCGTTACAAAATGAAAAGTAAAAAGCAAAAAATTCTAGTCCAAACAACAAATACAGCAGCTAAATGTCCCTTTTGTTTTCTCAAGATGTGCGTGCTGTTGCCATGCCAATGCTTCGTCTTCATGGACTGGCTGTTTCAGATGTCGCTCCAGAGGACAGCCAACCTGTTCTTTCCCACACTGACGACATATTCACCAGAAGGAGACCAGGACACGGCGCTGATGGGCGAACTGGAGAGAAAAGGCCCGAGTAAAGAAGCTGAAGGATGTCTGGTCCCTCAGGGAACCGTCTCGGGCCCCAAAAACATCTGGTCCACTTATATATCAAGGAACACCTTTGTATTGTGGTCATAGGATTTTATTTACAGAACAATAACTTCATCAGCAGTGTGTTAAATTTCAGTTCAGCATCTCAATCGAGTTTGAAAATCTTGTAGCATTTTTCCTTCGTCATATTGACAACTTTGGAAAACTGAACCTACATGACTCCATAGAATTAAAAACACAATAAATATTTTTGTCTCTTCAACTGCTAGTGGAGCTCCTCAGGAAACTGACCTGGGTCTCTGATGTTTTTATCACACTTTAGGATCGGAACACGGCCTGAATGGATTTCTGATTAACTGCTCAGTTACCTGTGTTTGTCAGGTAGGCGGGTCTTCAGATTGCCAGTGGAGACATTCCAGATGTAGACAGCGCCATCAGCTGATCCGGCAGCGAGGAAGCCCCCGTCTGGACTGATGAGAGAACATTGGGTCAGACTGGAAGTTCTAACAGTGTCGGTCATGGAAGGGAAGTATACAATATGAGGATGCAGTCGAACAGGAAGTGGATGAATGGGGGGGGGGGCAATACTCATCTGAGGGTAAGGAGCAGACATCCACTTCCACTGACACCTGTGATTTAATGATTGGAGGAGATCTGATCTAATCATTATTTCCTGTCTATTTAGAGAGTCAACAAAAGATATTAGAAGGAACCAATGAACTGCTTGAGGGATGACATCACTGCCACTACAGGCCATGGTGAAAAGGGCAGGAATGGTCCTAAGGGGCCTTGATGTGGGTCAGAATGAATGATGCTGTTCAGAGATGTAATATAATTACACAGTAATCAATTCTCTGACTCTCAGATGATGTAACTCATCTGTAATCACAGCTGTACAGCAATGAAGAGACTGGATGTTTCTGACACCAGTACCTCGGTACCAGACTGTACAACGTGAAGCACAGGAGGGTTTGTGAGCTGCTAATGCATTAATATTTGATGTCACTGATTGAACTGAGTGCATTTATGTTGATTTACCAGCCGTTCATAATTGGTTCTGTGCGGAACGTCAAACAGAACCCAGCGGGCGAACTGCCTGCTGGTCTGTTGGGACAGAAACTCATATATTTGGTGTTTCTATCAGAGAGCTGAATAATCCTGGACCTACTGTTGTCATGGAAACTGCAGAAAATGAGCCACACAGAATCTCATCTGTCATCCTTCTCTTTCTCTCATCTCACTCCGACTCAAAACATCTTCACTGGAGACGTGAACAGAAACACAAAGACAAACTAACGCTGTGATGTTTGGACCGCCTGCAGGTAAACCGCCAAAAAAACAGATCGGGAAGCAGCACAGCAGCGAGAATCTGATGATACAAATCAAACGCAGCAAAATCAATACATATGCTGTCTAAATATTGTTTCTTGATGTTTACACTTGCACTATGTTCTAACTTCATACTGATGGGTGAAGACAGATTCCACGCTGCCATCTATCCCCCAGGGGCTGACTTACGTCGCTTGTTTCCACGCTGCTCAGGGACGGACAGCAGCCTCACGTGTAATCCAATTTATTTATTTTTTACTCAGTTTACAGGGAGTTGTTCCTTCAGAGATGTAAAGTCACATGACCAGGCGGACTCACCTGATCACAGCTTTGGTGCAGTCGCTGAAACATTTAAATCCCTCCGCTCTGTCGGACAAACAAATAAACAGACACACAATCAACACCCGACCGAATACACACAAGCAAACTTTATTAAAGCCTCTACCTGAAGCACGTTCGCCCCTTGCTCCACTCCCTCAGTTCCATCAGCTGGAGACTGTCGTCGCGGCAACAGCTGAGCAGCTGGCGATGGTCACAGCTGATGTCCAAGGAGGTGATTTTTCCCTGAGCAGGAAGTTCCTCAACACAGCTGACCACCCTGAATGACAACATTCAGCGATCTGACATGTCATCGCTGGAGATCGATGTGACGGGATGTTTTACCACTTCCAGTCCTTTCAGTCTTCTCAAGCTGCTCAGCACTTTAGAGCTCATAAATAAATTCATGATATACCTTGATGTCTGTTCATATAACATATGAACAATTAATTAGTGAATGAGAGTCGCTCTCTTCTTCTGCAGTCCTCGTCTGCAGTTCTGTTTACCTTTTCATTTTCCTACTTTGTTATGAAAAACTTTAATAAGCATGTGACCAAAAAAAAATCTATGTAAATAAATTAAAATAAATTAATAATTAATAAATAAATTTAAATACTGAAATGATTGAAAAGAGGATTGTGATCATAATTTGGGGCTTGGAGAATGGATGTTGGTGTGTGATTGGTAAACAGAGCTGTCAATCTCCTCCTCTTTCATAGTCTAAGGCAGGAAGGGGTTGGAGGGGTTATGAGCTGTTGCTAGGTGACAGAAGGAGATGAAAGTTGTCGTGGTGACAGTCGGGAGACTGAAAGAAGTAATCATAATGATATGATCCGTTATCAGAGAGAAGATTCTACTGGGTCCACGGTCAAACAAGAGGAAAAGATTTACACAAAAAGGAAGTGGAGAGAAAAAAAAACGGAACAAGATGAGAGATGAGTGAGTGAAATAATCAAATGAAAGGATGAAGTAGTGAAGTGTTAGAGGAATAAAAGAATGATGAAGTGGGTAGTGACCCTGGCAGCAGAGTGAAGTCACAGCATAATGGAGCGGTGAAAAGAACTGAAGTGAAAAAGAAATAAAGGAAAGGATCAAGATCCTTAGTTGTCAGTACTGAACGGGTGGCGTGTGAACGGGTGGCGTGTGAACGGTTGGTGTGTGAACGGGTGTGTGTGAAGAAGTAACCTTACCTGGTATCCCAGACTCTGATCTTACAGTCGTAGTGTCCACTGATGATGCAGGTGTGAGAACAGACCACATCACTGCAGTATGAGCCCACCTTAACTTCCTGCACACCTGTACACAGAATTTCTTCTTAATCAGTAAGTCGATTATCAGTTATTGGAATGTTATTGATCTGTGACGAGTCTCACAGGCGGCTCTGTTGAGGTCCCACAGTCTGATGGTTCCATCTGCACTGCCCGTCAACACCTGATGAGGAGAAGAGCTGAACCTCGCTGCAGTCACCTTCCTGCTGTGACCTGTTAGTGTTACCTGAGACACAGGTGAGACACAGGTGAGACACAGGTGAGACACAGGTGAGACACAGGTGAGGCACAGGTGAGAGACAGTCCTGCAGTTTCTGCCTCAGCTCAATGTTTTAAAAAAATCTTTCTATAGATTTTCTACAACAGAAGTCAACATTTTTATTTTGTCAATTTTAATTAAACTGTATGAAAATGTATGTAAACTTTCGTTTGGCTGCGCTCTGGCTGTCATGGTTACCTTGGGAACGGACTCATCCCTCTGCCACAGCAAGGCCGAGTTATCATAGGAGGCTGCGAGGATCCTCCACCCCTGAGCAAAGACATCAGCATTAACTTCAGCCAGCTGAGATTTCACAACTCAAAAGCTGGACAGGTCATTTTACCGTTGAGTCGAAATCGATGCAGGTGATTCCCCCCCTGCTGCCGTCCAGCGTCGCTCTGTGCGTCATTGAGCCTGATGACATCATCAGTGAGGTCACAACACCTCATTAACAACAACATAATAACACTAACTCAGGATATACCTCCTCTGACGTTCCACAACTTGATGACCCGGTCTGTTCCTCCAGTGGCCAACAGGTCAGAACTGGAGCTGAACCTCACGGCGTTGATGTCTTGCTCATGGGCTTCCTGGAAGGCAGCAAGCAGTCGATACCATGATGTCAACACTTTAGTGAACTTTACTCCTCTCCATTCATCATATCTTTAACAACCGAGTTCCTGGACTCAAAGGAACCTGTAAATATAAGCCAATCAGATGAGCTCTTCTACTTCCTGTTTCACACTCTATGACATCAAACACAAACAGAGAAAAAGCTCCTGTCAATCAGAGATGAAGAGGACCTGCTGCAGCTTTAAACTTACCAGAGAGAGGCATGATGGGTAATGTGGTGAGGACAGAGGACCTCTTTGTCAAACACACAGGAACCCTATCTGTGTGTGTGTGTGTGTGTGTGTGTGTGTGTGTGTGTGTGTGTGTGTGTGTGTGTGTGTGTGTGTGTGTGTGTGTGTGTGTGTGTGTGTGTGTGTGTGTGTGTCTTCTGGTCAATTTCAAAATCACTTTGAATGTTTAAATAATTTGATGGCAAACTAACCAATTCTTGAATCAATCCATGAATACTGATATGACTGTAATGCTTTTAGTTCACATCCTGCAGTTTACAATAACTCCACCAGAGGGCGACAGAGGTTTAGTACGAGAGGCTCAGTGTACTGGCCATGTGGTTGGCGTGTACTTGGCATGTACTCAGAGTGTATTACCAAGACTTGTAGAGCTCTAGCAGGAACTCTGGCTGACAGACATATTCCTGAAGGACACATCAGCTCTTCCTCCAAACTGCACACTGAGTAGCCACGCCTCTTCCTGCTGACGTCACACAGTCACATGACTATTAGAGCCATTAAGGTAAATATTACAAGGTATTCCGGTAATGCATCACTAACCCAAAAAGCTCCTTCATGGAGGTGAAGATTCTTGGAGAGGAAACGGATGCTGATCTGAGACAGAGATGGATGTTTAAAGAACACAACCGCTACAACAACAACAACAACAACAACACTACCTGAACAGTCTGGCGCGTCCTTTCTCCGGCGAGTTGCTGCGGTGGTTTTCCTTTGGAGATGTGCATCTGGAAGCGGGAGCGCTGGAAGAACTGAAACACAAAATACAGGGAGGTCAAAGGTTATCATCACACTGAAGAGTCTGCCGATGACTTATGGACAGGAAACTACCAAAATAAGAGTCTTTGGACCAATCAGGGGTCATGCTGACGAGGACAAAAAGTTTCAGAAACATTTAGAGAAGAAACAAAAAAAACATTCCACTACAAATGGGATCAGGTTACCTGTCAACCGCGACCTTTGACCTGGCAGCAGCCTGCAGCTCCCTCTGCAGCTTCGCTTCTCGAGCTCTGACGAAAACAAACAGTGATGAGTTCAGGTACCTTATCCTGTTCGGGTGTGTGGTGCTTTCAGGTACCTGGACCTGCGTTCGTTGCGGTTGTTCATGTGGGCGGCGGCCTGTCGTTTCAGTTGGATCATGTCCTCCAGCAGGTGTCCTTCTTTGACCTTCTCCAGTCTGTGTTCTGCCTCCACCCCTCTGAGTTGCTCCAGCAGGGCATCATACTCTATCTTCAACACCCTGTTGTCCTCCCGAACCTGCTCCACCCGCCCCTGCAGCTCCTGCCGAATCTCGAACAAACCTGCCCTCCCACGCTCCTCCACAGACAGTCTGATTGAATCAGACAATCGATTTGAGTTTCAGGGATTAAACAAATACTTTTTACAAAGTAAACATACTGCACTCAGAAATAAAGTGGAAGTCAGGTTTAAAGGAAAACCTCAACTTTTACAGACTCCAAACATTTGGGAATGTTTTAGAGGAAACGTTCTGCACATTGACGTTTTATCACCTCCATCTCCTTTCACCGACTCAGCCTGAACCAATCAGCTGTGAGGATGTCTGACAGGTGTGTCACCCACCTGACACGCTGCTGCTCCAGAACACAATCCTTGACTTTCACTTCCTGCTGCAGCTCCACTACCTGATAGGCCAACTGGCAGAAAAAAGAAGAAAAAAAACACAGGAAATGTTCATGTTTAAAAAGGATCACACATCCAAATTCAACCTGTCCAGGTACGTCTGTACCTCCCCCATAGATTTTTTCAACTGGTCATTCATGTGAAGCAGATGGGAGATGGATCCACTGCCGTCGTAGGAGGGACTTCTGGACACACAAAATGAACACACCCTCAGCGTTATCATCAGTGATGGAGGAATGCTGTCGTGTCTCAGCGTGTCAGAGGGCAGATGCAGCTACCTGATGGAGCCTCCCATGACTCCTTTGGTCAGACTGGTTTTCTCCAGCAGCCGGGTGTCTGAAAGGACGGAACAGAACAAGGAAACAGATCAGCACCGCCACGAGCAGCGGCGCCACAAGCGTGTCACATTGCAGAGGAAGAAGAACCTGTGGTGCAGTTTTTAAACAACTCACTCACAACAAAGACAAGATAAAGGAACTAATTTACTGTTGTTCAGAGAACAAACCTCCATCACTGCAGCTCCCTATGATGTTATCACACCTAACAGCAGCCCCCTGATTGGCTGACATTCATCATATGACTCCTGGACCTCGAAAATCCTCCCCTTAGATCAATTGGTCTCATTTATCAAGTTTTTTTAGACAGTTGTTCTAGAACAACAGGATTTCGCAAATATTTTTCTTCGGGGTTCAGGTCCAGAACGTTTGAAGATCAATTTGACTGAATCAGTTTCCTTTCGAATCCGATTCATATCCAGATCAGACACTGGTGAGAACTCATGATAACGTCACCAGGTCATTTTTATTCAATCAATGTCAACATATTCAAGTCCAGTCAGGTAATGGGTTAAGAAATCTGTCCCCAACATCTGTTCACATCTTCCTGAATAAAAAGTCCCGAACTTGGTGTATGGGGGGCCGGGGGCACAGGTGTGAGTGACGCACCTGCTGTCACGTGAAACACATTCAGGCACATTTACAATACAAACTATGATTCCAGCCTTCAGCTGAGTGTAAAATCCACTAAAAACCGGACCAGCCGGGTTCCCGTTCTGACCCACCACCAGAAACATCAAACTATTATTGAGCGCTCATGGAGATCGGTTCCCTTGTTAACCTGACAAACTCATGTGGAACTTGTCGTACAGAAGCCGATCAGGTCCCTGAACGTCGCGTACTGGATCAGGTCTCGGTTCTTCAGCTGCCGGACGATGTGTCTCTTCCAGGTCTCCGCCGCCCCGCCGCCGCCTCCCGCAGCCGGACACCGGTCGCTGAGCTCCGACATGCTGTCCGAATCCGTCACGTCTCCGCCGGGTGTGCCGGTCAGAGCGCCCCGGCCTGCTTCATTGCGTTACCCGCTGACAGACGCTCACAAGCCGGGCAGATGTTACACGCAGCCCAGCGGGGAAGCGCCGCACGCCGCCATGTTGTTTGTGTTTCTTTGTCGCTTGTTTGTTTGGTTGTTTCTTAACTTTTTTTTCGCCATCAGACTTGTCAGTCTGGCAGGGGGCGGGGCTGATGGTCGGTGCCGTGTGTGTCAGCCAACCAGCTGACAGGAACACGCATGCACGCGCGCACCCAATGACGTATTTTAGTTTGATTTTTAAACACGTATTTAACTTTACCTAAATAAAATAAAATAAAATAAAAACGTTTCATTAGTTCTTGTTCAAGCATGAAATAAATAAATCTAAAATCGTTAAGAAAGTGTTTAATTTAAAAAAAAAAAAAAAACTACCTCTGTATCCGGATGTGGGTTTTTTCTGCGTGACATCCATTTTTAAGCTTTATTTATACAGCCACCAACCACACAAACATGACTACAGAGGACTTCCTGGATCCAGAACGATCCAGTCTCCCCATTCTAAAACACACCTCCGTGGAAAATAACTGAAATCTTTGAGAAGTGAAATAAGTGAAATAAGCATTTGACGTAAACAAACATCATCCTTTTGACAGCACGTTTGGCTCCCCCCAGTGGTCAAAAAGAAGAACTGCTTTACCTCCCCAGACAGAAGACGTTCCCTCACCGTTATCCTCCGCGTCCACAGACTGGTGTACAGGTATAGAACGAGTGTTTTTGGATATTAAATTAATAACAAAAAACGTCAAACGGAACTCCAGTACACGAGAAACCGCCCCCCACCCCCCAAGATGTTTCTGTCATGTGATGTAAAAGAATAATATTTTAAAAAGATCATTAATCCTGAAGGAGCCCAAAGTCCATTCAGAACAATCCTTTTATAGTTTTTTTAACAGTCAATAAGCCTCCAGCTTTAATGACTGTGATGAAAGTCAATTTTTATTTCCTTATTTTATAATCCGACCACAGTATATTTAAAAATTTTCAGAAACAGAAAAAAAAAAAAAAAACTCAACTAAATCTAGTAAGTTTTAGTCAAAACTCCTATGAGACCGGACCTGGGTCAAGTCTGCAGACCGAGAGCCAGATCTTTAACTAAGTCTATATTCAGGTGCTGTAACTCTGGGCAATTATTATTATTATTATTATTATTATTAATATTATTCTTTAGAAACCCATCACACAGGAGGCACTTCTTTTGATTCATGTCCTCAAAAGAAAAAAATTCACATTACACTGATTCTAATCAACTAAACCAAGGTTCAGCATCTTTCACTGACCAGACCCTTCCGTTGAACTGCTGGTGTCCTGTAATGCGATTTAATTCTGACATTTTGTTGACATGAGATGAAATGATTTTAAAGAAAGAAATAACAGAATCATTAACATTACTCAAAACACAACTGGAGGCACATCTGTTTTAATTAATAAACCCTCATGTAAACACTGGAAGATGAATTCATAGACAGACCTCAGATCTTGCGTTTCAGTGGGAAGAGTGTTTAAATATATCACACTCTGATTAAACCTCAAACACCCCTCAGTCTTGTCCTTTCTTTCTTCTCTTCTTGCTCATCTTCGGCTGTACCTCCTCCTTTTCTTCTCTTGTCTTTCTCTTTGCCTTCTCATCTACCTGCTCCATGGTGTCCCACACCTCATCATCGCTCCCCTCCTCCTCCTGCTTCAGCTCCTGGCATTCTGTCTCCCCTGTCTCAGCCCCTGCCTCTTCCAGGTCTCTGCTGGAAAGGAGGAGGCAGTTGAGTTTGGACTTCAGGTAGACTTTGTGCTGCAGTTTGCGGTCCTCCAGACTGTGGATTCGAAGGAAGCGGTCCAGGCCACATGACGCCACCACAGGCATTGAGGGGTGACACTGCAACCCCCGTACGCTCCCCGCGAGTCCCTTGAGACAACCGCGGACCACACCTTTCCTCAGGTCCAACAAGGCGATCTGGCCGTGGGTGTTTCCCACTGCCACCATGTTACCACTGGCGGGTAGGGACAGAGCAGTGAGCGGGTACTCGCCATACTCCACCTCCAGGACGGGCCGGCGCTGAGGAGACAAGGGGTCAAAGATGTGGATCTGAAGGAGGAGAGAAGAATGTTACAATCCAACCTCTATCACAAACTGTTGTTTTCATTCAGTTCTGGTCATGAAGGCATCAATCTTCCAATCAGCAGACATGAAACAGGTCAACAACAACAACAACAAACATCGTATGACTTTTAGCACCCTAACGTGAACACACCTGATGGTAACCTGTGCACGTGACCACCTTGTCCGAGTCCGGGATGAAGGCCATGTCTCTGACCCAGTAGGGCCGCCGTAGATCCAACCAGTCATCCCGCAGGTTCTTGGTGGTGAACAGCGGTTCCTTCGGATTCTCCAGGTCCCAGATCTTTAACCCATTGTCCTTCCCGCCGGTGGCGACTTTGTGTCGGTGTACCGGACTCTGCCGCATCCTGCAGACGTTCTTTCCCGCGTTGACCTCCGTCACGGAGTCGCCGCTGTCCTCCTTCCACACCCGCAGTGTCCCGCACTCTACGCAGGTGACAAACGCGGAGCCGCTGAGCGCGGCCAGCCCCGTGAAGCAGCCCTCGGACGGTTCCCCGCAGCGCCGGCTCTCGGTAAAGGTCCCCTTCTCGATGCTGAAGGTCTTCACAGTTCCGTCCACGGAGCCCACTAGCAGCTCGCTCTCCGCCTCGTCTCCCCAGCACAGCGCCCGGACCTCCTGGTCACGGCTCAGGTGAGACGTGTTGCAGAAGTTGAAAGCCTGTTTGCGGGACAGACTGACCCCCTTCAGGATGCCGGTCTCCGCGCCCAGCCACACCGAGCACAGCCGGCTGCTCTCGCCCATTAGCCCGGATTAAAAAGGACCTAAAAGTCGAGACAAGTCGAGTCGGGACTTCTGCACGTTTCCTGTCCTGTTTCAGACAACACGCGTTTCCCCTATGTCGCGTTGCAGTGACGTCAGCATTTTCCAAGAACGTAATCGAAGAAGGTATTTTTAATTTGTAATCTTTATTTACAATACAATTGAGTTACGGTACAGTGAAAACATAAAAGAAAACAATGTACAATATAAAAATACACAATGTACAATATAAAAATACACACAAAACAAACGTTAAGATTAAATGTTTTAGTTGTTGATAAACTTTATTCAAAAACAGGTTTTTGACCTCTTTTCAACGCGAACCGCAAGTCTGCGCAGGCGTAAAAGACAATCGCAACACCATTTTGCCTCTGGGAGCTGCTAGCTAGCCACGGAAGTTAGCTTTCGTACCCGTGAGGTTATTTTGCCTTACTTATTATTTCCACGCGTTCGTATTGAGGTTTAGTTAACAGACTTGGTTCGTGTTGAAACCTGAACGTGAATCGATCTTTGTCTGAGCAAATGGACGCAGAAGAGGACGACTTCATGTCTGGGAACCACTCCGGTAGCTACTGCTTTGTTTCCTTTTTAGTTTTTAACTGTTATCTAGTACATGTCAGATTCACAAGCAAAACCTTGGTAAACAGTTTTGCTTCTCGATTTATCACATAAATTCAACTTAGATTGTTTGAAATGAGAATTATTGCCTACTTAAGATATTAAGGTTAGCAGTTAACTTAAGGTTAGCAGTTTAGCAAACGACGCCAGTAAACAGTTACACCTCAAAGCCCTGCTCTGAAGCTAGCAAGCGGGAACAATCTGGATTGTTTTGGCTTTTCCACAAAGATCAGTCAATTCATTTGATAATGAAAATACTCTTCCAAGTGGCAGAAAAATTAACAAAGAACTTACGGCGTTTGAGGACCACAAAGAATCCATGGTGTCTTTGGTATAAGATAGCTGACAGATCTGACATCGTTATGGAGGAATTTTGCTCCATGGCGATGGAACATCAAAGCTATGTAAGAGAGGACTGCTGGAAAACATACATGAGAGCTTTGTAATAGAGAACTATCAGCAAGCTTCGATTTTCCCTTTAACCTAGGTGAGATGAAGGGATTCTGATTCCAATGTAGTTTGGGTAACATGATTCATATCAGATGTAAAAGTACTTTGGTGTCTTTGGGACAGTGCAGTCATGGATGCTGACCTTCTTTGGGATGTTTTTGGTCTGGACAATTCATGATGTTCCAGTTGGCTAATGATCTGAACCTTTATCCAGATCTGGGAGACAAAAATCTAGAATCAGTTGGGTTTGTGTAAATCAAACTTCTGTTTTTTATAATCAGTACATTACCTCTGCTGAGCGTCACCAGGAAAAGGCCTGTACAGGGCTAGTATTTATTCATTCATTTTCATTAACCGTTTCTTCCACTTTTGTGGAAGCCTATCCCAGCGGACTTGGAGCGAGAGGCAGAATACACTCCTGGCATGATGCCAGTGTTTCTTACAGCCATTTAAAAACCTCCCACAGATCTTGTTCAATGTACAGCATCAGTTACTGTGGTGGTCCGGCCTCTGAGGAGAGAGCACCCCTTTTGGGTTTTGCTTCCAACCCACATAAAGTGAAGTTGTTGAAGTTTTTTTGTCCTGCCGTGTTTTGTGCAGACGACGGAGGGGGTACTCCAGTTCAGGATGAACACCATGAGTCAGGCGAGGAGGAGATGAAGAGTGACCGGCATCAGTCTGAGGTCAGTGCCACAGCTCCTCTAATGCAGAGGAGGTGGGATGAAGTTTCTGGATGTCTTCCTAGTGACAATTGAGTGCGTGACTACTTGTATTCTTGTTGATCATGTTACATTCTGGAACTTCGGGTCTCTGTGTTCAGAGATAATCAAACGTTTCGTTTGTCCCAACACAACAGGATGAGGGCAGCAATGATGAAGATGGTCCTGCTGGCATGGAGACCAGCAGGGCAGTCAGCGGCTCAGACAATGATGATCACAGAGGAGCCGACAGCGACTCGGACGACGAGGCCCCCGGGGATCGCGTAGAAGACAAAAGTGACTCGGAGGTGGAGGCCCCTCAGCCCGCTGAAAGCGAAAACGATGATGACGACTCCTCTCCGATCAAACACCCAATTAGTGGGTCAGACGCCGAGGATTCACCTTCCAAGCAGGGAGGTTCTGATAACGAGGAGGGAGGCTCGTCTCCTGTCAGGCGAAGAGGGAGCAGCTCAGATATGGAGGAGGGGGTGGGGAGGCCCAAAGCAGATAGCGACTCTGAGAACGAGGACGCCAAGCCTGCGGCGTCTCCTGAACGCCGGTCTAACGCTGACAGTGACTCTGATGCAGAGACGCCAGCCAGACACAAGGCGGCGCACATAGACTCTGACGAGGAAGAGAAACAAGAGGGGGGAGGAGGGGGTAAATGGAAGGCTGTGATGCAGTCCGATAGTGAAGATGAAGTGCAGGGAACGAGGAGGAAGTCAGGAAGTGATGGAGAGCAGCAGCATCAAGAGAAGGAGCAGCGAGACAACAGTGATGATGATGAGGATGACAAACCAGGTACCCCGCCCCTCCCACATCAACTTCCTGTTTGGCGTGAGGTTGAATCTGTTTTTTTGAAGCTGTTTTTCTTTTCTGTGTGTTTCCAGTGAAGAGGAAGAAGGCCATTTTGTCAGACAGCGAGGATGATGACGACGAGACGGCAGACAAACCAGGTAAGAGAGCCAATGCTGAAGCTGGAAATTCTGGGTAAAGGCTTCAAGATGTGTGTGTCACAATATATATTTAGAGAACACTTTCACAATAAAAGCATGTAAGAAATATGATGACCATAGAAGGAAACCTGCTGCCGTTCTGGTGAGGTATAACACACTGCTGTATCTGCTCTTCAGTGGTGAAGAGGAGTCGGGCCGTGTCTGATGATGAAAACTCCGACAGCGACAGGGGATCGCCCGGACCCGATAAGAGTTTAGCTGCCAAACTCCGAGAGCTTGGCTCGGACAGCGGGAGCGAGGATGACGATAGGCCGAAGGCCACCGAGGGGAAGAAGGACGAGAAGGCGTTGTTCGGCAGCGACAGCGACTCTGGAGGAGATGACGAGGAGGAGTAAGCACTGAATCACCAACAACCAGTCTTTATCTGTTCATTCACTACAAGAAATAAGTTACTGGTTTGACCTTTGACCTCTAATTCTTCCAGAAAAATGATAGCGGACATCTTCGGAGAGTCCGGAGATGAGGAAGAGGAGGAATTCACGGTGAGTTAAAAGGTTATGGTTATGACATAACCTGATTCAATATTGGGTTATGTGCTAAGCTAACAGTTTAGCAACATATGTTTGTAGCATACCTGCTGAGGGGGAAGACATTTTACTAAAATGTTTGGAAAACTGTTTTTACCTTAACAAAGCAGCTTTCCAACAAATGGAGGCTGTTTGCACGCGTAGCAGGAGTAGCACTAACATTATGTTCCTGGTAAATCGATGCTGGTGATGTGTCAACAACAAAAATGACGGTAAAACCTGGGACACTAAGGGGTCCAGGGGTATTTAAGATTTATTGCTAAACGAGTAAAAAAAATTTTAAATCGATTAGCACCTCCTGTTGGCTTAGAGAGTTAAGTCTTCTGCCTGCTGATGGTGCGTTCCATTCAACCATCAGATGCACCGCAGAGCCTGTTGTAAGTTCAACCAGAGTTTCTATCAAACCCTCTCTTTGCTTCACCTGCAGGGCTTCAACCAGGAGGACCTGGAGAGTGACAAGAAGGAGTCAAAAGAGAAGAAACAGCAGGTGATGGAGGAGGAGTCCGACTCTGATGACGGTGTCGACCGCGGCGGCCAAGAGTAAGCACTGACACCCTGATCAATCATATTTAGGGCCTTGAAGTTGGATCATGGCAACAGTTGGGATCTGCTCTGTTCCTGTTTAGCACCAGCTTCATGTCCGACTTCGACATCATGCTGGCCAAGAGGAAAGCCATGAACAGCAAGAGAAGACGTCACCGCGATGGCGGGACGTTTATCAGCGACGCTGACGATGTCGTCAGCGCCATGATCACCAAGATGAACGAAGCGGCTGAGGTTCGCTTTACAAAAATAGAAACCTCTTTGAATGTTGTCTGTGTGCTCCAATCGCTGACTGTCTTCATTTCAACAGGAGGATCGAATGCTGAACAGCAGCAAAAAACCAGCGCTGAAGAAACTCACTCTGCTGCCACACGTCGTCATGCACCTGAAGAAGTAAGAATCATCACTGCTACGTAACTTCAAAAGATGAACTGGAGCTTTGGTTTGAGGTGTGATGGTGCTGTTTGTCCCTCAGGCAGGACTTGAAGGAGACATTTATCGACAGTGGAGTGATGACAGCCATTAAAGAGTGGATCAGTCCTCTTCCTGACAAATCCCTCCCTGCTCTCCGGATCAGAGAGGAGCTTCTTAGGATCCTCCAGGAGGTGACTGTGCGCCTGAGAGGACATCATTGGCTTCAGCCAGGGTTCCATGTTTCACTGTGTTTTGTCCCTCAGCTGCCCAACGTGAGTCAGGACACTCTGAAGCACAGCGGGATTGGACGGGCGGTCATGTTCCTGTACAAACATCCCAAAGAGTCCCGGGCCAACAAAGAGCTCGCCCTCAAGCTCATCAGTAAGGACCGCTCTGGTCTGTTTGTCCAGATCCAATGATAGAAACTGAACATTTTAATCTCTGGTCCAGACGAGTGGTCACGGCCGATCTTCGGATTGACGTCCAACTACAAAGGGATGACGAGGGAGGAGCGCCAGCAGAGAGATCTGGACCAGCAGATGCCCCAGAGGAGACGGTTGAGGTACAAACACAGGCTCAGACAACAGTGGGAGCGTTAGGACCTCCTTCCATTCATTCTTTAAGAACGGAAACTTTCATTTTTCATCTGATTTTCTGTCACTCAAACACGATGAAAGTACCGTCAGTTTGATTTGTGGTCGCGCTCTTAACACAACTAAAAAAAGACTTCCTCAGATTTTGAGTTTTTCCCGACACTTTTCATTTCATTCTCTCCTCACATTTTCTCCTCCTCATCCTTCTGTTGTTTAAGCTGTACCTTCTTCCATTCCTCTTCATCACTCCACCCCCCCCCCCCCCAGTGAACCTCAGAAGGTGGAGAGGGCGGAGGAACCCGACGTCTTCTCTCCACCAATCAGGTTCAGTCACAGAATTGCATGGTTCCATCCTCCGTTTGGACTCAAACCAGCAACTTGTGTGTTGAAACTGAAACCCACTTTATTAATGTGCTCTGCTCTGATTGGACGGTTGTTTCCTTAGTCAGGAATCATGGTTGCCACTGTCGATAAAGTTGGGCTGAAGCAAAAGAGTTATCTTGAATTGTCTGAATTGACTGAATGGAATATAATTTGAGCCCATGAATGGAAGTGTTGTAAACTGGGAATTTGGAGCCTCTAGGTTACATAAAAGTTTACAGTTCATTTACGGTTCAGGATTTATGAATGCTGATCTTCTCCCAGGAGGTAAAACCTATATATTTGATGCATGTTATATGTTTGAACACGGGGTGATGGCACGAGTGCCGGCCGACCAGTATGACGATAAGAATGAGGTCAAGTGTTTCCTGAAAAGCTAACTAACCTCTCTTGAGGTGGAGAATGCTAACGTTAGCATGAAGGCTCGCCTAATGGAGTTTCTCCTGCACGTCAAAGTGTTCCTGTTCATCCATCATGATGTTAACCGACGCATTTGTCTGCTTGACCCTCTGTCTGTAGTTCTGGAGGTCAGACGCCTCGCAGGGATCTGGAGAAACAGCTGACTGGGGAGGAAAAGTAAGATCAAAGTCTTCACGCTCCAAGCGAAGGCAGCGCTGTCGTCATGTTAATTTTAACCGAGCGCCTCCTCCCGTAGAGCTCTGCGACCCGGCGACCCCGGTTTCTGTGCCAGGGCCCGTGTTCCCATGCCCTCCAACAAAGACTATGTGGTCCGACCCAAATGGAACGTAGAAATGGAGTCCAGCAGGGTGAGTACACGAGGAAGAGGCATTGGAGTGTGCTGCTCTACAGCTAATGTGCATTTTATTATCATGAGGGGTCACAGGTTCACGCCAGTAGGAACATGTAATGCTTCTTAGGTAAGAAACATTTCTGACGATAAGCAGTTTAAATCATATTGCCTCAAGTTTAATAATAATCCAGTGATGTTTTTAAAAAAATGAAACTTATTTGCACAGTTAGATTCAAACACTGAGAGGCAGCAGAGACTAACAGAAACAGAAACAGGATGTTCTGCATTGTGTTGACTGTAGCTGTCAGGTGATCACTTACCTCCAGTGGTGTGACGCTGGTGTGAAGGGGGTCACTGGCTGAGCTGTGATTGGTCCTCTGTAGAGCTTTCGGAAAGGCATCAGCCTGCTGGAGAAGCACAAGCGTCGATTCGCTGAGCAGAGGAAAATGAACCGTCCACAGGGGGCTGTCAAGATCAGCATAGAGGGAAACAGGATGCCTCTGTAGTTCCTGCTCTTGTCCTGCAGGGGGGGGCAGTAAGTCCTTCTGCATGGTATGGTGGTGATGGTGCCGCTGTCTAACATTAACTCCTTCCTGACCCGTCAGAGGACATCAGAGCTACTTTCAGCCGGCGGTTTTACTTTATATCTGACCCGATTTTGGGTTTTTACTCAAAACAACGGCTGACCAGTGAGATACAAGCAGGATCACGTTCCAAGCTAACGTAACCTCCTGATTGTTAGTAACTGTAACCCTTCAAAAGTATCTTCTGCAGTGATGAACTGACCTGTTCTTGAGGCCCTGTTCTTTCATTACAACAGACTTCACCTTAATCTCGCTTGCAACATCAACAACACCCGGGGGGAAAAAAGGCTGATGGGTAGAAGCCATTCGGCTTGTGTAGTTCCTGTCCCCACATGTTGTTAGCTAATGTTAGCATTCAGCTACATTAATTTTATCTCATAATAATGATACACATATCTCAAAATAAGATTCTTTGGTATTGATCTTCTTTCAATTTGCCTGAAAACTAACACTGAGACAAGGCTGTCAACATAAACATAATTAGCCTTAGCGCTAACCTATTCGGTCTTTGTGGCTCTTATGTGGTGAGTAGGTATGTATGTGTTGCTCTAACAGCGATGTGTATGGTCTGAAAGCCTGCTGACTCAGGAGCTACTGGTTCAGGGGTCGCTTCTTTTATTCACCAACAAGTGCTGGTGAAAGTTGAGTTTTGAGGGGTTGGTGATGAAGCTTCTAAACAGACGGTCCCCTCTGAGAATTTGAACTCTTCCTCTGCATGACTCTGGAGAAGGGAAGTGTGCTAAATGGTGATGAAACGCCAGCTAAAATGCACTGTTTCAAAGTGTTCCGGATTAAAAAATACAAATATCATCTCAGATTTGTTTGGGATTAAGAAAGCAGCAGTGCTTTAGCGTTTCATCAGCCTTTTAAGAAGGAGGTGGCTAAGTGTGAACATTTTACCTTTTCTAGTTTCTGGTTTTAAGAATGTGATGTTTGTTTCTCCTGCAGGGGCCTGTGAAGAAGGGTTTGTCCCGCGTCGATAAACAGATGCGTAGATTTGCTGACATCCGTCGCCTGACGAAGCCGGGTCACGCTGTTAAAATCAGCGTGGAAGGAAACAGGATGCCGCTCTGATTTTAACATCTATAGGATTTATTCACTTTGTTTTTTTTCTTTTTTAATGTGTTAGTGTGGAACAATCCCACGCTCCTCCTTGCGTCTCCTCCCTCCTCAGGTCCAGATCCGCCTCAAGGGCTGCAGGAATGCGAAAGTCTGATCTGTCTGATGTCATAGGAACTCCTCTGCAAATGTAAAATGTTCTCCAAAGTGACATATAGAATTAAAAAAAACCACAGCTGTTAATGTTACCGGTGTTAATGTACGTTAGTTTATGTTACAAACCGACAGGAGCTACAATGTTGAATAATCAGCATTAACCCCAAACCAGCTAGTCATCATCCATGTTTGTTCTATAGTAACACCTAATGTTAGCATACATTTGATACGGCAGTAAAGTTTTATCTAATGCGTAGGAATCAGCATTGTTAGCTTTAGCTCAGAACCAACTGTATCCTTAATTCGAACCAATTGTGTTGTGATAACCAATTGAGGAAGCTAATGTCAGCAATCAGGTACTAAACTACTTCTCAAAACTGAAATCTCTGATGCTATGTTAGGTAGCAATGTTATTCTTCTCAGATCTAGCAAAGTGTATAATATTAACTAACTGTATCCTCAGTGTTTAATGTTATTAGCAGTTTGTTAGCTTTATAGCCAAGTCAGCCAAGATAGCTAACCCTTGACTCATGTTTGCATTGAGCTACATTACTTTAACTCCAGTCAAATTCTGTTAGCCAATGTCAACATTCAGCAGCTAACGGCCACGTCAGCTTAATCTCTGAACCAGGAAGCCTCTGTTTTAATTGCTTCTCTTCTAACAAGCAGTGATGTCACTGAAATTTTAACACCACTAAGGACGGAGTCATGACAGATTATAGGAGGCGGAGCTGAAACACTTTTCAGCCATCGGTGGAGAGAGGAATCAAAGAAGCTCATCTGAAGATCATTGTGTATTTTAGTACAATAGTTCTGGCCACGCCCCCTGTGTCTCTGAATGTGCAGATGTTTTTCTCATTGGATGACCGGACCCCCCCCCCCCAGTCCTTTTTGTCCCTTCTCAACTTCCATAGCTGCTGTACAGGAATCTTTAAACTGACTTCAGGACTGAGATGACAGGTGAGCGCGTTGGATCAGCCCTTGATGTCGGACGGGGTGTGTTGGATATATACACCTACCAGTCTGTCTGCACTGTTGTGGTTCAGATGTTGCTTTTTTTTTTTTTAAATAAAGATTCAGCAAAACCTCACCTCTGCTCTCCGAGCCTCGTTGATACAACCACAGCTAGTTTTATATTCTTGGTGGGCGTGTGGAATATTTGAGCTTCAGAATAAAATACAGACTGCAGCGATTATTAACTCTTTATTGTGCACAATTAAACTACAGGCGGTAAAAAGCATTTAAGAACATGAGACTCGTTTTAACCTGACTGTCAAAGATGTACACTGCACAGCTGGGAAATTCTGGGCTGCCCTTTAACTTGTGTAGTTCATGTTGTGAAAACTTAAATTTAATCGGGAGAGGTCAAAGACACACACTTCCTGTCAGTTAAAAGACTTTCCATTACATGATCAGACTAATATCTTATTGTGGGCGTTTCAAGCCTGCTTTAAATTATTAAAATGCAAATCAGTTTGCATCAAGATGACATTTTGAGATGCTAAGTCTTTTAGAATGAAGAAATGAGTACCTATGTTTATTTTTAAAGCAAGACTTCAGAATTCAGAGATTTTTTTATCTTAGTGTAGCCTTCATTTCTCTGCTATCTGTTCCTTTAAAATAAAAGATCAGCACTTCCTTGAGGGTTGATGGTGCAGTTCCTCTATTGGCCACTAGATGGGTTTTTGGTTGGTTTCCTATGGTTGGTGCTTGGTGACGTCAGCTTTAACCTGTAATGAGGTCACGTCTCAGATTCACAGGGTAAATGTAACACCCGCAGAAAGTCAAGTTTAAGTCGAGTCACGTGTTCAGTTTCAGCGTCGAGGTTGAGACACCTCCAGTCATAGGAGGGGAGGGAGGCGTGTGTGTGTGTGTGTGTGTGTGTGGGTGGGTAATGATGCATTCAGGTGATACAAAAAGAAAAGATGAAGTTCGACTTCTACTCAGTAAAAATCACGTTTAAATGTCATTCAGAAGATCTGTCGGTACGACATTCGCTAACTTTAGTCTCTACCATTCAAATAACGTTAGAAAAGTTTTCTTCTTTAGTCCAACTGAAAGTCATAGACTCTTTTTTCGTGATCACAACAGAAAGAAGCTGCAGATTTAGGAAGCTGGATCAATTCGTTGATTACCATTGTCATTGGGAAGTTAGCCTAATGGTTGGAGCTGCAGCCACAGTACTGAAGAAGACGAAGAGTTGTAATCCCTAGGGCTGATATTCTTACTTACAAAATTCAAATTCCAAATCAGCTCAGAATATTTTAAATGAGGCTCTAATTAGTTTCCGTTCAGACTTTCTTCAGTCGCTACTTTGGTCCTGACTTCTGAGATGAGCTTTACATTTACCAAGCTGCACCTGAATGAACCATTATGAAAGGGTCAACACAGCGTGGGGGGGAGGGGGGAGGGTTCCATGTGAAGTGAAAGTGGATGATTGAGAGGCGTGGCTTGGCAGCTGACTGGTGGCAAGTGACCGGTGATTGGATGTGTTTCATGTATCAGTGGTGATTCTTCTGCAGAGAGAAAAAATGTCCAATGAGGCACCAGCAGACTTCAAAAGGCTCTGCCCAGCGTTTTACAAAAAATAATTTCAAAATAGTAATTTTTAATCAACCGATGAAATAATTGGGCGGGTCTGCAGTGCCGTACCTGTCCAGAGGAGGGCGGCATAGAGAAGAGATGCTGTCAGACCTGGAGGACGCAGTCTATCCCCGACTGTTTGGTAGTTGACTCATTCCAATCCTGTCAATCGGAGGCGGAATGACTCGTCGCCGTGGCGACTCAACAACCTTGCTACAAACACAAAATAGCATAGATGCTAAACACGTATCCAAACATGTGAGCGTGACATCATCAAGAGCTAAACGTGTTTTAGAATTAAAGGACTGCTGCAGTGTCATTTTTGTCTGTCTCACCTTTGCCTGATTGTTCCTGACTTGGTTTCCATGGAGCTGACTGACAGTCGGTCCAGTGGGGGAATGTCGCCTGGGAAACCCCTCTTCCTTTTTGGCTCCATGACGTCATTCTCCATCCTCACTAGGTCATTGAATCGGAGGAGCTTTGCTGTCAGCTCCTCCCCCACTTTCATGCCACGTTGACGAGGACGAAGACCCAGTGAAGACCTCAAGCCGGGCCGGTCTACATGCTGGAGCACAAGGAAAGGATGGGATGATGCCAATTGACTGGTATACCGTCCTGAAACACAGCTGGGTTAATGCTATGCCTTGAAACACACCATGGGGCTAACAGTATATCTTGAAACACTACTGTGTAAAACGGCTTCTTTTTATCATTCTTTTTTTCATACAGATTATTGTGATCACTTTCTCTTCACCCTTTTTGTTCACATTTGTCGTGCATTGCACAAACGGCAGCTTTATTGACCCCCACCATGTCTTTCTTCTTCTTCCTCTTCTTCTTCTTCTTCTTGCAATTCATGTGACCAGGAAGAGGAAAATTGAAAACGATACCGCTCAAGAAGCAGCTACTGTTTTTTGCTGTAACATCAGATGTCGCTTAAAACTAGAATTTGGTTTCTATAAATTGACAAAAGACCTGAATAACTTTAGGAACATCTGGTGTTACAAAAATGTCCTATGCACTTTAGTTGATGACCACCTCACTTTTGCAAACTTCATGTTATAATGCACTAATTCTTATATTGTATTTCCCTTTGTTTCTTGGTGTTTAATGTTTTTGAGTGTTTAGTGTTTTTGAAATTTCATCTAATGAAAATTTGTAAAATGTTCTAAATGTTCTAAATGTTCTAAATGTTCTAAATGTTAAATGTGATTGAAGTTTGTTTGGAAAAGATGTTCTGAGGCACTTAAATGCTTTCATCTAATGTAAAACTGCAAAATGTTTGAATGAGATTAAAGTGTTTTTGCAAAAAAAAAAAAAAAAATCTTCTTCTTCTTCTTCTTCTTCTTCTTCTTCTTCTTCTTCTTCTTCTTCTTCTTCTTCCTCTTCTTCTTCTCCTTCTGGCTTTTCCCTTCAGGGGTCGCCACAGCGAATCAATTGCCTCCATCTAACCCTGTCTTCTGCATCCTCTTCTCTCATACCATCTACCTTCATTTCCTCTTTTGCTACATCCATTAACCTCCTCATGCAATTTCCTCCGGGATTATTAAAGTATCTATCTATCTATCTATCTATCTATCTATCTATCTATCTATCTATCTATCTATCTATCTATCTATCTATCTATCTATCTATCTATCTATCTATCTATCTATCTATCTATCTATCTATCTATCTATCTATCTATCTATCTATCTATCTATCTATCTATCTATCTATCTATCTTTGGTGTTCCTCTAAGCCTCCTGTCTGGTAGTTCAAAACTCATCATCCTCCTACCAATGTATTCACTATCTCTCCTCTGGACATGTCCAAACCATCTCAGTCTGGCCATCTCTTCCTGATCCTATCTTTCCTGGTCACTCCCAAAGAGAACCTCAGCATCTTCATCTCTGCTACCTCCAGCTCTGTCTCCTGTCTTTTCTTCAGTGACACTGTCTCTAGACCAAACAACATCACTGGTCTCACCACAGTTTTGTACACCTTTCCTTTCATTTCAGCTGAAACTCTTCTATCACACATCACACCTGACACTTTCCTCCACCCGTTCCATCCTGCCTGTACACGCTTCTTCATCTCTTTTCCACACTCTCCATTGCTCTGGACTGTTGAGCCTAAGTACTTAAAATCCTCCACCTTCTTGATCTCTTCTCCCTGTAACCTCACTCTTCCACTTGGGTCCCTCTCATTCACACACATGTACTCTGTCTTACTGCGGCTAACCTTCATTCCTCTCCTTTCCAGGACAAACCTCCACCTCTCTAGCTTCTCCTCCACCTGTTCCCTGCTCTCACTACAGATCACAATGTCATCTGCAAACATCATAGTCCATGGAGATTCCTGTCTAACTTCGTCTGTCAGCCTGTCCATCACCATAGCGAACAAGAAGGGGCTCAGAGCTGGTCCCTGTTGCAGTCCCACCTCCACCTTGAACTCCTCTGTCACACCTACAGCACACCTCACCACTGTCTTACAGTCCTCATACATGTCCTGCACCGCTCTAACATACTTCTCTGCCACTCCAGACTTCCTCATACAATACCACAGTTTCTCTCTGGGCACCCTGTCATAAGCTTTCTCCAGATCTACAAAAACACAATGCAGCTCCCTCTGGCCTTCTCTGTACTTCTCTATCAACATCCTCAAAGCAAATACTGCATCTGTAGTACTCTTTTTTTGGCATGAAACCATACTGCTGCTCACAAATGTTCACTTCTGCCCTTAGTCTAGCTTCCACTACTCTTTCCTATAACTTCATTGTATGGCTCATCAGCTGAATTCCTCTGTTGTTGCCACAACTCTGCACATCTCCCCAGTGGTTCCATTTGGGAGAAGAAGTCGGACAGTAGATCAAGCGGCGGTGCTACGTTGTAACATAAGCTAACACATATAAGGGAGTCTCCGTATAGAAAACATTGAGAGGCCACCCTGCTTGGTGTCTCTGTCTCATCTTCTGTTTTCACACATCAGGACACCACGTTGTGAGTCACCTATGACATCACACACCTAGCGACGAGCGCTTCCTGTCCGCCTGCTGCCTCTGATGAGTCACATGATCAGATATCAGCCAGACTAAACAGAAAGCAGCATCCCCGTCGGAGCCCAGAGCTTTGTGTTGGCCTTTGCTGTGATGTTACTTCATCTGATACAAGCACAGGGGCCCCTGAGGGCGGGGATGTTTGTTTTGGCCCTCAGGATAGTTTGACAGGACACAATCTGATCCGCTGAGCTGCCTGAAATCAAACATGGCGCAGTGGAAGATACATTTATCCTTGAACCCTTCAGGTCTCAGAGCTGTGTGTGTGTATGTGTGTGTGTGTGTGTGTGTGTGTGTGTGTGTGTGTGTGTGTGTGTGTGTGTGTGTGTGTGTGTGTGTGTGTGTTCTGACCTGAGCAGGCCGGACTCTGAAGCCGTCGGTGCTGCAGTGGAGCAGAATGATGGACAGCAAGCAGGAGAGGAGCAAACATTCACAAGAGTGCATCTGAAAATCAATAATCACTCTTCAGTAAATCAATAATATAATCTTATAATGAAACGATAGCTGGACATTAAGGACATCAAATGCAGCGTCAGCACTGACAAACATATTTAAAATCATCATCAGGAAGAGAAATCAACTCTGACTTGTTGAAATGATGTTAAAACACTTCCATGAAAAATAAGCGTCAACTTTGCATCAACAGATTTTGCATTGTTTACGAAATGCAGAGAATCTGGACACGTCCACAATCACACCCGTCACCTTTCAAGTTTTACATCCTGTTTTGCCAAAATAAGGTCACATCAGCCGGAACCAAAAAACATCAAATAAATAAATTATACAGAAAATTATACAGAAACAGAAACTATACAGAAATTATACAGAAACTAAATTAAAATTTGTAATTTTTTTTATCGCTTTAATATTATATTCTTATGTACGCGATTTCATTTTGCTTGAAATTCTGTGTTGTGTGAAATTAATAAATACTTTAATTAAAATGTCTTGAAATTTTTTTTTGTAAATTTTAATGTACATTTCCCAGTACATTTCCCTTCAAATTTCCCAGTTTGGGATGAATAAAGCATATCTTATCTTATCTTATTGAATTTGAAAGACCATTTACAGCAATTCTGATCCAGTTCGTGCAATGCATTGTGGGAGGTTGTCTTCTTGAGATATGCTGAGAAATTAAAACTATATTGTTTTGTATAAAATCATTTCCCCAGTGTTTTTAGGACACACACACACACACACACACACACACACACACACACACACACACACACACACACACACACACACACACAAACAAGGACACTTTTAGCACAGCTGACGCGTGAAGTGTATTGTCCAGCAACATTGGCTAATTTTAGCAATTTCCATCCCTGTAAATAAATGTCTTGACCGTCACATGCACGCCCACTTACGTGCACGCTCCTGCATTCCCCTGACACCACACACACACACACACACACACACACACACACACACACACACACACTTGTTGCTGCTGATGTTCTCGTCCTGCAGCTCATTCATGTTGGACACGATGCAAATTCTTCCATTCACAAAAATACCCGCTGTTTCCTCCCTGCAGTCCAGCACCAGCCTGAACATCACCTCCACACTCACAGACGGGCACCTGAACGCAGCACAGTGACACCAGAGGAGTTCTATGTCCTCAAACGTCTCACATTATGTTTGATTTATTAGAAAACTTGAGTGACATACATTTCATTTTAGTTTAACTTTTATTGCATCAGTTTCTTTTGAAGCATTTTGACTGAATAAATAAAGTTTGATTGAATAAAAGCAAAAACAGCAGAAGACTTTTTGCAAATATAAATGCACATGATTCACCTCAGAAAGAAACCCACAATTTTGTTAAGTGATGTTTAGAATAAAAAACTGAATCTCTGCCTGAGAATTGAAATATCTTGGAATGTGACACCTGCAGGAATTTGAACCTGTGCACACCTGAACACACACACACACACACACACACACACACACACACACACACACACACACACACACACACACACACACACACACACACACACACACACACACACACACACTGTACCTTCGGTCTCTGAGCGTCTCTCTCGCTGTTTCGTCTCTTCTTTGTGTTTCTCTGTCTTCTGTTCAGATTTTATAGCAGCTGCCTTGGAATCTCCCGTCCAATCAGCACTGTCCGCTCCTGTGACATCACTGCCTGCGCTTCCCTTCCTTTCCACACTGTGTGTTTGGTGTTTCATCATCAGGACCATTACCTGTTGGCAAAATCTCCTGAGAGCAATCTTCTCATCCTCCTTTCCTTTTGCAGGTCAGTTTAAAGTCAACTTCTCCTCTACGTATAAATAAAAATCAGATATTGTTGTTTCTTCCTTAGTTTAAAAAACCACCTGGCTAATCAGAGCTTTGTGGGCGGGATCAAGCGCATCCTGTACCAGGTGCCACATGACATTATTATCTTTATGTTGCTGGTTTGCTGATTAAAGCTATTTGCTGCAATTGCCTTTTAAAATGCAGTCTAGCCAAGTTAGCCGTAAAATAGCTTCACACGACAAATATTAATGTTTTCATCATTAGCTTGCTTGACTTCAATGATTTAATGACTTTAAGCTAAGCCAGCTAACGTTCTTTAGCTTGTCAGTACAGACGAAAAGCGGCCTCCTTACACCTACGATCATCACTCGACCCCACGATCACCCCGGGCTCCTTCCGGTTTCATGTGGACCAGGATTTTTGGGCCGGGTGTGCCCTTACCGTCTGCTCCATCCTTTGGTCAACTTTGACACCAACTTGATTCTGATGGTGCGTTGAACTCCGAGCTGATGCACGGATTCTTTTCCTTGTGTTGCTGTTGCCATGGTGGCGTCCCCGTGGAGCCACATGAACTCCGGTCTATCCAGTGGGGATGGAGGATTGGGTCATTGAGAAAACACACCTGGGTTAATATCAGTAATGACACCTCAGCTAATAATGATGGAAAACCCCCTCCTGTCCGCTCACCCTTTAATTATCGACGACCTGCTCCGCTTGGGGTGATGTCATGTTGCCCTCCACCTCACCCCGCCTAAAAACTCCCTCCCTGCAATGGCACATGGAGCTCAGATATCTCCACAAGTGAAGACTGTGGTTTTACTTGACTACAGCTTTAGTTACTTTCCAATTGGAGTAACTGAGACCAGCTGTTTGGGGTTAAACTCACTTAACCTGCCATTAAGGTGAGACGCAAGTAGAATGACAGGCGAGTCATACCTCTGGCTTAAAACCAGACCAGTAATGGCACCATGGCAACACTGACCACACAATCCCTCTGGATAGCCAACATGGCTCTGCCAAAACGCCATCGGCTCCTGGTGTGGTCTCCGAAACGGTTCCGTTGTCTAAAACTGGAAACCATCCCGAGAGACTGGATCTGCTGTTTGTCAGAAACAGGAAGTGCTGCTCATGGTTCCCCTGCAGGACTTGAACCCTGCCGTCCTTCCAGGTTCTCCTGACTCTGCAGGCCTGATGTGAAGCTACGGTTGGCGAGCCCACCTGATGACTCACAGCGAAGATTCTCCTGGCCAAGTCAAGCCTGAAGGATTCCCCTGGATGTTTCCCACCATTCCCTCTTTCTCAGTCCAGCTCTCACGCTGGACTCACACTGTAAACAGAGATACTTCATGTCTTATTGATCAACGCGACACCTCGCTGGATAACGCCTCTGTTTGTGCAGCATCGACACCTCAGTGGGAAAATATCCCAAATCATCAAATCGGTTTCCTTGGGTCAGATTCATTTTAATGCTCAGCTTCATTTATTTGTGTTCCCTTTCCTCTATGTTGATGAAGAGTCAGGTGAGGTTTCTTCATCCAGCTTCACAGCGAAACGACCTGAAGAAGCAGATCTGTGTGAAACAGCTTCAGGTCAGAGGTCATCGCTGAAGTGAAGTGAAGACTTGATCTGAAAGGTAATACAGAGTGCAGTCCAAAGCAAATCAGCTCCTCTCTGCAACCAGAGATGGAGGGATGAGGTTGACAGACGGAAAAGACATGATGAAGTCTCTGCAGATGAGAGCACTTGTTTTCTGCATCTGTGAAAATGAGAGCTGCAGGATGCTGGACAGGCTGATGGAAAGCAGACAGCCGGGGGATGTGGGGGTGTAGGATGAAGAGGTGGGATTTCCACTGTGTCTCCCCAGCAGTTCAATGTTTCAGTCATGACTTCCTGGTTGTGACCGGGAGTCGACCCTGTCCACACACCAACACAACATCAACACAACCTGTGAGAGCAATCAGTTGCTGCCTGAATCTGATTCCGGCACCGCAACACTAAAGGAGCGCTACGACCAAAACCCCTGCCTCATTCGATTCGTTGATTTCATATCTGAGATGATGAAGAGGACATGGAGGGCAGTGATTGGCCGATCATCAGTCAGTGGTTGATGCCCACAACAGGACCAGAATGGGAGTGGTTAGGGTTAGAGTCAAACATAACTGTAATTAGTCAGTGCAACTTGAATCCTTTGTTACTTTTGGATGATGACAACAACAACAATAACAACAAATACAACAACAACAACAGGATGTTTTGACTTAAAAACAAACACTGCTGTTTTGGTTTCCCCCTTTTTTTGAGATAGAGACAAAAGCGATGCTGAAGTTTCCATCGGCTGAAGACGTTTCTGGAGTGGAGGAGTGGAGTAATGAGCTGCAAAATTATTGATAGCTGTGGTTTGGCTCCGTCTGGACAGATGGAGGTGGGGCCGGCCTCCACCCTGATGAGGTGAAAGGTCACATGAGGCTTGGGGAAAAATCTCAATAAAATTCACTCAGAGGTAAAAACTCCTGCTCATGTGTGTGTTTTTATCCACTGTTGGGTCCGCTTCATTTGAATCTTTCTGACTATAAGAGACATTTTTAACCCTCTGCTGCCCGCTAAACGCGTTTTAAACCCAAATACCGGTCCAATAGTTTCCTTTGGCAGTAAGACAAGGACTATTTTAAACTCCACTGTAAAGGTAAAAAACAATACTTATTTAAAGTATCTGATACATTTTATTTTTATCTTAACAGAGAAGGTTGCTTTCTTTGTATCCTAATTACTTATTGCTGCTTTGTTTAACGTTCACCACCATGTTGTAGTTACACGGGCTGGCCTGATGGTGGTGCTATCGCATTGCTGCTGGTTTTACTCCAATCCTCTGCTCAGGAAAAGAATATTGTGAAAAGCCGGCCTTACATTTGGACGGAGGAGAAGACAAAAGAGTAGTCTGTTTTATTCCTGCTTCACATTATCCTCATTTCCCACCTGATTGCTCTGTGTGTGTGTCAATGAGGCATGTGATTGGCTAATTACTGAGTAAACAATCAGAGGGCAGCACCAGCCAATCAGCAGGGAGAAGGCGCACACATCTTTTCTGCTTTCCCAGCATCCCCTGGGAGTGTGTTCATCACACCAGCTGGAATTTGGTGTTTTCTGCCTCCAGCTCAGAAGAATGTGTTTATTTGAAGTGTCATAATTGTATTCAAAAGGAAGCTTTAACTGATTTAATTTAGAGTATAATCACACTTTGTTCTTCCTCATTAGACAACTCTAAAAGTAAAGACCTATAAGGAGAGAATGTAATCAAAATAATGTGACTCGTTTCCTGCTGTATATCTGTAGTTGTACCTGTAACCACAGGGGGCAGTGCAAGACTGCAGGAGGTCAGAATGGACTTTAAACAGCCTGACAAAGTACCTCAGATTTTAAACCATTCCCCACTTCTCATTCCCCACTTCTCCGAGTGGGGAATGAGGTCCTTCCACAGGTGAAGGAGTTTAAGTATCTTGGGGTCCTGTTCATGAGTGAGGGAACAATGGAACGTGATATTGGACGGAGAATTGGGGCAGCAGGAGCGGTATTGCAGTCGCTTTACCGCACTGTTGTCACAAAGAGGGAGCTAAGCCCAGAGGCAGAGCTCTCCATCTACCGTTCAATCTTCGTCCCTACTCTCACCTATGGTCAAGAGCGATGGATTATGACCGAAAGAAAGAGATCGCAGATACAAGAGGGTGAAATGGCCTTTCTCAGGCGGATAGCTGGTGTCTCCCTTAGAGATAAGGTGAGAAACACTGCTGTTAGCGAGGGGCTCAGAGTAGAGCCACTGCTCCTTCACGTGGAAAGGAGTCAGTTAAGGTGGTTTGGGTATCTGGTGCGGATGCCTCCGGGACGCCTCCCTAGGGAGGTGTTTCTGGCACGTCCAGCTGGGAGGAGACCTCGGGGCAGACCCAGGACCAGGTGGAGGGATTATATCTCAACACTGGCCTGGGAACGCCTTGGGATCCCCCAGTCAGAGCTGGTGGATGTGGCCGGGGAAAGGGAAGTTTGGGGCTCCCTGTTCAAGCTGGTGCCCCCGTGACGGATAAGCGGTGGAGGATGGATGGATAGATGGAATCTTATTCTACAATTATAGGGACGCTCAGTGTCAAGGAGCCAAATTCACACCTGGAAACTAAAAACTACAACTGTCCTCATGTGTTTTTAGATCCCAAGGACCCAAATGATGGCAAAATGAATCCTAAAAAATACACAAGACTCTTATTGAACTCTTTGGAACACAATTGGGAAACATTGAGTACTCTTGAAGCATCATAAAGGTTAGCAGGAGGTGGAAGAAGGCACTTTCACACGCCATTTAAAACTTAAAATATTGGGAGGGACCTCCTGGAAGGACCTTTGATTTTTTTGAGAGCACTGAAATGTAATGAACCCTTATAAGTTCCTCAGAGACTCCCAGGATCATTTGAATTAATCAAAGACTCCATCAGAAACTTCTGATGTCTTGCACACAGGAATCTAGGACATTTCCTGAGGAATCCGAAGAACCTCTGTCTCTCTCTCTTTTCCTTTTCCTGTCTCTATCCCCATTGTATTTCCTTTGCCACCCAACTGGTCAAGGCAGATGACTGCCCTTCAGAGTCAGGGTCCTGCCCAGATTTTCTTCCTCAATGAGGGAGTTTTTCCCTGCCGCTGTCCGTTATGCTTGCTCTGGAGGGTTCTGTTGGGTTCCTCTGTCTGTTAAAGCACATTGCAATGTCTGCTGATGTCATTAAGTGCTGTATAAATACAGGTTAATTGATTGATTGATTGAGCCCCCTGCAACCCTGAACACCTAACTTTCATCAAGCAACCCTGGCTCATCCGGCCAGGGAACCATTCAGCATCAGGAATCGACTACGCATGGACTTGGACTTGATTAATTCCACTGGACTCAAACCCACCAATACATCATGACGTGAATGTGTGAATGTAAATCCTCCTATAGAACCATGAAAACATTTCTCAGGACCCCTGAAGTACCACATGGGTCAAGAACTTCTTGAACCTTTGACAAAAGTATGGTCCTGGTGATGTCCACACAGTCAGCAACCCCTGAAACCTACTCGAAGACCCAAGCAGGCCTTTCACACACCTGTTAATGTTTGATCTTTGTCGTTAAATGGTTGTCTGGGGATCAGTTCTGATCGAGTCTCTTTGTTGAGTCACGACCGATTCTGGCAGCAGTTAGACTCTGTGACTCTTTCACTGTGACTTTTAACAAACCCCAGCAACACTAATCTGTCTGATTAGAACTCTCTTTAAACTCCAATAATCTGACGTGATCTTTTCTTCTTCTGTGCTTCAGGCAGTTCTGCTGGTGTGCTAATCTGACATTGACGCGTCAGACCCGTTACCAGATGTGACACTTTAAAAAGGTAGAAGTTGTTTTTTTGACAAGCTTGAAAGCAGACACTGTCATTGGTGTCAGCCGGCGGTTGAAGGTTTCTGGACAGAGATGAAGGCGGCAACTTGACATGAGGCGACGTCTGATGATGATCTCGACTGTGCACCAGAGGACATTTGATGGACAGCAGCGTGTTACTGGCCAAGTGTTGTGCTTTAACAAACGGCAAAGGAGCTGCTCAGCCTACTCAGGTTAGAAAGACACCATTGCGCTGAACAATCAGATGATGAATAGACGTTCAAAAATGTGTAAATCCGGCCAACATGAAACCTGAGAGGAGCATCTGCTACCTACAATCAGACCCTGAACCTGAGAACAAACAGATCCTGATTCCTTTTTCTGGTTCTGAACAACAAACCCCATCACCTTGACCAACCATCCATCAGTGCTCAGATTGATTTCCTTCCTTGACTCACTTCTGGAGCTTTTCAGCTCCTCCAGGAACCCTGAACCTCCATCCTGGTCAGTCCACCAATCGACATCTCTTCTCTTAAATACCTGAATAAGATGGGGACACCCCCTATGATTGAATTTCCAGAAGCCCTAAAATTTAAAAAAATACTTGAAAAACATCATTTACATCCAACTGTTTATCGATTATTGATTATTTATTGGATTTGTCCGATGAATAATTTTTTCATAAATTGACGGTATGGAGAAATTTGTCCAAAGATCAAAATTTTATTTTTACTGATTTTTATTCATCAGATTCAAATAAATTTTTTGAAAAATAAAAATGACAATGGAATGTTTGATTTGATCGCTTGAACAAAGTTGCTGAAACCAGAACACTTCCTCTCTGCTGGATCAGGTTTTCGTTCTGAAGCTGGGCTGCAATCTGAAACTAATCCACGTCCTCCTGACCGACTGCCACACACCCCCATAATCCCCCGCTTCATCTTCATCTTCATCTTCGTTTTCTTTTATTATTTAAATGGTATTTGCAGTCTGACTGTTGAACCAGACTCAGCGCTGAAGACAAGAAGTAATCAGATTACATCCATCAGTAGAGGGAGGATTGGGTCTGCCACATTCGGGATGGGGGGCGTTTGACAGACAGGGGGTGGTCCAGGTGTAACTAACTGTGAAGGTTGAGTGACACTGAGGATATTTGTCTAAGTGAAAAAGAAAGGATGATAGAAGGATGTAAGTGTTGAAGGTATAGACAGTTGTTGTCCTTGTAGTCTTGCATCTACAATCATTTCAATCCTGTCTGGGGAATATTGATGCTGATTGGCTCCTGCTCAATTAACCAACTTACACCAGGTGAGCTTCGCACCTTCGTGTTTCACGAGCCCCATCTCATTCAGACTGGGAATGACCCCAGAATCACCCTGCTGTGGTGAGGATGGAAGGCTGGTACATCGGATTAGTTGCTGACACCGCAACTCGACCAGATGAGAGGATGAAGCGGAAGAAGAAAAAGAAGAGGAGCAAAAAAGAAGAAGAGTAGGAAGATGGATGTCAGCGATGAAACCGAAGATTCATTTTGGACATGGCTGTTTGTGGAAAGCTTGAGCCAAAGCTGACCTTGCATTTAACACACAAACACTCAAAGATACACAGACATACAGACACACACACACACGCACACAAACACGCAAACATTGTTCAGCCGCCACTAAGATTTTGACAGCTGGTCACGGTTCAGCAGCCCTTCAAGGACACAACAAAAGGGTGGAGGGACTAACCTGTAAGTGTGTGTGTGTGTGTGTGCGTGTGTGTGCGTGTGCATGTTTGTGTTTGTGTGTGTGTGTGCGTGCGTGCGTGCGTTTGTATGTGTGCGTGTGCGTGTGTGTTCTGCAGAAACCTGCTACAGCAGGTTCTATGAACTGAAAGACCAGAGGAGACCAAATACTTCCCTTTCATTTCAGCCCAGAAGTTGAACTCTGGTTCTGAACTAATCAGAGGATCCGCTGACAATGACTGGCAACAGTGACATCATCGCTCACACAACAGTGACATCATCGCCCACCTGGCAGAACAGGAAGATCACCTAAAACGTCTCAGTATGAACACCCCTGAACTCCCACTGGGCTTCTGTTCAATCCCTTTTCAATTGTTCAGTAAAAATGAAAGCCAACACAAAAGTCCAGATACTGATAAAACATCAGAATTCTGAATGCGGCACTTTAACTTTTCAGACATCGAACCTGGGCCAATTGAAACTCAGAGCAGAGGGAAAACATGTCTGCCTGTGCTTTGGGTGAAATGACCCTTTAAACCTGTCAGGTCTGCTGAGCCCTGACTGGCTGTGGAGGTCTGTGTGTGTGTGTGTGTGTGTGTGTGTGTGTGTGTGTGTGTGTGTGTGTGTGTGTGTGTGTGTGTGTGTGTGTGTGTGTGTGTGTGTGTGTGTGTGTGTGTGTGTGTGTGTGTGTGTGTGTTTAACAGCAGCACTCCGATTGGTGGATCATGCTGTAGTCTGAGCACACTCACTGGGGATACTCTGGCCTTGTTTCATCACTACGGTTACAAGAAAACACACACACACACACAAAAGCACACAAAAGCACACACACACACACACACACACACACACACACACACACACACACACACACACACACACACACACACACACACACACACACACACACACACACAAAGTTTTCTCCTTGTGTACTTCAGTTCTAACCATCAAGCCTTTAAAGAATTGACGGGTGGATGAAAAACCTCTCAAGTTTTTGTTCTTCATTTAAGATGCTAATATGTTCTGTTGTCGTGCGATCACTCGTATTTTTTTGTCTGCAACATGTCTCAAAAAGTTGATTCTGAGTAAAATTATTTTCAAGGAGTATGCTGGGAACATGACTACGACAAAAGTATGTTGGGACTGTTTCTTTGTGTGAACCTGGACCGTTTCACTTCGTGAACCTGGACCTCATGCTGTGTGTGTGTGTGTGTGTGTGTGTGTGTGTGTGTGTGTGTGTGTGTGTGTGTGTGTGAGGCCTTGTTGTCCGTTTCTGGATGGACGTGTTTGTTGTTAGTTGTTAGTTGTTTGTTTGATAATGAACCTCAGAGATTTCTTCCTTCAGCCAGTTTAGATTTTACAACATCTATTAGGCCAAATTAAAATCGCCGCAGGCTTTAAATCACCCTGATTTTATGGATGAATGTGGTCCTGGCAGAAAGGAAGCCCTCAATATTTTATGAAAATATCACTGCAGGTGATAAAAAAAGACTGCAGTGAGGTTGTAAAATCTTTTTGCTGGTGTTAAGTTGACTTATTTATTTGTTAGCGAGAACAAGTGATCCAGATCATTGTGTGGATCCACAATTATTTTAAAGCAACTTTACCAATAACCCAACAACGTTTAAGGCTTTAGCAATAATGTTCACGTTATCATGACAACGCCAGGTTGCCGTCGCCGCCTGAGACGCAAAATATCTTCTCGTTAACCAATCAGGATAAATTTCATCTAGAATCTGCACCAAACAGCCACATCTACGCAACGTTTCATTCATCTTGTTGACAAACAAACCTCTTAAGTTGTCACATGATATCCTCCAGCTCTGATTGGTGCAGGAAGCTATCAGCAACATGGATCCTAAATGACTATAGAGTAATTAAATTATTTAATTTACAATCTCTCTTTACACCTCGGGTCAGTTGGAACACTTTGTCCATGCAACTCGCCCACATTCACCCCGCTGGCATCCAATGAGAGGCCTGGAATCTGGTGATGTAATCAGCCGAGTGTCGTGTACTGTTGAAGGAACAGAGGGAGGCCCACTGCCCGGCGACACCCGACTCCTCTCCACTGTTAGCGTTGCCGCTAACGTATAATTAGCTGTCAGTCATGTTGAAAATAATCTCATTACTTTAGCTTAGCTTTAGCATATTGTTGCCGCCAAATGTAACAACACAGAAACGGGGTTGTGACCCGTCTGAGCGCCTCATCCATCTGGTTCCATCTCCAAAAAAACCAGAACAACATAAACAACATCAAACGGTCTGGTTCTGTTTAACTGCATGAACCCAACTTATTCTCTGGTGCTAATTTGAAAACGTACGCCACCTACTGGCCTGGAAGAGACACAACAACAATGTTTACAACCCAACATGTACGAAGACACCTCACAAACAAACAAACAAACGTCACACCTGGAGTGGCTCCATTCAGGACAATTAAACACATAACCTATGAATAATTTCACTGCTCCAGGTCGGCAGAACGCAATACAGCTGGTTGGCGTCCATTCGGGACAGCAGCAGGTTTGAGGCCTGGAGGGGTCGCTCTGATTGGCCCTGAGCTCACAGTAAGATGCCATAATGGAGGGAATAGGGAGCCTCACACACACACACACACACACACACACACACACACACACACACACACACACACACACACACACACACACACACACACACACACACACACACACACACACACACACACACACACACACACACACACACACACACACACACAGAATGACAGGAATGATTCTGAATGTTTTGACAATTTTTTACGGACAGTCCTGGAGGCAGAAGTTTAAGTGAATTCTATTTTGTAAGTCATAAATATTTGCATAACTTTTCTTGAATGTGTTTCATGGAAAAGAGCAATAAACATTACTTATGGGAATTTTTATTAAACTTCTGTTAATGTTTGTGCATCGAGGCACATACTCATTATTGTTCCATGACACTAAAATAAATAACAGATTGACAGACGTATCATTTAAACACTGTCCAAGGTAATAAATAAAGTGTAGCAATTAAAATGTGGTACATAAAATTTTCAAAAAAAAGTGTAGAAAAGAAAAATGCAGTTAATGAAATGTAGCAAATTAAGTGTAGTAAATAACGTGTTGTAAATAAAGTAATCTGAAGCATCCGTCAAATACTGAAGGTTCTACACTCAAAAAAATAATGCTGCATGTTACTTCATTCAAATATTGAGTAGATATGAAAGCTCTCAAATCTGTTAAAACAAAACCTGAGTCATGAGTAAAATGTAAGTAATATTTTCTAGTACGTCTGAACTAAATGATTTGGTTCAATTACCTATGCAAATTGAGTAAATATAACTGAATTTGGGGGGGTCGCACCCCAAAAGGAGGGGGGACAGCACCTTGCTCAAGGACACCTTAGCAGTGGCTGGGAGGTGAGCTGACACCTCCCACCATCAGATCACACTCCGAGGGATGTCATGGCGGGAGCGGGATTTGAACCACAGATGGCTGGGCAACCTGTCTACAAGACATCTGCTCTACCGCTGAAGCACTGCCAGTGAGTAACCAGCGCCCCAAAATCGTAAAAATGCGGAATCGGTTCCCGTATGTTTACTTGATGTTTTTAACTTGTTAGTTATGTCTCCAATAAAATTGAGTTGACTTGTTTAATTAAAACTAACTGATATTTGTTCATATATTCTCGAAAAGTTTGGTGAAACATAAACTTATTATTACAAATATTTAAACCATGTAATCTGTGACTCAAATTATACTTTATTTTAAGTAAGTAAACTTAATTTACATGTGTCCATTTCACACAAATATTCCTGTTGGAGTTTTACTAATTAATTTTGATGTAGTCAAATCAAATACTCATGATGAAATTCAGAATTTTTATTGAGCATGTATAACTATATATTACTGTCACATTTACTCAGTCCTTGAATCATTTTTTAGAGTGTATTCATCACACCTTTAATAGCTGCTGTGAATGTGAACGAATCAGAGGCCTGCGTTCGTCTGTTTGGACGTCCAGCAGAGAACAGGCAGCCGACGCTGTTGTCCAACAAATCAAGCCGTCCGTCCCCCTGTTATTAGGATCTCAGCGGGATAGCAGTGGGGGGGCAGCTAGGAAGGGGGGGCAGGTTGGGTTAACATCTGTCCTGCTGAACCTGAGTTAGACCACCAGGTAGCCCACCCGCAGGCCTGTGACTGGCTGCAGGGTAATTAGGCTGTTTAAACATCTGCCTCATTAACTGGCTTCTGAGCCCCCCCCCCGCCCACCCCCGACCCACACCCCTCCCCTGGGTGCAACCAACTAAGTGTACCTGCCAAAGGTTTAGAAAAAGTGGAAGATCTGACTTCAATCTACACCCTTCGCCGCAGCACAAACCTGTTTGGATAAATCAAACCAGCTGGCTAACAACACCGTGCCGCAGAGGGTCAGTAATCCTCCGTTCCGCTGCCTGCCGGGTGGGTTTTGGTGAACGACGGCAACCTGGTGGCTTAATTTAATTGGGAGGGTGTTTCATCTAAGGATACTGGATGAGAGCTCAGCAGGTCGCCTAGCAACGACAGAGACACATTAAGATGAGTGAGAGGACACCCTGCTGACTGACACTCCCATACACACCACCTGCCAACACACACACACACACACACACACACACACACACACACACACACACACACACACACACACACACACACACACACAGGCCGCACCCATTTGTGTGGGGGGAATCCCATGAATCGCTCTGAACTTCTTCTCTTTCTTATGTTCATAATCTGGTGTACCACAGGGTTTGATTGTAGGTCCCTTTTTGTTTAATTTAACGTTTGATTGTTTGAATGGATTTAATCCCTCGCTTCAAGATGCATGGCTTCATTACATCACAGATTTTTAGTAGGTAGTCATGTGATACCATACGCACATGCTATTAGTTGACATCCATGTGTGTATATGCGTTTCAATTCACAGTTCTTCCTGCGACTTTTCTTTCATACAAAAGTGTTTTAAACAGTCTGTTAGAGTGTGGGAAAAGGTCATACAAATATATGGTGGTTTAATATTAGTATAAGGAGGGTTCATAAACATTTATATTACCATAAATAATAACATAAATAGTTAAATATGTTGCTACATTGCGGTCCTCAAATGCATTAACGGCCAGTAATGAGGGATTACTGTCATTTTAAATGTGCTAGAATGGAGCCAAGGTTAGTGCTCAGGGTGGTACTGTCATCTCTTCTGTCCAGATGGGATCTCAACAATATCCAGTCCAGGTGTGATGGCTAATCCAATGCTTTGCCTTCACACACTAGGCGGGGCAACACCGACACACTATATAAAACATGACTGACATGTCAGATACTGAACATTTACAAATTTTTCCAGAAGAAAGTAATAAGTTAACAAAGAGCGTAGACCAGGGGTGTCAAACTCATTTTCACCCAGGGCCACAACAGCACAACGGCTGTCCTCAAAAGGCCAAATCACTCTCTCTCACTCACTCATCTTTTGAACCGCTTTATCGGCTGTAGCGGGTCACGGGAAGCTGGAGCCTATCCCAGCTGTCCTAGGGGGTGAGGCGGGGGACACTCCGGGCATGATGCCAGTGCGCTGCGGAGAGCCACAAAGACACAAAATCATGCACGCTCACACTCACACTCACACACTACGGGCAATTTGGAACGGACAATTAACCTGAAGCGCATGTTTTTGGAGGTGGGAGGAAGCTGGAGAGAACCCACGCAGGGAGAACATGCAAACTCCACACAGAGCGAGACTCCAACCCGGAACCGCCTTTCTGTGCGGCGACAGCGCTACCCACTGCGCCACCGTTCTGCCCCAAAGGGCCAGATGTAACTAATAAATGTAATTAAATGGGACTCAATCTAATGTAACATAAATGTAATACTTTTACAAACATTACAGTTACACAGAAAAAATGTTTGCTTGTTGCTCTGTTATAACATAAATCCTCATAATTTGTCAGGTTATGAAACCCACAGAACTCCATCAACCAAAATTCAAACTATCTGAGTGAATAAAGAAAAATAATATCAAATACAAGTTGGGAAAGTAATTAAAATGGGCTTAATTACTGCATTGTGGGAAATGTGGTTTTGGTCAATGCACACTTCTGACCTATTTATTTTTAGACACTGACCTTTTATGCTCTCGCGGGCCACATGTAAAAATTTGGCAGGACATATTTGGCCCCCGGGCCTTGAGTTTGACACATGTGGTGTAGACCATTATAAGACAATCAATAATGAGACAAAGTTTGAACTTGAATTTCTTCTTAAGGTGGTTTTGCGTTTCTGAATCCTTTTCTGAAATTGCTATCTATTTTATATTTTATAAATTTTGTATTTATACTAAACAAAACCAGGAAAGTTTGGTGCCTAAATTTATCCTCTGGGATTTTACAGAGTCAGTCTATAGACTCTAGTCTGGAGTTGATCCATCTCCAGGTCCAGTTCTACAACATTGACCTTGTTGCTAACACTGAGGCCTGAGGCATCTCTCCATCCTCAAACCAACAACCTGCCGTTGTCCAGCCTCTCCTGCGGACACACATATGGACGCCGCTGCACTCACACTGCTGCTATTTGATCTGTAGAGGGGCCCCGCTGGTGGAGGTGATTAACCCCACTCCAGGACCACTTAACCAGTCACAAAAGCTAATGGGAAAAGTCAAATATAATGGGCAGCCAGTGTCCCTGTGAGGGAGGGGCATAGGGCTGGGGAGGGGGGGCCAGACGGATTCGGAGGGAACAGATTTGGGCCTCAGCTGGAGGTGGACAAATGTCTGGCGAACATTTATTTCATCAAACAGTGAAGCGGTTCTTGCTGCGCATTAATGTGTCATTGTGCTGGTGCCCGGCAGTGGATTAGGGTCCTAATCACTGCTGAGGTTTAACTGACCTGCTGTCAGATTACAGATTAACTCGTGTGTAGGATCAGATGAGACTGACCACTGCAACACCATCGATCAGTTTATCAGCAAAATCCATGACTGATCATCTGCAGATCAAATCAACAGACAAAGTGTTTTACTGCAGCCTCTGATGGTCCAGTTCTTCTAGAGACCCTTTAACCTGATGCAGACCCAGCTTCTGGTGCCTGAGGAATCTCATCCTATTCCTTCACTTCTGGAACACTCCTGGTTTTCCTGATGTGGCCACCTCTTCCAAATCCACCAGAGGGTTTGTTGTCTGGATTCTATTCAGGTGACGGCTCTAGAAGCATCAGGAACAGGGTCTGCGTGGACTCCCAGGTCTGCTTGGGATCATTCTCACAAGTTTTCTTCCAGGATTTCTTGATCCTTGATGGAATCCATCTAACCAGCTACAGGCTGCAGGTTTCTAGTAGACCAGGAAGCAGCCCTGGAGCATCACTGACACTCCCCCTCTCCCCCCATGTTTTATCTAGGGAGGCTGGAGCTTCTTTTTTTGAGTCCAATTAAAACATTTTAATATCTGTGGTATTGATCTGTTTGAGTTGTTGTTGTCTGATCTGGTTATTAGCAGCCGATCAATAGTAGATTTTATCAATGAACCTAATTCAGGACTAAGACAAACTGTTGATTGATGACGTAATCAGGATGAGTTAACACAACAACTCGGAGCTGTTGTTCATCTGTCAGTATGACGTCACATGGCAGCTCCGAATCAGCCTGCTGGAGGACCGACAGCGTCAGCAGCTCCGTCCTACCAAACACTCTTACACCTGTCCGTCAGAGCTGCTGGAGGTTTCTTCAGTCTTCCGTGAGTCCTCAGCTCCACATCACAAACTCCACCCGGCTTCTTCACCCAGGATTCTCGTCATTCTGTCATTTTCCACGCGGTGCTGGATGTAGAATCTGTGGCGCGCTTTTACGCAGAGCACACGCAGCCTTAAGACGCAGATCTCGGGAGCGCATCCTCCGTGAGTTCACGAGTGTTTCTGTCTCTGATAATCAATGATTGATAGGCACGTGATTGACGTGTCGTCGATGTTACGGGAGACGTGTGACGTTGTTTCGAGGTTTTAATGAATGAAGTCTCGCGTAAAGGAGAAAAGGTGAAAAGTTCTGAGACGCAACAGGTGGAGCGATGAGCGCAAAGATTTTAACAACTTTAAAAATGAAATTCCTATTCAATTCAACTCATTTAGGACATTTAAGACTCTACTCACGACATTAAAGACGGAAACTGATGGAGATGTTTTAATCAAAGAGGCTATATTTTCGAATTTCTAATTTGTCTTTATTTTGAGGCATAACATGTAAAAAAAAAAAAATCAACCAAACGATTTTACTTGAACATTAACACATAAGGGGATTCACAATGATGCAGCATGGCCAAAAGTATGTGGACAACCTGTCTGGCTCCAATGATATGACAAGCCTTCCTGGTCAGATCTTGTCCTGCTTGTGGTCCAGATGGTACATGTGTGGTCCAGTCAGCTGACGAGTGATCACTCATCATCAGCCGATCAGCTGGTGATTAGTGATCAGCTCATCAACAAACGTCCCCTCAGGGAAAAACTGGTGTATGCAGGATAGTTAGGTCTAAACCTGGTCAGTCTGGTAGTTCTATTCTGCTGGGCTGGATGATGATGATGGTGATGATGATGATGATAATGATGATGATGATGATGATGATGATGATGATGATGATGATGGAGGAATCAAATCCTCAAAGATTATCGAAAACAGTAAAAAAAAATTTTGACTGAATGTTGGGTCTGGTGGTACCCCCACCCCACCCCCAATCCCTGAGAGGTTTACGTTTTTCTAGTGAATCGTTTTGCTTGTGCCTCTGGAGATGAATCCCTGCTTTTTTTAGTGTTAAATGTTTGTGAATAATTGAAGCATTGATCACCATATCAACGCCGTCAGCTGCCGCCTTCCTCCCTTTCAGTCACTCACAAACTCTCTGTCGCTCTTTGGGGAACTCCACCCTTTCTCCTCCTCCTCATCATCATTACCACCTCCAGGACACAGCCCTTGGCCCTGACACTGTTGGAGTTACCATGGAAACCCTGGCCTCTGTTTGGGCCTGTGACCCCTGTGACCTCAGTGACCTTGGGCTCAACCCATCAACTACATGGGGTAAGAATCATAATTGAATGGATGTGAATGACTCACTCAGAGGCAGCAGTAGGGTCTACTAGTTAATGAAAAGTTCTCTGTAACAAAATACTAGCTCAAGTACACACAGTAAAACTAGACTAACAAGGGGACACTCATCACCATGGCAACATGCTGCTAATGAACATCCTTGTTTTACAGCAAAAAAAAAAAGAAAAAAGAATTTGCAAATCCATTGTGTTAAAACAAATTTCTAGAGAATGTCTGTTCATCTGGTGCTGTCATGTAACGTTTGCTCTTCAGATACCCGAACAGGGCCGCTTTCATATTTTTTTGCTGAGGTTGACTAATTATGAAAGGAGTTCTTCCTATTTCCTTAAAGGCCACATTCAGCAGGCTGGAGCTCATCCATCAAACAGAAGTGACTTTTTCCTAAGCTAATCGCTCCAGCAGCTTCCGTCAGTGATTTCAGCAGAAACACCCGAAGAAGTTTACGTAAAGGCTCAGGCTTTCGTTTTCTCTATGTTTCCTTGCTCTTTGCATATAATTTGTGGAATAATTATGACATCTTCTGATGTGGGACTGAGCAGAAATTCCAAAGACTTTCACCAGAGGGAGAGGCAATTTAATTCTACAAGGACGGTTTGATCTTCATAACATCCGGCTCTGGTTCTGGTGATCAGTGATGTCTGAACCAGGATGATTAAGGCTCTGCTGTGGTGGTGGTCATACTTTTCAAGGTGTCCACTAGTGGGCACCAGTGTTTTCATTTGAATATAAAAAAAACAGACTGGCATTTGAGACGAGTTTTGGGTCAGAGCAGTACCAAAGTTAAACCCTGACCCAGAAGTATTTTTGGAAAGGAAAACTGTTTTTAACATTAATAAAGTTACAACCATTTGTAGCTGTTTGTCCTCTCTTCATAATGAAACAAGCCCCACCCCTTTGATTACAGTAAAATAATTTTGTACCAGCCTTGTTTTGCACCGTTCCCACCACACTGATAAATATAAAAAAGCCTAAAAACAATGAATGCAGGGCTTTTGATGGAAAGTATTCTAGTACCCTCAGAGTAACCGAGTACTTTATCTATCACAGAGTCTCAGTGTAATTTTAGCAGCACCCCACCTGCTAGCCTTATGTGGACGAAGCAGCTGTCACCTCACCTCCAGAGGAACAAACAGGTATCTCTGTTTTATTTAACTTTAAAGTTAAAGGACAGGGGAGCATCCTCAAAGACCATCTCCTCTATCTCAGTCCAATCTGGTTGTGGTTCTGACTTTATCTCAGCTTCAGGACACTCTGCTTCAGAGAGAGGAGGAACTGGCCCGACTCCAGGAGGAGAACAACAAACTCCGAGGGTTTCTCAACTCATCTTTTGTAAGAAAGCTGGGAGACGAGGCAAAGGTTGGTTGGCTCATGCCCTACCCCTTAACAGATGTTCATGGTAATTGGTTCTTCTGGGTCATTTGATTCTGAAGGCAAAGAAACTGGAAAGAAAATCCTGGATGCATTTCTTGGCTTAAATCCTATCCTACAGAGTTCTTTTGGAAAGAAATCCTTCCACATAATTTCGCAGATAAACTGGAATTTAATCTTAATTTTAAGGTTGTTTCTGAATGACTTTGCTCTCACCTCTTAGAAACTACCTGCTGATGGGAGGAGGAAGCTGAAGAGAAGCCTGATGCTCAATGAACCTTTCCAAATTAGCGGTCAGCAACACAGAACCTCCCAACCGGTCAGCAAGAGAGTCTGCAGGAACCTTGCTGCCGAATTCTGCTTTGAGACCACTGAGACGTCTTCCACAGAACCAAACCTGGACCTCTGGGTGCTACGAACACTGGGACTCAAGGACAGAGACACAATTGACACATCCAGTGGGTCCTCCTGCTCCTCACTTCGATACAGGAGGAGCAGTCATGTTAATGGTGCTGAATCCAGCCCAGACTCCTCTTTCAGCTCTTCACTCACCTCTTCTACACCCTCCTCTGTCCACAACTCCCCCCAAACTGATTTTACGATCAGTGCTTCTGAATTCTATGAACAAAACTGTTGCACTTCTCCGGGTCAGTACTCCGACTTCATTGTCACTGGGAGACAGTGTGAAGCTCCTGAAGCTCTGATCAGGAGCTATAACACACCAAAGGTCTTCCAGTCTCCACCTCAAACAGAGCAAACTAGAGCAGACATCTGTTCTGTTACAGCCTCAGATCAAATCCAAACACAACCAGTTTACTGGTCTCCCACCAGCCAGGCACCATCACTGAACAAAATCCAGTTCAGTCCACCAGGAGAAAGAACCATTTTCTGCCCCACCGTGTCTCTGAGTCCTGTCATGAACCAGTTGACATCTATCTCCAGCCCGTCGGTAGGATCTATGCCCACTGCTGTGCCACAGTCTACCAGCATCCGCACAGATTTGGCATTTAGCATGTCCCTTAGCCCGTCAAGCAGCGTCAAGACCCACAGTTTCCCCCACGGCCAAGCCTTTGTCAGGAAGGACCCAGAGGGAAAGTGGAACTTCACTTGGTTGCCCAGACAAGAACCATAGGCACCGCACTCACAAGCTGTAACCAAGTGCTATTAAACAGGAAGTTGTTGTGAGTCCATTGCCATGCAGAGTCATGCCGACTGGCAGGTGTTACGTTGAGAGTCTAGTCGGTGTCGGTGAGTGAATGGTGCAATGATTTTATGTGTTCCTTAGCAAGTTAGCCCATTTGTCTATGCAGCTAGTTAGCTCAGTTAGCTAAGCAGCTAGCGCTCGTATTGGTAGATTCTGCTTTAAATGACTGATAGACTTTTTTTCTTTTGTTGTATTAAATGCAATGAAAAACACAAGAGCCCAAACAGTTGCAACTGTTTGGGTTGATTTTAATTAAAGAACAAATACAGCCAATCAACCTAACGTGAAATCTGCCAGAGGGCCAAATGACCACTTCGACATGTTATCAAGCCTTCAAACAATATTTCTGCCAGATTATTTAGACATTCAAACGGATTCCACTGAACTGCACTAGCTAGTAGCATTGGAACAAGGTAGTTAGCTTAGCTAGAAAGAGAAAAGGCACTTTTTGAGGTGCTTTAATTTACTTATTTTAAATGATGCACTTTTCACACTGTATTTTTATTTTTAACAGATAAACATTAAACATCAGCCGAAATGGGAAAAAGATGAATTTATGCTGTGATGAAGTTCACACATCCTGAACCAAGTAGCCTTCAAACTTCGAAACAGTTTGTTTGGTTTGAAGTCTTACTTAAATACAAACATGAATATTGTGTTTGTTTGTTTACTGTAACATTAAATAAGCCTGCAGCTTTTAAAGCAACAATTAAATGTCATGTTGATGATGTCATCACCGTGTTCAAACTGTCTGAGTATGATGTCATGGTTTCATATTAATGAGAAAACTGAAAAACTGCCGACTAAAGAGAAAATGTGATTCACAGATGTTTCTGAGTCATCCCTTTATTTTTATAATCAGTGTAGAATTGTAACATTGTCTCCTTTAAATTGAGTTTTCACAGCAATAATTTGATTTGATAAACTTCTGGAGTAATAGTGTTGGAAAAAAAAATAAAATTCTGTATTTAAATACAATCAAAACATTTATACAGTATTCGTGCATTGGTGCCATAAAGAAAAAAGCATACTGAAGAAACCCAGTTAACTTAGGAAGGAACTTAAGCTCAACCAAGAAAACAACAGGACACGACTGAAAAAAGAAAGACGTGATGTGTGTAATGTCTGATGGGATGTTAAAGGTCCCATATTTTGCTTTTTTTAGTTCATGTCATTCAGCTGCCAGATGTCCAACTACATTGTATTTGAAAATGTCTTGCCCCAAACCGATCTGTAGTCCTCAATATCTTTGACTGAATATGGTTAAAGTCACTTCCGTTCTGAAACGCTCCATGTTAATGGGTATGGCTCTGAGCTCCTGCTGTCACCACCCCCTTGCCACTCTGACCTGCCTCTATCAACACCTCCCTCTCCCCTTTGCATTCATGTGTGCTTTGTTTTTCATGTGCAGCATGAACGCGCTCTACCGCTATAGATCGCCATAGTCTGGAACTTTTTTTTAACTCTCAGTAACTTTGTTACGATGTACTGTGTTTCACCCTTAGTCTTCTCGTGTTTTGTGCTCTTGTTTTCAATGATATAAATGTGTATTTTTCTGCGCAAAACGTGGAGCTGCTTTCTCAGTCAGCTGAAACTAACTGATGGCTCATAGTGTAAACATGATGAGAACGGCCCATGATCGCACAGATTGTTTTGGAGGAAACACACAGTGTTAGCACATGGGACAGAAATCAGTGGATACGAGAGATGACTAAGAACTGGATATAATAAAAGCTGTTTCCCGACATTTGTCACGGACAATGAGAGATAGCTGGCTAACAACACCGGCTAACGCAGACTAATAAATGGTAAGAGAAAGTATATTGAACTGTGGGCTGTTCCCTACTTCATCTCCGTCCACCAACCTATGTCGCAGTGACGAGGAGGATGTATCAATATAGCACTTTAGTCATACTCGTAAGCAACTGTAAATAAGATAAAAACGTGTCTCTCACTTAAATAAAGGCTGAAGCTATTTGTTAATGTGTGGTGTAGTTTTGGATACATGCAGTTGTGTTCGCTATGACGCTGAGGATACACCTTTAGTGGACACACACACACACGACTGAAGCGGAGCTAACTAGTTAGCCAAATGCTAGCTGACTTCAACAGCACGTGAGGAACTTTCAGTGTGTAGCTCTGAGCCATGTCGTTACCACACACTGCTACTGTAGCCTTAACGAAATCCCCCTCGGGGATGACCACGGCCATATCCAAGTGGACAATCAAATATGAGTCAGGATAGGTAAATTTACTCTATCAATCACCGCGGAGATGACGTAAGATTCGGCACTTTATGAATCAAATCGTTTTTGATTCTGTCCAGCCATGAATCCAAAAGATTCCAAATATCAATGTAGGAAGCATTTGTTTTCCAGATTCCAGGATCTGGTCGGGTTAGGGAGGATCACTATGTATATGTGGAGACCTGAAAAAAATGTGTTTTTCATAATAGGAGTATTCCTTTAATCATCTCAGACTCTCAGGCTCTGGCCTCTCAAACTGGGAAATACTACTCCGAGTAAATGTTCAAGGATCTATTTGAACCAATTAGTTGAGACGAAACTGAGGAAAACACCCAAACTGAAAGTAAGAACTGTCCTCATACTTTTGGCCATGTGTGGTAATGTCAAAGCCCCTCCCACCCCATCTGGTTTTTGGAGATGCTGCTGTGGAAACAACTGTTTTGTTAACAACTGTTTTGTTAAAACTTGTGTCAATAGTGTCAAAATCAGGAAGTCAAGCAGGAGAACGTTCCTCCCTGTCTTCAGCTCCGTTACCAGTGAAACCAGTTTGACAGTTCTCCCTCTCCTCAGGTCTCTCTCTTTACAGGAACAAAAGGAGACCCTCGGCCCCCTGGAGATACGCCCCTCCTAACATCCTCCACCCAGATCCGCCCCACACAGGTAACGATGGTGGGGTTTCTTCTCCCTGGGGGTTCTCAATACCGGGTCCCAGCCCTGTCCCGGGTCCCCGGAGAGCAGGACGCGGCCAAGGGAAAGTTGGGAGCGGGACGTGTCCGTGGCGGGCCGACAGAGTGGTCTCTCTAATGACAAGGTAAGCCCGGCTGCAGCTGTCCGACAGATTGAGGTTCTTTCAGGGCAGGGAGGGCTCCAAGTCTGGCAGGAATATGAAGGCAGGGCCGATCTGGATCACAGGCTGGTGTCGGCCAGGATAAGGGGTTATTAAAGAGGCCGGGTGGCAGAAACCCAATCCTCCCCGGCTGATCAGGGGAACGGGTTCACCGCCACGTTCTCGCAGAACCTGACAGCTTGGCTCACCTCAGAAGACAAATGAGTTGACACATGGTTCCACACATCTGATTTCTCTTCTGATTGGTCTCCAGCACTAATCAGCTGATCGGTGTGAGGATGATGAGGGAACCCGCTCAGACACAAACACACATACATTGAGTTACAGATTGACTGTTTGCAGCGCTTTTGTGTAATATGTCACGTATAAGTGTGAGGATGCTGCTGACCTCTGACCTCTGGGCGGAGTGATCACTGAGGGAGAAAACCAGTGGCACGAGGAGATTCTGGAGCGGGTTAATGCTCATTTAGAAGATGATAGGAAGCAAAAATCTGAGTGGACATACAAAACCCATCAGTATCCAGATATACAACTGGCCCAGGAGTCACATCCCAGAACCTCCTGGGTCTCATCTGGATGGTTTTGAGCCTCATTTCTGGGTCACTTAGCCGGCAGTGGTGAAGATCTGAGGGGTGATGAGCTAATATGATTATAATTAAGTTAATAACTATAAAGTTTTGAGGGACGTGGCAAGGGCGGAGCTTCAACTCAAAATGTGTTGTGCAGCAGTAATAACGGATATTCCCTCAGATGAATGGTTTACAGGTGGATGTCTTTCAGACACGGGTAGTACTCCTACTGTTACCAACAGTTAGTGGGGACACGCCGCTGCTTAGCACTAGCAACATTCGCATCATGACAATTGTTTAAACACCTGTATTTCTCAATCATCTCAGATGCGACAGCCGATCTGTTTCCTGAGGACCAGCAATTAAGGGAGGACTTCAGTGTTAGACTCATCGGGGTTGCCATGGCAACTTAAAAAAAGATCACGTTTAGTTCCTTTGAGCTCATTTAACGAAATTCACAAAAAGCATTTCCTCATAATGGTTCTTTACCTTCATGTTAACACTTTTGCCGTCATGGTGATCATCACGCAAATGCAAATGAGTCCTGCCCTGTTTCCAGGATGATGGATGGGAATTGAGGCTCCCTGTGTATACATGTGCGCCAGGTTTAATGGTTAATGTCTTCCAACCATCCGGTTGGAGGATGAGTAACTACATACAAACACGCTGACTGCTGCCGCTACTGCTCAACAATTAACCCAATGTGGGCCTCCACACACACACACACACACGCTAATAGATGATGCTAATGAGACCTCATCCAGAGACAGACGGGACGACATGAACAAAAATCACAAGTCAAACCAAAAAGTTCATATTTGAATCTTTATTATCTATAGAGGTCATGTGATTCAGAGTCTCAGCTATTTCATTGGTTTATATGGCGTATTAAGTCAGAGAGATGTATCGCCCCCCACAGGAAGCTGAGGCAATGCAGTGGAAAATCCAGGAAACCAAAGAGAACCATGGCATGAGTGGTTTTCAGGAGTCATTATTATTGTTATTCTTGTTAGCTTAGCATTAGCATGAGTGAAGGAACGTGATGACGGCGAAGTATTTTAGGAGTGTTCCTCTTCTTTGAACCACATCTATGTTGTTATTAACAAGAAGCTTCACTGGATCATTCACAACTTCCCAACTTTGGGATTTGCCACAGGAGACCCGCTTGGAAGCAGCGGCAGGGTTCCGTTTCTCCTGCAGATCAAATAACAGCGCTCGCGTGTTGTAAGCGTGTGTGGAATGTAAATCGACCAACAGAGACGACCTTTGTCACCTGCAAGAAAACACACCTCTGCTCTGGCACAATGCCACCATGAACCCCTCTGTGTCCGAACACACCACCCACAGCTCAGGTGGCGCCGGGCGCCGTAACAATGGACGCATACATACATGCATGATCTAACCAGGAGTTACAATTAATAACCAGTTAAACCAGTCCAGGAGAAAGGCAGACTGGATTACACATGGAATTCTGTGAAATCTGATATCGGCTCTGACATTCCAGATTAATCCCTTCGTCTGAATCGCCGCCCCGTCTGAACACCTATGAAGTTGAGATCGATGGAGGGATGCGGCGCCCCGTCCGGTGCCGAGGTGACAGCTTATGCTTCATCTTGAGCTTAAAAGTCCTGTCAGAGTAGGACAAGGACGGGTGTTGACCGGCAATAAGAGGAGGAGGAAGTGAGGAGACGATAAAGATCAGAGCAACGACTCATCAATGACAATAAAAAAGGGAGACAGAAAATCAATTCATTCTTCTCATTACTGTACATACAGAACACACAAAGTAGTACTATTGTAGTACTATAAGACACACACACACACACACACACACACGTACACACACACATACACAGTACTTTGTAGTAAGCTGCTATTGACCTTTCAGTTGTTCCCTGGCCAAATATGAGGTGCTTTAATCATCTGGTGCATTATTTCCTATTGATCCACACACACACACACGCACACGCACACGCACACGCACACGCACACGCACACACACACACACACACACACACACACACACACACAGACATGATGGATGATACTCTGAGCAGAGCTGTGAATAATGGGTTGAAGACCTTGTGCTTTTGTTTGTGTGACCTTCCTGGTTTGTTTCTTTCTCTATTAGTTGCATCATTTAAACAGCTTTTATTTATTTTAACTCACTAACTCACTTCTCTACAAAGAGTACTACAGATGCAGTATTTGCTTTGAGGATGTTGATAAAGAAGTACAGAGAAGGCCAGAGGGAGCTGCATTGTGTTTTTGTAGATCTGGAGAAGGCTTATCACAGGGTGCCCAAAGAGGAACTGTGGTATTGTATGAAGAAGTCTGGAGTGGCAGAGAAGTATGTTAGAGCAGTGCAGGACATGTATGAGGACTGTAAGACAGTGGTGAGGTGTGCTGTAGGTGTGACAGAGGAGTTCAAGGTGGAAGTGGGACTGCAACAGGGACCAGCTCCGAGGAATCTCCATGGACTATGATGTTTGCAGAGGAAATTGTGATCTGCAGTGAGAGCAGGGAACAGGTGGAGGAGAAGCTAGAGAGGTGGATGTTCGTTCTAGAAAGAAGAGGAATTAAGGTTAGCCGCAGTAAGACAGAGTACATGTGTGTGAATGAGAGGGACCCAAGTGGAAGAGTGAGGTTAGAGGGAGAAGAGATCAAGAAGGTGGAGGATTTTAAGTACTTAGGGTCAACAGTACAGAGCAATGGAGAGTGTGGAAAAGAGGTGAAGAAGTGTGTGCAGGCAGGATGGAACAGGTGGAGGAAAGTGTCAGGTGTGATGTGTTTTGAACAGTTTCAGCTAAAATGAAAGGAAAGGTGTACAAAACTGTGGTGAGACCAGCGATGTTGTTTGGTCTAGAGACAGTGTCACTGAGGAAAAGACAGGAGACAGAGCTGGAGGTAGCAGAGATGAAGATGCTGAGGTTCTCTCTGGGAGTGACCAGGAAGGATAGGATCAGGAATGAGTACATCAGAGGGACAGCACATGTTAGAGGTTTTGGAGATAAAGTCAGAGAGGCCAGACTGAGATGGTTTGGACATGTCCAGAGGAGATATAGTGAATATATTGGTAGAAGGATGCTGAGTTTTGAACTGCCAGGCAGGAGGCCTAGAGGAAGACCAAAGAGGAGGTTTATGGATGTAATGAGGGAAGACATGAAGGTAGTTGGTGTGAGAGAAGAGGATGCAAAGGACAGGGCTAGATGGATGTGGTGACCCTTGAAGGGAAAAGCCAAAAGGAGAAGAAGAACTCACTTCTCTAACCAGTGTCTGCAGAGATGTTGAAGGGCTGGCACTCCAGGTCAACAGGAAAAACAAATTAACATAAAATAATTCTAATAATAGAAGAAGAAAGGGTGGAGTGGGGGATTACTGGGGAGTGTGTTGGTCAGGTGTTGGTCAGTGTGTGTGTGTGTGTGTGTGTGTGTGTGTGTGTGTGTGTGTGTGTGTGTGTGTGTGTGTTTGTGTTTGTGTGTGTTTGTGTGGCGGTGGTGGTGGGGGATTAGTTTCAGATAACCAGTCTTTTAAGACCAAAACCTGAGCCAGCAGACAGGAAACGGTTTCACTGGTTTCTGTTGGACAATTAACAGCTTTGGAGTGTGTGTGTGTGTGTGTGTGTGTGTGTGTGTGTGTGTGTGTGTGTGTGTGTGTGTGTGTGTGTGTGTGTGTGTGTGTGTGTGTGTGTGTGTGTGTGTGTGTGTGTGTGTGTGTGTGTGTGAAATTAGTGTACGATTGCCAGTGTGTGTGTTCTCATTAAATGCTTCCTTCCCTCGTGTTTCGGACCATAGGAACTTGTTCCCCATAAATGGTGTCTACACTGCCCCTAGTGGCCCTCAGCGCTACTGCAATTTCAGCTGTTTCTGACATCGCTCAGCTGACATGAAAGTCCTGTACGCCCTCATAATGGTTATTGATGAGGTTGTCACGTGATTAATTCCTTATTCGTATTGGCTTTTAAAGCCGGAAGAGAAACCGAAGGATGAAGAAATGAGGAACACAAACTGATCTCAGTCCTGCAGCCAAACACTGACACCTGCTGCTCACCTGGACAGTCTGAGAGCTCCAAATTAAAACTGAGGACCAAGCAGACACAATGACGTCATACTGTAGCTCAGTGACGTGCGGTGAGGTTCATGGCTGGTGAGGCACTGATCTCATCATAATTAGATTTACAAACATATGAACCTACAGTGTAGCTTATTCACCATTTAATTATCAATAGTGAGTGGGTTATGTTAAAGTCTCAGATCAGAATTATTTACACATACAAACTGTAACACACAAATAAGCACATTTGATTAAAAAATATGTTGTGTTGTTACCTACATGTTTGTTTATATGTTACATTTACTTATAAATGAAATCCATGCACTGCTCCTTCTGAACAAAAGCAACGAGAAAAAAAATATATAATAAGGCAAGGTGAGCGCAAAACAAATGAATGGCTGCACTTAACTTTAGATCGTAGTTTGCTGTCACTTCTACGGCCGAGGAAGAAGACTCCTCGGCCGAATCCCTGGAATGTCTGTGTAGGTTCTCAGTCATCCAGGTCATGGTTATCCAAAAGCTGTTGAGTCGATCCACTGGACATTAAGAAAGTTCTTGAAGACGTTTCGTCTCTCATCCAAGAGACTTCTTCAGTTCTGAAGAAGTCTTCAGTTCTGAAGAAGTCTCTTGGATGAGAGATGAAACGTCTTCAAGAACTTTCTTAACGTCCAGTGGATCGACTCAACAGCTTTTGGATAATCCCTGGGATCACCAGCGCCCCCTACCGGTGAGGCAAGTCAGTATCGTGCCTCAGGTAGTGCCTTTTCCCAGCGGTTTAAGGACCGCTGAACTCAAGAAAGACGTTACATTCATGCAGTTGTTGACAGAAAACACTTTACATTATATACATTAGCTAAATTATGGAAATTTAGTTCATAGAGCAAACATGTTGGAATATTTTAATAGCGACGTATAGAGAGATAGCATTACGGCCTCACTGTAGTGTGTAGCATGCCAGCACAGCTAATCAAGCCATTGTGCCATCCATGGTGAGGCTCGGCCGGCTGGTGCCTCACCGCAGGTCTCTTCTCAGTATTTCAGTGGTAAATTTGACAATTCAGTGATTTTGAGTAAAAATAACCTAAAATTGGTGATGTTGAATAGAAAATAACTTTATACTACGCATCACTGGATAAATGTAACCTTTTAATTTATTTCTTCCATTTTTCTTCTCATTATGGAAGGTGAGGCCGTGCCTCACCTGCCTCCCTTGACCGCACGTCACTGCTGCAGATGAAATTTAACCTGAATGGTCTGAATGCTGGTTGCATTCAAATGACGTAAGGTAAAAACGGTGCCCTCTGTTGTGACGTCAGGTTAGTGCGATATTAAACTGATTTCATTTCGTCATTTACATTGAAATGATGCTAACATTATTTTAACTCCTGGAGAAAAATGGATGGACTGACAATAAGCTGTGTCAGTGCAAAATAAGAAATAAATAAAAAATATCTAAAGGCATGAAGAGATGTTCATCAGGTTGGATTCACATTTATTTCAGTTTTATTTCTTTTTCAAAAATGAAAACTGACATCTGGATTCATTGTTTAGGAACACATCATCAAGAACATGCGAAATGAGTCATGAACAGGTTAAGCTGAGTTGAGTTTCATCTTCATCAGGGACCCAATTGGTCTGATTCCCACAGATAGCCAGGCATGTCAACTTTCTTAGATGGCAAAGGCTAAGTTCTGATTGGCTCACTCTTTTGGTCCAACCCCTTTCGTAACCAATCACCTTATGTCTGAACTACATCAACTGTCTCCTGATGGGCGTGGCAGCCCCACAGGCCTATCCCCTATTGATTAGATGCCGCCTCTTGATTGGAAGCCAGTCCTCCACAATGAATAGCGCCCATGGCACTTCCATTAGCTCCTCCTCTTTTTCTGCTGACATCAGTTTTCCTCAGTTGTTGAACTAATCGTATGCATCTGCTGGGATGTGGGGAGGGCGGAGTCAGGTATGTGAACAGGGTTGGGTCGTACGTGGGTGGAGCAGAGATTCTGGGCAGGGTCTGCTTCATGGCGGGCGTCTCTTCTGTTAATGGACTCCTGCATGATCTCTGTTTGTAGAGTTCGCCCTGCCCCGCCCATCACGTGACCAGTGAAGCATCCTGAGCAGCTTCTTTTGTGCTGTGACCCCTTCCCCTTATATCCACTCCCTCTTTTTAATTTGCTACTCCCTCTGGGTGGAATTTGTTGCTCTCTGCAGATGTTACTGGTTGAACCCTGTCTCTTTCTGTGGATTTGATTGGCTCCAACTCTTTTACTCCTTTTTTGGACCAGCTCTGTTCTTTGCAGCGCCATGGCGGCCAGGTCTGAGTGGGACGATGTGCTATCGATCAACCTCCTGCCCATCGCCAGCGGCCGGACAGGCAGAGCCAGCCTCAGCCTCTGCCAGAAGCGGGACCCGTGTGGTTCGGATCGGCTCCCTCGCCATGTCACAGTGGTGGCAGCAGCGACCTGACGGAGCTGAATGACCTCCACGCAGGACAGTTGGCTGATGGAGCGGTAAATAATGGTGACAATCACAGCCTGGTGGCCCTGTTGGAGGTAGAGCCCCAGGCGACACTCCAGGAGGCAGAAGCTCTTTTCCACCAGGAAGTTAGGGCTGAGGATGAAGAGGATGCGACGACTCTGCCTCATCAACTTAAGTATAGCCTCTGATAGGTCTATCAAAGAGGAAGAGACTGTGAAGTCAATACAGATCATTAAATCTTCAGGAGGAAACCCCTGTTTTCAGAAGCCAGACTCATGGGCTGGGTGTTTGCTGTTCAACATAAATCAGCCAATCAGAACATATTTCGTATTTGGACGTGTTCATTAAACTCACGTCATCGGAATAAAAAGTTTCTGCAAAGCCGCACTGTTATATTCAGATTCTGAGAAAAAAAATTTTTGGATCGTTTAAAATAATATTATATCTGAGAAAAGATGAAACACTTTAAAATGAGACAAAATTCAAAATGTAAAATAAACTGGAAAATACTCACCGACGGAAATATCAGAAATATTTCTTATTGCACTCATGATTATTTATGCAAATGGAAAATGCGGAAAACATGTAAATGAATGACAGTGAGATGATGTACTTTATACAACAGATGAAAACTGCTGAATCAACATATAACAAAGCAAACTTTTTTAACAAACTTTTTTCTTAAAGATTTTAAAACACAAAGAAATTCAGCAAAGTTCTCATTTCTACAAACGTGAAAACAAGGACCCTTTAAAAAGATCAATGACGCTTGAAAGTGAGAAGCTGTATCTTAAACCAATAACTAAAATGCTTCTCGCTGCTCATTGCTCCTAGTAACAATTTAAGTCTGTGACTGTGGATCCTTCTACGCAGATGATGCTCTGATTTTTTTATAACAGACGTTCAGACTTTTGTATCTCCTTAAAAGCACCACAGTCCTCTTTATCTGGAGGGGGCTCAAGTACCCACTGGTGATGCAGGTGAAATGTGATGGATGCTGATGCTGACAATGAACGGACATTTAATACTGAATTTGTTACAGTCACAAGATCTTTCTCTAATTGTTCCGTCACTCTTCATCTCTGGAGCTGACGATGAGTTTTCTCTCCATAACCATCCATCTATCCAACTTTCTGTGGTGAAAGAGTGTTAAAGACTTTAGTTCCGTCAGGACTAAACCCCACCTTCTGCAGGTCTTGGGAGGTGGTGCTGATGTGACTTTGCAGCCTCAACAGGGGTATGTTCTTACTGCTAGTATCCCCCTCACTACCGCCTACCCTCCTCATAGGTAACTCCACCTGCAGCCTCTTCCAGAAGTGGGACGTCAGCTCCTTGGACTTGTCCCCCTGCCACCGGACCACTGCCAGGGCCACCTGGGCCCTCCTCAGCTCTTTGACCCAGCCCTGCCTCCTGATTGGCTTGTACTGGATGAGGATCACCCGCAGGTGCCCGCCTAGTGCCATGTTGTCGATGCCAGCCTTCAGCTCCAGGAGGGTCTGGGAGCCCTGACAGGCGTAGCCCGGGCTAATGACCACCAGGAGGCGCCGGCTACGAGCCACAAAACTCAAAGTCTCATCTGTAATGGCTGCAGGGAGAGAGGAGGGTTAATGGATGGATGGATGGATGGATGGATGGATGAATGAATGAATGAATGAATGAATGAATGGATGGATGGATGGATGGATGGATGGATGGATGGATGGATGGATGGATGGATGGATGGATGGATGGATGGATGGATGGATGGATGGATGGATGGATGGATGGATGGATGGATGGATGGATGGATTTTGTTTTGGTTTCTGTAGTACTACACCCTGTACTCACTCCCTCCTGGTAGGCTGTCTCTGTCGTAGATACACACTGAGTAACCAAACTCGTTCTCCAGAACGCTGCGCAGCGTCGACAGAACAAATTGCTCCTCCTCGCTGTTCCTCGCGTACGAGATGTAGACATCATACGTCTTATCGTCTGAACACACACACACACACACACACACACACACACACACACACACACACACACACACACACACACACACACAATGACTTCCTGTTTTCAGTCATATAAATCAGATAACACCCACAGAGTCACAGATTCACTGTGGTACGATCAAGGGACTTTCTTTGGTGTGAAATTGTGAAATTAAAGGAGCTGCTCCTCACCTGTTTGCTGCTCGTCGGTGCCAAACCAGGAGCGATAGAGCAGCAGGAGCTCCAGCCAGAAGACGTGGTAAATGATGAAGAGGAGCAGCATGAGGAGCAGAGTCACGCCGAGGCCACATCCGAGCTCCACCACGGGCAGTGACACTGAAACACACCGCATGTTTAGGAAAGAAGAGGAAAAACCAATTTACTGCTGTGTCGTTTTAAACGCCATGCTAACAAATACGTCAGAGGATTCCAGTGCCAAGAAGTAACTAAAAGTTACTCAGGCAGGATGGAGATTAAGTTTCTGCTTCTTACAAAAATGTGACATGAACATATTAAAGGGATATAAAAGTTTAGCTATCTTATGGATGTCACATAAAAAGCCTTCCGGCAGGAAGAACATGACCATCCTTCCAGACAGACTTAAACACACCATTATCAACATTATCAAGAATAAAGGAGAAACTGATTCTCATCCGAAAGTGATGGGTGTCATGAGGGTGCCTCTACATGTCTGGATTTTAAAGCTGGTTTGAAACCAGACGGCCAACCCCCACCCCCCTACCTTCCTCCCCCCTCTTCGTCCTCCTCCCCCTCCTTACCCTCCTCCTCAAGGTGAGCCCGGCGGGTTTTGAACCCCCTCCCATTCCTCACGGAGCAGTTGTACTCTCTGTTCAGGTCTTCAGCCTGGAAGTCCTTGATGACCAGCACGCTCACCTCTGTCCGGGTTCCAAAGTTGCAGTTCAGCTGGCTGCAAGAAACACATGTCCCGCGTTTTTCAAAATAAAAGTCAGCCTCTAATTTTTCACAATGAACACTGTTGGGCTGATTTACTGGAGGCTAAACATTTTTTTAACATGAATCTTATTTTCAGGTAATACAACCTCAAATCACCTGTTGATATTGTAGAATCGATGGTCATGAAATTCATCCAGCTTCTTCCCATCAACCGTCCACCAGATCGCCCAGGAGGAGTTCAGAAAGGGGAACCGACCTTTGCAGACCAGATGCTCCTCTGAGCCTGAGCGACGAAAACACAATCACATAAAGGTCCAAACGTTTGCCTTTTAAATCATGGATAAACTGAAGGCAACTTTTCTGTTTTTTTCTCTCTGATTGCTTACTGATCATCGGATGCTTAATTTTCCAAAAGTCTTTAAATGACATTAATGTACAATAAAACAGTGAGCTCATGCTGCCAGATTTTATCGTTCAGTAATTTTAGCTTTACACAAGCAAAGCTCCGTTTGACGGCAGGTTTGTCCACACATGCCGCCAACGGCCTGTCGTGTTTTATGGGATGAGCTCCTGCTGCATCCACAAACGCTATGGATAATTAACTCTGTGAACGCGGGAGCTGCTCTCAGGAAATTCAATTTAAAAGAGGTTGTTGGCAGAGGATGGGCAGCTGTTCCATCACAGCCGGAGCAGCTTCATGTTCCAGGAGTCCCGACGCCAGGTGGAGACGGGAAGATGAAACGCTTGTTGTAGGTCCAAAGAAGTATTCCGATCCTTTCAGTGTGTAAAGGAAGTAAACTAGAACTGTCCCTTTGTGAGCTTTTATAGTGATTTATACTGTATAACTGAATGGCTGACCGGTGTTTTAAAATACTCTTTCATGCAGTGAACCTACCTTGTCTGACTCTGAACACCTGCTCATTGGACGGGTTGAGGAGGGTAGGTAGTTTGGATATCGTTGACGGATCTAATGAATAAAACAGAGTCAACCTCCAACACGTATATCGATTCATGTCTGTACATTTGCAGAAATTTGTAAGCAGGATGACTTACAGACGGCGGTGACGTTGATTCTCCTGGTGAAGTTGAGAGCGTTGCCTCTGCTCTGGAAGTGGACCGTACAGTAATACAACCCCTGGTATCCATCCTCCATGAGATGAATGTGGAGCTTGGTTCCCACCTGCTCCCGATCCTCCTTCCAGAATGGATACCGTTTACACCGCTGGAAACAGAGATGGGTTTGGTAAGACTTAGCCTGACGCGTAGAACTGTAGTGGACCAGGCACTGGATGCTATTCTGGCTTTTAATTTTGAAAACGCTATGCAAGGTAACATTTTTATAGCTAAACATATTCTGAACCTCAACACGCATTACCTTTGTTTTCAGGTTCACAAAGAACCAGGTGACTCTTGGCGTGCTGTCGGCCATCTTTGCAGCATCGTTCAGGTCTGGACACTCCAGCGCCTTCCCCTCCTGCAGAGGGATGATCTCATGCCTCGCTGCCACGGCAACTGGAGGCTCGCAGTCGGCAACCCGGTTGACCTCGTTCCGCCGCTGCACCTTCAGCCGCATGGTGGAGTTATGGCAGGTCGACGTGTTGCTGCAAAGCAGAGGCATGAAAAAAACACCAGGACATAGCATCACATCCTGAAGCACTCTTATTGGATAATGATAACAGTATTGGAACAGTAAGGCGGCGTATAGGACCAGTCCATTTAACATATGATCTTCAACGAGGCTGCAGACACCAAAGAAAAAGAATTCAATGACAGGAAACCAGGTTCAGCCTACATTTCCAAAACTTTCAAGGCATAATCAACCGGAGTGTTTCCAGTGCAATAGTAAAAAAAGACCAGACACAGGTAACAGGATGCGACGCACAGGACCACACAGGAAAGTTTAAAAAAAAAAAAAGAAGGATGAATCATGTGTTGATGTGATTAAGCTCTTTACAAATAAAAGCTGAGTGATCTAAAGCTGGAACCTCAGACCTCGTCTCTGGAGACAAAGTGGTCGTATTACATGGAGACCTGGAGCGCCGCCAACTTGCGAGTGTCCGTTTTTGGCGATCCTGGGAGAGGCGAGCAGCGCCACGTCTTTCAGTCGCTCTAAGAGCCTCTTAAACTGATTATGTGTGAGATGGCGGATCGAAGCTGATCTAATCTGAAGGCTCTGCCGCTCAGCTCTTTGTTATCTCCACCAAAGAGTTTCTGTTTGAGTCTGTTAGCAGGAATCGGCTACAGCTGATCTTTTAAATTCTTAAGCCCTGCTGGACAGAAGCAGCAAAAAGACTTCAGTTGCCAACATCGCTGAAATACTGTTTTAAGAGTCAAGAGTCCAGGTCACTGTCAGAGTAGAACTGGACATTGTCCCAAAGACAGAAGCATTAAGGTTTGGAGTAGATCCAGTTTAAAGGGTTCACACTGGATCTTCTTCTTTTTTGTTGGACAGCAGCGTTTTAAATGATACACAAACGAGTGACGGATCTACAACAGAGTGGCTTAAAAGAACAACTGGACATAATCAAGTTTGTGTTCTGCCAAATCCCATTCTGGCTCTTAATGTGACAACCTCTCTTCTTGGGATTAAATCTATAATATTTAACATAATTTAACATAATTGTGTAATTTCTTACCATAGCATACAAATGTAGTGTCCAGCATCATCGGCAACAGCCGGCAGCAGCCACAGTCTGTCTCTGGCTCTGGTGAGACGGGAGCTGCAGACAAGACAGGAAATCAGACGCTAATCCAGCTGCTCACCTCCAAATCAACATCCAACCCCCCAGAAGGGGGATTAGAGACGACTTCAATGAATCCATCCTCATCCTTCAGCAGCAGAGCTAGCTTGAGTTTCACAACGAAAGTATGGCTTCCTGTGTTGCTATGGTAACCGCTAACAATGGTTGAATGTGGTGGAGTTAGGAGCCAGCGATGGTACTGTGTGATTGGCCACTGTGAGGTTTTACCTGAACCTGATTGGCTGCTCCAGGTTGTCGCTCTCGGGGGTGTGGTACCACACCAGGCTGTGTCCAGTCAGCTGGGCGGAGGTGTAGTTGTAAACGGAGGGATGAGAGAAAAGAGGACAGGACAGCCAGCCGACCTCCCCCTCCAGCACAGACACCTCCTCTTTTCTGGACTCCCCCCATTCATAGCACCTGATCCCTGGGGGGAGGGCGGGCACAATCCACAGGTTAGCGCAACAGCAATTGTAATAATCACGTTACAATAAAAATACTAAATTTATCTCTACAGAAACGTTTAATGGGGTCCTCCTGAGACCTGCTGAGACTCATGGGTAATGTAGGATCTAAAGACTTCAGGAAGAACTCACAAGAACTGTGACAATTGCATTCAGCATTGACTCCAAACACTCAATCAATCAAAGCAGGAACACATTCTCATTTATTTTAGAAAAGCTTTGTGTGTGTGCCTGTGTGTGTGTGTGTGTGTGTGTGTGTGTGTGTGTGTGTGTGTGTGTGTGTGTGTGTGTGTGTGTGTGTGTGTGCCTGTGTGTGAGTAGCCATGAGGCTGAAGGTATTTGCGTAGATGGATGGTTGTTGAGGAAGGTTTTAATAGAAAGACAAATTCTGAGTGTGGGAGAAGCAGACAGGTCAATTACACACACACACACACACACACACACACACACACACACACACACACACACACACACACACACACACACACACACACACACACACACACACACACACACAGGCTCCGACTCCCCCACTGGTCACAAAAAAACACTTTACCACCTTGTGAGACCAGTTCGTTGTGTCCTAGTGGTCAGTCCTGGTACTGCAGCGCCTTCTGGCTATTGGTGGGACACCTCGGTTCCCCCAAAGGAATTCTACTTAATCTTTTCTTTCACCTATAATGAATCAAGTCACCCTCCCCTCCAGTATCTACTCCTCTCCCGTTCCCTTCCATCCATCCTCCTGCATAACGACCTCCCGCTGTCCTCCCCCCTCTACACCCCCATAATCTGAGACAGCGTTACAGATGACCGTCCTCTCTGGAACATCCATTCCTCGTCCCGAGGGGCAAGAGCTTCACCTTTCATTAACCCCGCCTCTGCAGAGGAAGATTTTTTACCTCTGCAGTTAAAAGCGTCAACGTGAAGAATTTCATGTCCACATCAGACACATGAATACACCCAACTGGGATGAAGGGGTGTCACCTACCTGGAGAGTAGCCGACAGATTCACTGATGGATGCTGTCGCTATGACGACAATGATGAGAACAAGGTGGGTGGAGATGAAACCCGCCCTGCAAACAGACAGACATTTCTTTATTTTGAATCGTAACAATAAAGACAAAGACAATCTAACTTGTCATGCTTACATCCCATAATAAGAAAGAACTCAGTTAGAGTTCAGGACCAGAATCCTCCTCTGGATCTGTAACTATAAGTTGGTGTAAAGAGTGTGTTCAAAGTCTGTTTGATCGCTCCGTCTTCTCTTCACATTCTGGTGTCTCCTCCTCCTCTTCCTCTCTCTCTCTCTCTCTGTTCCTGTGTGCTTCGGGGTCTCTCGCCCTCTTTGCTGCGTACAAGTGCTGCAGCAGCAAAGCTAAATCAGCAGAGGCCACGATTATCCGATCGTTGCAGGAGACGGATGGACAATCACAACCTTAAGGTTGCTGTTCATTCTTCACCTGATCACTTGTGTTCCTTTGTTTTATTGAACTCTTGTGTTATTATCGGAGGTGATCAATAAGTGATATAAGTGAATGGGAAGAAAATTGACATAGTCGCCTTCATTCAGAATAGTCTCCTATATTCTGGGGGAGGGGGGTTAAATGTCAAAAGTGGTTTTTTTTTATATTCTAGTAACTGAATCACATCTTATTTTTCTGATAATCAATGACGATCAACCTCCAATGAATAATCATGACTTAAGCTCTGAGTCAAACGCCTTGTATGATTGATGATGATGATGATGATGATGATGATGATGATGATGATGATGATGATTCTTCATCTGTATTTCTGCTGATCACTGCAGACTCCTCAAACTGATTGTCGGTAATCTGATTACCAGATTGATCGATAGTTTTCCATCTGAACAAATGCATCTTGTTTTTTTTTTTGTTTTTTTAAATTGTTCATCAGATGTCAACGCGTTACTCCTCAGCTCTGTCCCGAATCAGATTAAAATTCTGCTTCTGTTAATTTAGAAGCTGGCAGGGTTCAGGTAAGGAGCCGAAATGTCGGAACCATCGGGCCGAACATGGCCCGCGGGCCGTGTTCACCTCCAGTGGGTGAATCTCTCAACAAGGAGCAAAACAAATGTAAACGCACCGGTTTGTAAAGGAGCTCCACGCCCCGGAGTCTCACCACAGGCGTGGGGCGGGGGTGACACCGGTGTGTTACCGGGTAACAGACTGAACATTTACAATCAACGATGTCACCATTTAATTCAAAATAAACATAAACCCCAGAAGTCGCGTTATAAGCGGTTATGGGGTGTTTATGTTTATTTTAACCACCGCCAGTCTACCCAGCAGGAAGTTGACTCACATGAACAGAGTTCCGTCCCGTCCGTCTCGGTCCGGTGGGGACAAGTCGACAAGTGTTGTGAGCTGAGCCTCACGCCCGGCGGTCGGAGTCAGGTGGAGGGTGAGGGGGGCCCGGGGTTCGGACGGAGGGGTCCTGAGTTCCGGGTACCTGGTTCCTGACGGGAGTCCGGTGGCGCCGCTGCCACAGCAGGTCCCGGCTCTGACTCTCCGGGAACACCGGATCGGTACCGTTAAGTCTATTAGTGTGTGTGTGTGTGTGTGTGTGTGTGTGTGTGTGTGTGTGTGTGTGTGTGTGTGTGTGTGTGTGTGTGTGTGTGTGTGTGTGTGTGTGCGTACATGGAGGAAGTAGAGCGTGTGTGTATTCCCGATGAGGCTCCGCCTCCTTCACGTCATCAAGCAGCGGAACAGGAGATCACGTAGTATAAGAACGACAGACAGACAGACAGACAGACAGACAGACAGACAGACAGACAGACAGACAGACAGACAGACAGACAGACAGACAGACAGACAGACAGACAGACAGACAGACAGACAGACAGACAGACAGACAGACAGATAGATAGATAGATAGATAGATAGATAGATAGATAGATAGACGAAAACTACATATCCCTAAATCAGTTCTTCTTCTATGGCACATCAGTAATTCCTGGTGTAATGTCTCCCTCTGGCGGTGATAGGCTGTAAATACATGAAAAAACGAGCGAATGGTTGCAGTTTAGAAGCTGAAGAATTTTTCCACTTTTATACCTTTTTAGCAGTGACGTGCGGTCAGGAGAGGCAGGTGAGGCCGTGCCTCAACTGCCATCGTGAAAGAAAAAAAAAAAGGAAAATGGAATAAATAAATTAAATGCTAATATTTATCCAGTGATGTGTATTATAAACTTATTTTCCGTTTAAGGTCACCAATTTTAGGTTAGGTGTTGATAGAGGGAGCTCAGAGGAGGCTGGGGGTGGTGATAGAGTAAGCTCGGAGCCATGCCCATCAACACAGAGCGTTTCAGAATGGAAGTGATTTTAACCATATCCAATCAAAGATATTGAGGACCACAGATCACTTTTGGGCAAGAGATTTCAAATGCAGTGTAGTTGGACATCTGGCAGCTGAATGTCATTAATTTAAAATCATAATATGGGACCTTTAAATGACCTCATCACCAAGGGTCATCTGCGAAGCCTCACCGGGTTATCCTGCAGGTCATAGGGTGGTGTGCTGCATCCCAGCCCAGGATAGGACATTAGTCCTGGAGAGGGACACATGGAGAGAAAAAAAGGGGCCCTTTGGAGTCCCCTGCATGACTCTATGAGATCCTCTGGTCTGGACTCGACCCAGAGGATTCCCGCCTAGAAGCGACAGTCCAAAATACAATAGAATTATCATCCGTGGTGCCTTCAGGTTCCACTCTGCTGACATCAATAGTTTCATCAATTAGGTCTGAGTCAGTGCAACATGATGCTACACACACACACACACACACACACACACCACGAGTTTACCTGCGTTCATTTCATGCATACAGTATTTGTTTCCTGACAGGATGTGGAACACAGCAGTACCAGCAGACACCACTGGGGGCAGTGTGGTATTGTACGAAGCACGATGAGACGGTTGTATGTTGTGACTGCTTTTAAGTACTCAGAGACAACTTATTTTCACTACAGTGTGGCCTCATTACTCGCAGTTAATGCGTTCCAGGAACCACACGCGAATAACGAATTCTGCGATGTAGGGACAAACTATTTATCTTATTATTTACGGTAATTTACACTTCAATGAACACTCCCCATAATGATATTAAACCACCTTCTATTGGTTTTACCTTTTCCAACATTCTTATTGACTGTTTAAGTCACTTTTGTGTCTCATGAAAGTGCGCTGCGTCCCAAGACTCACGGAATGTAGCGCACCTCCGGACGCCGTCAGCCAATAGAATGCACATACGATTTCATGTGCCTACCTACTAAAAATCCACAATGAGGTGAAGTAACGCATGATGATGCACGAATGCGTGAGGGATTACTGTATACCACAAAAAAACTTCCTTTGCAGTTGAAACGTTTGCCTCTTCACTGCCCCCTTGTGGAGGGATTGAGCCCAACATAAGGATGGAAGTAGACGAGATACAAGAAAGGTAAATCATTCAAGCTCACATAACACCATCACAGTCCCTTAAATGGTCTAGTAGTATTGTAGACATTTTGTAATGTAATGCCTCTTAATCTTCAATAAGGAACTAGTGTTCTGGACTAGTTTCGTTGTTCAGAAGGCTCTTCTTGTCGATGCGATGTCAGCTGTTGGTTTCAGCAGCAGTAGAGTCATGTTTTTGTGTCTCTTCATTAAAACTGGATGAACTCTGAAGACATTAGAACATCAGATGGAGTGGAAGGCAGTGGTGGAGGGTATTTATACCGGAGAGGAGTGGATGGATGCTCCCCAGCTTTTAGCCCGTCGCTCCCACTTTATGTTTTTCATTTGACTCCAGGAATAACAGAGAGCTTTCAAGACACCATCCTCAAACCATCACAGCATAAACTCTGGTTACACCTCTGTCATTGCTGCTGATGGCTCAGGCGTTTCCTACATGCAGGCTTTAAAACAATGTTTGAAGAAAAAACACCCGAGAGAGAAAAGAGCCAGGTTTTTTAGGCAACTGTTTTGGGTCATTCCTAGGAATGTGTTAATATTAGCCCTTTGAATTTATAACTTTTATACCATTCAGAACACGTAAGACTTGCAATAAAACATATTTTTCAAGCTCAGGCACCATTATCTGAAAGTTTTTTTTAGCACATTCTATCCAGAGATCAATTTCGTTCTTTGTTTTCTTTTTTTTTATGGTATATGTATGTGTACATACATATACTATGAATACATGTACGTACAATTATATAATTTAAAAAAAAATCATAATGAACATATTCCCTAGTAAGAGGGAAGTAATTTTAACCATAACAATAAATGTGACATTTGACATTTTGATTTTACATTATATGAATGACAAAAATGCTCAGCGACATGAGAAAATTATTGTAGTCTAACACAAAAAGTTAAAAATATGCAAATTATGTATTATTTAACTTGTACCACATGATAACAAGTTAATTTAAATCAGTGGTTTCAGACACTGAAAGTGTTGGGGACTGGAATGACTCTTTTACACAACAAAAATATTTGTATTTTTATACAAGAACTAAAGAGAATCATTCATCTTATGTCACATGGCTGTTGACTTCATCCTCCTGGACCTCCTGTTGTCTCATCCATTATTTAAACACATCACTTACTCACTTTGTAAGGCTGAAATCTTCAGTGAATGCTGGCATCTTGGCTAAAATCGCACATCCCCTGTGAGAAAGGCGGCGCTTAGCGACATTAATGAATGTTTGCCTGCAAACAAAACGAGACACACCAAAGCTCTTATTTCATTCTTTTTATTTTTCAACCATCGTTTCATCTCTCTGCGTATTTGCGATGATTATTTCTAATATATGATGCGCTAAATGGAGGTGACTCAGAAAAGGTGCAAACATCAGCAAACAAAAACAAAGGTCAAGACGTTTCAGTGCAGCAACAGCTCGCCATCCTCCCACGTCCAGAGACATGGATGTCTTAGAAGGTGTGGATACCTGAGCCAACGGGCCAATCAGAAACCTCATTTGAAATAGATTAATCTGTACTAACTGTACTAATGATGTAATGTATAATAAATAAGTAAATGCAGATATTCTGCTTAACTTAACACATAATAATTTAGTAAACTGGATACATTATTTTAATAATAAATTAGTTATTCATGGGGCCATGTTCACAAAAATGTGATCAACAATTTACGATGTGAAAATATTACAAGAAACGTACCTAAAAAAACCCCTTCCTATGCAGGAGGCCTGTGGGTTGGGCATTGGCGCAGCATCCCATAATAAGTCATCCATGCTGTTTGTGAACCACCCGCCAGCTTTTACCTCAGAGATGCGTCCGCAGGAAAATTTTCTATATTTTCCATGAATGACATTGAAGTGATGCCTTCATGGAACCTCACACATTTTGACGCCATCTGGCTTTTCTGTACATTCTCAGTTAAGTTCCCCCATGTACTGAAGGCTTCTGTTGCACAACGACATCATCAATCAGTGCTGTAAGGAGGATGCGTTGCTGTTCTTCCAGTAACATTGAGAGCGTCCCCTACGGGCCAATTCATCATCGATGGAGTCATTGATCATTGATAGAGTCGCAGTGAAGGGTCAGCAGCTCGAGCTCAAGAGTTTTAAAGTAGTTAAATTCTAAAAACTGATGTGAAATCTCATCAAAACGTCTGACTCGACCTGCTGCTCCTTCCCAAATCACAGACTTTGACTGCAGAGTGTCATATCTAAAATTTCTACTTCTCAGAGAACCTTTAACGTGTTGGAAGTGCCTTCAGGGTGAAAACGAAAAGGTGAAATTAGAAACAAAAATCTAGTGGAAATTACTGTGATTCATACTTTCTGGCAAAAGAAAACAACTCCAAAACACAAATTAAAAATAAAACCAATGAGGTCATAAAAGATGGGAGTCTTTCTGGTGCTGTACAGGCCCTGAAAGCACCATCAAGTGGCACTAAATTCGGTATGGCAGACTCTGAAGTCCATGTGGCTTTCAGGATCAGTAATTATCATCTGTTCAATTGTGATGTTCACAAACGTGCTCCTGAAAAGCTGAGACAGTTTCTTTCTTTGACATTGGATTGAATGCTGTTCCTTATTTTTATTCTGTCGTATTTTGTTTAGTTTCTCTGGAAGTAGATGTGATAGAAGGAACACTCGTGTTACAATATTCCTGTCGTTCAGTTGAGTGGAAAAATTAAAGTTCATTCCCACTTTTTAACGGACCACAGTAGACAAAAGCCCAATGATGGTCCAGTTGCTCTGGATACTCGTGGTCCGACCCCCCAAAACCCCAAACTGGAAGACTTTCTCACAGGCAGTGCGGTGGATTGTGATTGGTTAGGTCCTTTCATTATATCCGTTCATCTGTACATCCATTCATCTGTCCATCCGTCCATTTTGAACCAACATAAGACAAAAATGTAACATTTCCAAAATAATGAAAATCCTGTGTGGTGGCAGCCAATAAGAGTCAAGTTCTACATCTGTGAACACTAACTCCGCATCTTTTAATGCTGACGATGTCACTGTTAATAATGGTGGCAGCAAATCTAATGACAGCGTCATTCAGCTACTGCCTGAAGTAATGTAGAGATAATTACAGTTGTGGCACATTAAAAATACTGACAGAAAAACCAGTAAGTGAAAATTACTAACAAAAACCATACAAAGAAAAACACAAACAAAAAACTACAAGAATAAATGCAAAAAAACCTACAAACACAAGCAAAAAATACAAAGAAAAAACCCCACAAAAAACCCTACAAAAAATAGAAACAAAAACACAAAAACGAACAAACAAAAGATACAAATAAGACTACAAACAAAAAAACTAAAAGGAAAATATTCAAACAAATCTAAAAACCGCAAATGAAAAAAACAACAACAAAAACTTCACACTCTAACTAAGAAAAGTTTTGTTCTTTATAAACAATGGATGGAACACTGCTACAGCTTGGAGTCATCAGAGAACCCTCTGATTCCTAGGTTCCCTAAATGTATCATGAGTGGAAGGGAAGTGCCGCGAATTGTAAGCTGAACCAAGAAACAGAAATACAGGGGTATTTTTTCTGGACTGTTAAGATGTGACTTTAGGATAAAAATAATCATAAACTGTCTTTAAAATAATTATTTGATTTAGATCAAAGATAAATACTTTTGTTTTTGTCTAAATTCAACAAACTAATAATGAATCACAAACATGAATAAGGTGCCACTGTTCCCCAGGGTTCTTTGAACAAATTCATTCAATCTGCAAAAATATAAATAAGATTCAAAAAAAGAACCAATCAGGAAGCTGAGGACATGGCTGCAATACTTACTGGAAGTGATGACATCATCAGTTACCTTTGGTTTGGATCTGAACCTCTTTTGTACAATTGGCTTGTGTCATTTTACAACAATTCTGACATGCTTTCTACATGAAAAAAAGTTCTAAATAAGCCCCACCCCTTTTTGAAAAGGGCACCAATCAGGACTCAGTGTGCCAGATGCAGCAAAACATACAATCATGTTTAAAAATGGTGTTTTAGGCTCGCAAAGACATGCTGTGCCACATCATCGCATCTCTATCTCATATCAGACAGTCTTTGAATGTATCACAGGATGGGGGCAGAACTGGTTCAGACCAGATCAGAGTGACACAGCTCCTCTGTCAGCATCTCCATAAATTGTTTAAATCCCACAAACGACTGTGGGGATGTCGCTACACTTTGGAAAGTTCATCATGCAACATTTCAACCTACAACTTTACCAAATAAACAAAAAACTTCTAATTTGATCAGACCTTGAAGGCAGCACGAGACAGAAACCGGAGGAAGATATTTGCATTTTCTTCAGTCAGTTCTTTGTACTTCACATTCCTGTTTGGTGGGAAGGGAATGAGTCGCTGACAGTGTTCGATGGGCCTCGATTGAAACGGGACGACCTCCTCATACCAGTGATGTCATAAATCATAGCGAACCAATCAGATCCAAGACATCAACACAAATTCAAAAACCAATGCCGAATGCGGCTTTAAGGATGTTAGCAGGGGGCTGCTTCTTTCACGCTAGCGTGTTAGCATTAGTCTAAGTGCCTTCTAATTATTTCTAGTCATGTTTTGAAACATTTTGAGACGCAGAAATAGTCGATTATTATAATTAGTTAATAACTAAGTTGGATTGTCTGCCCCGCCCTAACTGTTGTCACTTGTGTGTTATTTCCCCGCCCCCCTGAGCCGGTTGGCTCCAGCTGTTAGCTATAAACTGCTCCTGAGTATTGTTATTTACTACTTTTCTGCAGGGCTCAGTCTTATCAGGAAATGTGTTTGTGAGTGTGTGTGTGTGTGTGTGTGTGTGTTGGGGGGCTTAGGGTCGCTGTTCCCTGAGTGAAAGTTGGGGGGAGATTGTAAATATATTCAAATGTTTATTTGACCATAACTGTCTCTAAAATGCTGCTCGGAAATGTAATACGGTTGAACATACCACAAATCCATCTACAGTCCAGACAACCAATAGGAAGGCCTTCTTGTCATTACATAACGGGTTTGCTGGAAGTTTATGATCAAAGATTCACGTGAAAAGTTGCTAGCGGGCTGTTTAGCTATCTTTTTCCTGCTAAGGGTGGGCGCTGCGCTTCCCAATCTGACCACAAGGGCGATCATTCTGATTGGCTTCGTCAACCTCCGTGATTTTAAGCAACTTCATGTTTAGCTCTGATGATAACCAAAAAGTAAATGACAGTTGAGGACATCATTGTGGACAATGAACAAATGGACTCCATGATTGTAGCTTTTTTAAAAGTGATTTAAATGCGCTGTTTCTGCCTCTGGATGGTTTGGAGCAGATTTCAATCCCTGATGTTCATAAAAAGTAAAAACTGATGGTAATTTTACAAAATGCAGGAATGTGAAGTTTACAGTATTAAACTCACAAAATCTGACTTCCTCCAGTCCGATCAGAACAGGGCGGCGTTCAACCCCCTGAAACTTTATCGGCAGTGTCTACAGTAAATCTCACGAAGAAACAAGCGAGACATAGCAGCTGAAAATAAACAATCCTTGTCTCTGATTGGACGGAACAACATAGAGAAGAAGAAGAAGCGCAGCGTGTGGAAAGTGCGAAAGTTTTTGCATTCATTAAGAAATGAAAGGACGAGAAGTTTCTACACGGCTTAAAGCTTCAGAGTTCTAAGCATTTGTGACAGCAGTGATGATGACGTAGCAATGAAGGGTAGGTGTGCTCGCCTCCGGGCTCTGTATCAGCGGGGCTTTTTGCATAAAATGTAAATCATGATCAACGTTCTGATATTTTTTTCCAAACAAGCCCCTCCTCCTTAACATTTAAAATATTTCAACACGAGGAAGAAGAAGATTTTTTCTTTTTTTTTGCCTCTTTTTTTCTTGTTTTCTTTGTTGTGTGGTTGTCGTTGCTTTTGCTGAACAGAGGGAGTGTTAAAATGGGAGTTCGCCTCCTCTTCCACCTCCTCCACCTGTGGGGGGCGCTGCAGGCTATGATCCGTCCTGCTCTGTGCAGTCCTCTTGCTCCTCCTCCAGATCGCGCTCCCCGCTCCTTTCCCGCTCCCGGCTGTTCAGCGTCGGGCTCCGTGACGACTTCAGCAGCTTCTCCTCGAGCTCATGCAGCGACGGCTCCTTATACATGCATACTGCAGGGGTCGCAGGGGGGATGGGAGGGGAGGGGGGCAAGGAGGAGAAAGGAAACTTTAATAAAGCCAAAGAGATGATGTGGTGTCCCACCCTTCACAAAACCTATATGTGTGTGGAGACGATGAAGGACGTGGAAGAAGAGGAGGACAGGAAGGGGAAGGTGACAGGTATTTTTAAATGATGGCGGAGGAGGGGGGGGGGCAGAGGAGGTGAAAGCAGAGAAGGAGCTTCATGTTTCCTGGTAAACCTCCATCTGTGATATTAGAGCTTCATCCTGACCTCAAACTCAGGAACTCCCTGCAGGACGACCTCACGATGAGTTCAGGTGCTGTAGGTTAAAGCACTACACTGACCTGATGATGTCATCTGTTGTCTTACTGTTTGGCTTTATTTTCATACTCACAAAAATAAATTCAAGAAAAAGTTTATATTTAAACTTTGGTTAAAGGAACACTTAAAATTAGAAATATTCTTAGTCTGGAAAACATTTCTAGGCTACCAGTTTCCCCCTGCCTCCAGGGTTTGTGCTAAACCAGGCTAACCAGGGTGCGTACCTTCGATGGGTCTGGGGACGAAGTGTGAGCAGGGTTTGGTTTTCTTCACTCGGTTTCCCTTCATGATGACTCCTTCCTTGTTCAAGCCGAGGAACCAGGCGCGACCCGACTCGTGCTGCCGGTACAGCGTGGACGAGTAGATGACATAGTAGTTCTCAAACACCGACTCCTTGAATTTACACTCCGCTGTGAACACATCCTGACACACAAACAGTGGAGACGTCATTACCCATGCTATGCTTTCATTACATCTGATGTCACGAGGGAGGCGGGACACCATCTTGGAATAATCAAAGTCTTTCTTATTCCTTCTCATAACCTCTTTATGAAAGGATGTGGAAGGAGATTGGCCTCATGGGATATTTTCCCCTCAAATTTAAAGCAAACAATTTTCATATTATCCTGATTGTTCCTGCTGCGGACTTCAGAACCTCTCCTTACATCTGCTGTTTCATCCCTCTCTTCCTCCATCCCTCCATCTCATCTCTCGTGTTTATTCACTCAGTGGCTGAACGGAAGAATTGCTTTTTAAAGTTTTATGGAAGGAGCAGACATGAATTATGGATGGTGCATGGACTCAGCAGCAGCGAACCATCTGCAGCGTCCACACTGCCGACGCTCTATCACTTTTATTAACTGCCACTGTTCAGCCAAGCCCGACCTCCACTGAGCTTTTTGTTCCAGAGACGCTGATCGTTTCTTTTTATACTATCTGGTGTTTCTATATCAATATTTTAAAATCGCTCTGGTCACATGGTAAGAGATGAAAAGCAGCTGAGTGACTTGGTTTCTGTCGTGTTCTATTGCTGCACCGACAGGAGGATGAATTTACCATCACGAAGACCCTCCTCCTTCACTCGACAGGCAGTGTTGTGTAAAAAGTCTTCATTTACTTTCGTCCGTTTACATCTGTGACACATTTCCTTTATTTGGAGAGATCAGATTATTACCTCCTGATTGGAGGCGGAGCTACAGCACGTGTTCTTACCGATGTGTAGAGGAATCCTTCTGCGTTCATTGCCACATAGAGTCCCGCCTTCACGCCCTGGATCGCCACGACCCGCAAACCCACCGGAATCAGGTTGAACAAAGCTGCAGGCAGACAGACAGACAGACAGACAAGTTAACAAGTTGAACTCTGTATCCGATTGGCTGAGAGAAAAATTACATAAGTGAAGCAGTAATGATAAATTTTTTTCACCATCGAGAGTGGAGGAGGTGCGCCTCCATGTTTCGAAGCATGGGATAAAGTAATGATCAACAATCATACTGAAAATGTTCTAATTGATCTGAGACAGGATGACAGCTGATGTTTTGATTGATGGACGGTTCACTGTGTCTGTGAACACATCGTCTCTACAGGTGTTGCTGTTCCACAAGTGAGACCCTTAATGTTTGCTATGAATACCCCGACTGTCAAGCCGTTAGCTTAGCTTAGCTTTAGGACTTTAATGCTAACAGCGGCGCCTCCTGACGTTCAGCTTCAGCAGATAGATGTAGAGAAGACACCAAACAAAAGAGAGGGGGAGACGGAGGAGTGACGGGTGGTGATTTAATCCTCAGGGATGGAGAGCTGTAGTGTGGGTGAGGATGAAGAAGAGGGTGAGGATGGAAAAGAGGAGGAGGATGAAGAGGAGGAGGAAGAAGCCTCTGGTGATGGTTGACTTTAATCCTCTTATTTAACTCAGAGGGAAATCAAAAACATCTCCTTCTCCTGTCCTCCTTTCTGTTCCTCTTTTAGACACAGGAGGATTTAAAATCCTACAATCCTGGACTCATCCAGACAAGTGGATCCAACATATCCATAAATACAACAAACAAACAAGTAAACAAACAACTCCTGAATTCAAATCCACCCAAAGATTTACAGGATTTAGTTCTGGTCCCATGGCAACCGATTCACAAAGTTGTCGATTGACCCAAACCCAAACTGATGTGTGTGTCAGGTGATCAGGTGTTTGTGTCAGGGGATGTTTGAGTGTCGGAACACTCCCAACACTCGGATAACGGACGGACGATGAGGAAGGACTCACTGTAGTCGCTGTTCTCGTCCTTGTTCCCGCCGATCGCTCCATCCGGCTGCATCTGGAGGAAGAAACCCTGTTCACTGAAGAGACGCGTCACGATGCCCTTCAGCTGGGGCTCTGCAACACACACAAACACACACACACACACACACAAACGTACACACACAAACGCACACACCAGGTACAGGTTAAGATAAACACCAGATAGACGCACACCGCACATACCAGATAAACATCAGATAAACATCAGATACACACACACACACACACACACACACGATACATACACACACACATACTGAATATAGTGCAGGTTAAAGTGGGACACAAACACTAAACAACTCCAACGCGACACTAGATGGAGGTTCTGCTGGTCCCAGAGTTCTACTCAGAGGTTTAAACTAAATGAGTCAGGACAGAACAGAGCGCCACCTTCATGGGAGGTTCGTACTGGTCCAACTGGTTTGTTCCTATTCGCTGAGGTAGTAACTCTGGCCCGCGGACCACCTGTCAGATGACAGCAGCAATGTGTGATGAGGTGAACAGGACCGGAGGTAAAGGGATGGAGGCAGAGGGACTCGTCCTCTTCGGAAGAAAGAGACTCAAGACAGGCAGAGCCGCTGCTTTGGATACCTTCAGACAGAAGACCAGAACCAGAACCGTCATGGTCCCACAGATATTTCTAGGTTCTGTTTTTGATCTGCCTGATGTTGAACCAGACGTTCTATTTCCAAGCTGTGAGCTGAAACACTTCTGTCGGGTCAGAACACCCCGTTCCTCAGCCCGACATGATCAAAGCGTTATATGGTTCAGAACTTCACAACTATTTCTGTTTGGGTCAGGATCAAAGCCTTTGACACAGGAAGTCATTTCTTTGCCTCCATTGTTTGAAATGAAATGATTAAATGATGAAGATTTCTGATAGAGGATAGAGAGATCTGTAGATAGATGGATGGATAGATAGATAGATAGATAGATAGATAGATAGATAGATAGATAGATAGATAGATAGATAGATAGATAGATAGATAGATAGATAGATAGATAGATAGATAGATAGATAGATAGATAGATAGATGATAGACAGAGACAGACAGATACATAGACAGACAGATAGAGAGATCAATATATAGATGATAGATGACGGATGATAAATAGGTGATAAACAGACAGACAGGCAGACGCTAGACAGTTTGATAGATCGACAGACAGACAGAACACCTGGTTTCCTTCGGACCGGTTTTTTCTTCCCACTGCAGAAGCGAACTTTGCAGAAAACGCTGAAGATGTGTCTGTCACACAAAGACTTGGTGTCTTTACTCGGACTAGAGCGCCTCTTGTTGGTGGCGACCTTTTCGCTGTTGGCCTCCCGCGCCTGACGCTTCTGTCGGATCAGGGAGCTGGCAATGGCCGCCGCCATCTCCCGGAGCGGCAGTTGGAGTTTGGTGCTTCAGTCTTGATCAGCTGGCATGTCTCATCGGTGTGAACCTCTGAGTGTCTGACTGAAAATTCAAAACACTGCAGATCCACTTCCAGAAGGTCTTTCCAAATTTCTGCAGATTCCAAGCCTCATTCATGTATTTAAGAAACTTCACATCGTGCAGGTTTGACTTCACTTTCAATCCACAACCTGAAGAAATTGATAGAAACTGATCTCAACCATTTTAAAGGAGAAGATTTAGAAGTTCGGTTTGATCAACCATGAAGAAAAATCCCTCATCTCATCGGAAAAATAAACCAAATATTCCCTGGTTTGGGAAGTTAAGACCAGAAACCAAAGCATGATGGGAGACTGATCGCTGTTCCATTTTCACGCCTTTCAGGACGGCTTCTTTTCAGATGCTATCGCCGTTCAAACAAAATCTTCATCATCAGCTCTCCCAATAACTTTCAGATAGAGATGGTGATCAGACACGGGGCTAAAGAAAGAGGACGATGAAGAAGAATACAACCGATGATCCAAGAGAGACGAGAAAGCAGGAAATCAAACAGCAACTCTCTTCTGCTCTAGTTGACTCTCTTGTTTCCTCCTCCTCCTCCTCCTCCTCACAGCCAGAGAGCTGCTGAATGTGGTGAGAGGCTGTGAGGAGAGAGCGGTTGTCACAGAAAAAAGAGAGAGCGATGGAGAGACAGGAGAGAGAGTGAGGGAGATATGAGAGGTGGAGGTGTGGAAGAAGCTCCTATAAATACCCAGCCTGATGTTTCGCCTCTCTCACATCAGATTCTCCTTTCAGTCCATCCACTGAAGTGATCTGGTTCTACTGGGTCTGGTTCAAGTTTGTGGACCAGCAGATTTTTGATGTGGGTGTCTCTTCCGGAAGAGGTCCTCCTCCAATCCACAAGGTGGTGCTGATGCGCCTGAAGTCGCCCTGTACTTGACAGAATCAGCACAAGATGAATTCATGCTGTTTTGCCCCAACAACAGATGAGAGCTGGTCCCAGACCTGTGTTCCTAAATCTGTGTAGGATCTGCTTTGAGATCAGGTCATGTGACACGCCACCCGCTGCTCCGCCTCCAAAGAATGATTCCCTCTTCTGTGAAGAACTGCAACCTCAGCTGAGAGGTCGAGGAAACTGATCCCAGGCCAGTAGACAGGCCGGCGACCTTTGACTTCATGCACCGCTTTTGTTAGCATCACCACTTAAAAGGAACAGTCCATCCTAAAATAAAACGCAGTTATTGTCTCCATGTCGATGGAAAGTCAGGAAACATTTTCTTGTGAGACAGAAGTCATTGAGTCAGAGAATCTGTCAGTGAACGCTTCGTCACGCTGAATGTAGGCTTAGACCAGAAAAAAAAAAAACCAGGTCAACCTGTAATGAATTACTGACGTGTATCTGAGTCCTCGCGGTGCAGAGCAGAGATCAAGGTGAGGATGAGAAGATATCAGGATGGGCGGGGGCAGACAGCTTCAAACCAGACCCACACCTCTGCAGCCCCTCCCCCTGAGTCACATCCATCCATCAGGAAAACCACACATATAGTGACGCCCTAGTGGTGCCAACAGACAAACAGCCAGTAGATGTTTTTTAACTCCTCCCCTCAACCCTGTCTGAGCACCTTTCTAGAACAGGGTGTTTTAGAGGGGCCACGGTCACCTGGACAAACAAACAAACAAACAAACAAATGCCTGCTCAATGGTTTCAACCTGAAAACTCTATGAACTCTCTTGCTAGGTGTTAAGGAGACATTCCATTTCCTGGCCTTCAGCCAACACTCCCAGTGTGTGTGTGTGTGTGTGTGTGTGTGTGTGTGTGTGTGTGTGCTTGTGTGTGTGTGTGTGTGTGTGTGTGTGCTTGTGTGTGTGTGTGTGTGTGTGTGTGTGTGTGTGTGTGTGTGTGTGTGTGTGTGTGTGTGTGTGTGTGTGTGTACAGGAATGTTACCTGATCAATAGACGGACTGCTTCATCAGGGGGCAGGAGAATGTCAGCAAAGAATAATTAACAGCCCAGTACGTGAGTCTACAAAGTAATCAGAACACTCTGCTTTACTCTGTGTTTACACAGAGTAAAGCAGAGTAAACGCTGTGTGAACAGAGTTGATTTTTAAAGATTTACTTCCTGACATTTCTTTTTCAGTGTAGAGCTCAGTCCTCTTACAACCATTAGAATCGGTTTATTTTTCCTGGTTTGCTGAACCAATCACAGGCGGCCGACAACCTGATACGCCACAGATAAGGAGCAGAAACAACAAACGGCGGCGTGGGCGGCAGCGAGGCCGGCAACAGGAATACGCTCAAAAAGATGACAGTATTGTTCCTCAGTCTATTCTTAAACGCTCTTAAATATACTGCATCCCAAATTCATCTCCCTGTCCAGCATCTGCTGATGACTCATCGCACGCAGCCGATAAATAGGCTAATCCTCCAAGAACATCTTCCTGTTTGCAGGAACGATGATCTGGGAAAGCCTGGAAGATGCAGCTTGGTGCTAGCGCTCGGATCCATCATCGTTAAATAAACCCACAGCCAAGCGCTCACATACAGACATGTGGCTACCTAAAGCTAATGCTAACTCGCTAACATCTGACCCCTTTACAGCAAGGAGAAAAAAGAAATCAAAAAGAAAATTATAAACTAACAGCATGCTACGCTACGCTACCACCATGTGATCAACCATAATTTAGCTTAGCTTAGACCAGGGGTGCCAAACTCATTTTCACCGAGGGACACATCAGCATAATGGTTGTCTTCAGAGGGCCAGATGTAACTTATAAATGTAATGGAATGTGACAAAATGTAATGTCAAATAAATGTAACTACTCCTTAAAGTTTTAAACTCAAACATTTTTGTCAATGTTAAAATAGAATAAATGACTGCATTGTGGGAAATATACTTTTGTTCAAAATCAACATTTGACCTATTTATTTTTTGACACCATGACCTTTTATGCTTTTGTGGGCCACATAAAATGATGTGGCAGGCCACATTTGGCCCCCGGTTCTTGAGTTTGACACATGTGTCTTAGACCAAGAAAGCTCCTCCCATTGGCTAAAGATGAACCATCCAAACAAACACAGCAAAAATATTTATTCTCTGTGATTCCAAGATGTGAAGAAAAAATGAAGTTGAAGCGGACCAATGCAAACATTTCTTATCAATCAGTGTTCCAGTGGGGTTATTGATCTGTGATCATAACGAGGTCGCAATTGATTCTTGTGCGTCTTGTCTCAAATACCTGCCGTAGGTACATGAGGAGATTTTGATGTTTCAGAAATAGTCTCATAATCACTCAACGTAATAAACAACAAATAAACATCTCTGACGGCATGTTTTATCACGTGACCGTGTGAATCTCAATGTGTTGAATCTAAAAGGCGCTCGCTGAGAGACTCCTGGAGGAGCAGCACCATCTGCTGGACAAGAGGAGAACTTCAGAAATCATAATCTGGTCGATTGGGACGCACCATCCTTTTCTTTTAATGGCAGAGACCTATTATAATTCACTTGTGCTGATTTATTATTATTATTTACATGTGCTGCTTTCTGTCAGTTACAAGACCTACATGTGGGTACTCAGCTCAAACGGTGAAGAAGAGCCTCATCATCATCCTCACATTCATAAAGCTTTTACAATTCCTGATGAAACAAGAAAAAAAACCGTGTTTCACCAGGATGAATATTTCCTTTCACTGATGCAACAGGCAAACTATGATAAAAGCTTCTTCAGCGATGATTTGACTCCCGAAATCCTTACATGCTCGTCTTGACCTGTGGACTGTGATCACGTGACTTCAAGACATCATAACCCTAATTAACACAAACACTTGGACCACGGTGTGCCTTCAATGTTTCATGAATCTCTAATTCTGGAGATTCTCTTGCTGAAAGATTCATGATGTCAGAAAAAACGCAAACACACACCACACACACACTCACACAGACACAAACACACACACAAGCAGACCAGCCAGTTTGAAATTTTTGAACCTGTGTTCCACAAGATCTATCGCCACCCTCTGTCAAGAAAGTGATGCACTGTGGGTAATGCAGGCACAGGAATGAGTCATGTTAGAGCTGGATAGATGTGAAAAGTTGATGACCTCTAAATGCAGAATGGTTGTAATGCTTGTAAAGAGTTTTAAAGAGAAGCTTCTCACTGAGGCGGTAATGATAACAGAGGATGAGAGTATAAATAAATGATGAAGATAATGCACTTCTTCCTCTTATCTGGAATCGGTCCTGTTGGCAAGATCAACATGATCCAGTTCTTCCTGTCGGATCCAGCGGCGTTCCCCTCTTGAGGATTCTACTTCCCATCGAGCTGCTCCTTACATTTTGTCACTACCGAGTATTTAAGAGTCCACGACGGAGACTTTCTGTTGAACAGTCAAACTGACATCTGGTTTGTGTCAGGAAACACAATGAATGAACCCGAACCCCTAACTTAAAACGATGACGTCATGAGGGTGCAGAGACAGAGTGACCACTAGAGGGAGACACAGAGAAACGGGCAGCTGCACCTTGTCCAGTCACACCGTCAGATGAACGGATGACAAGAATAAAAAAGAGGACAGAAGCAGGGAGAGAAATCTCACAACAGAGAGGGGGAGCAGCGAAGCAGAGGAGCAGCGCATCCGGTTTCATCTTCTGGGGGTCGCTGCAGGAGATGTCATCAATATTTTGTTCCTTAATGATGAAATATTTAATCACCTGCTCCCATCAGCTGATAACCAGGATGATCTGTGATCAGCTGCATCACTAGACCTCCTCCTCCTCCAGTCAGATGGGGTTGCTGATGGGACAAAGGGTTGGGAGATGGTGGAGAAAGACCAGAAGATGCTGGTTAAACAGCAGCTCCAGGTGAGACATGCCTGGCTTTACAGGGACTGGAGGTGAACTCTGATTGGTTGCATTAATCTTATAACAATGTAAAGCGGCATTTAATTACAAAATTGTTTTATCCAACATCTTTAAACACAGATCATATTCCCAGGTGACACCATCAGAGAACAGACTCCATCCAAATAGACGGAAGCCTGTCCTTATTCCAGCTGTGTGCAGCCATGATGACATGATCACCGTGTGAACACGTGACGTCCATGTAGCCCAGCCACAAGTCACTTTTCTGACACAGCAGTGAAAGGAGGTGCTGACAGCGCTGAAGAAACACAGCTGCTCCAACAAAAATACACCTGAATGTAAATATAACTGAGAGATCGTTGTCAAGGTCACACACACACACCCTCTCTCTGGAGGTAATTTTAGTCTTGCGTTCCATTTCTGTCGCTGTTTTCTCGATACCAAACGTCTCAGGGGAAACTCAAACTGGAATATATCTGTTGGATCGGATGCATTTGTGTGCTTTTATTTTGGAAAGCCATTTCCTACCGTAGCATTAGCTGCATGTAGCATCAGTACAAAAACAGAGTGATTAAAGACTTTATATTTTACAAGGAGATCAGGGACCAATCAGGATGGTCCTCTTCCATTGCCTCTTTCAGCTTCCTGTTTCTGAGCCTAGACCCCATTTTCAAGTGATCTTGTCCTTCTGTGGTTTAGCTGACAACTGCTTTGTCACACTTTATATTTTCATCATCTCCACAGCTGCCTCAGGAAGCACCATGGAAAAGCAGGAAATCAGCAAAACAGTGTGGTGCACCTGTGGGGCAGGGCTTTTGTGCAGAAACCGGAAATCAAGCATGATTAATGGAACAATTGGTGCGACGCCAACAGTGAAAAATTGAAACCAGTTCAACTGTAACGGCATCCAACAAACATGACTCACATCAGACCCACAAGACACTGCTGCCTCTCCCAACAATGGCCCCACCCTCACGTTTAACCCCGTTCAAAAGCAATTTAATAAATTAAAACATAGCGTGCATCATTGTGACAGGTAGTACTCTAGGGTCACGCTCTGCCAAGGTCATTTTGAGGTCACTGCTGTTATAATTAAATTTGATGCATTTAGTGTACTCAGGAAAAATGAAGGATGGCAGAGAGCTGATCAGCACACGAGAGACCAATCAGTGTGTCTAAAGAGAGTGAGGTGAGATGTGATTGGCTGAGAGGTGATGAAGACATTCAAACTGATATTAAACACTACTACTGGCATCTGATACAGGGGGGAGGAGGTGGAGGAAGAGGGGAACTGGTGCTATCGACACCTGAAGGCTGCATTCTGATTGGTGATAAACTTACACCTTGACATTTCAAATAAACTCAGCAGATCAAACATCTTGAGGTTTAACACCCCGACACGTCTGTCTAGTCTTACCGTACAGAGGCTAAATAAAGACCACACACACACGCACGCGCGTGCGCACACACACACCCACACACACCCCCACACACACACACACACACACACACACACACACACACACAGATTTGTTTTTCACACAAATATCTCGGAAGATGATATTTCCCAGTTGTCCTGAATGCTGCATATGACGCAAAAAAAGATTGACTATAAAATACGAGAACTTAAACCTGGTTTTTTTTCCTGTTAGTGAAATAATCTGTTAATGCATAATCTGTTAATGCAGATAATTAATCATTTTAGTAACAACAACAACAACAATAAAATAAGAAAACCATATTGAATGATTTCAATCATCATCTCCTGAGGCAAGTTGCAGATTTTAAATCCTGGTGTAATGACATAAATAATAATGAAATTGTCATGTTGTTTGTTTTTTGGTTTGTTTATTTGTTCAAAACAACATGTTCGGATATCAATCATTTTATTTTTCTCTGCTCTGATGCGACACGCTAGCTTCAGCTATCACTGCTAATCGACTGCTGGAGGTTATTGGACGACGTGGTTGTTGCGGTTGGACTTACGCTGCTGGCTGCTCTCTCTTGGAGTGCTGCCTTCCTCCCGGTCTTCCTCCTCTCCTTTGCCCTCGCCGGAAAGCAGCCGACGGAACAGGCTGCGGTAGCGGGTCATTGCTGGCCGACACCTGAGTCAGCTCCCGCCAGCCGCCGAATGAGTCAATGAGCGGCATGAAGCAAACTCAGAGGAGGAGCGTTAGAGGCCGATCAAGTCATGTGACGACACAGAAGGAGTTTTGTGCCCTCACTAAAGTTTCATGATCCTCTTAATCCATGTCCAGAGCTAAATATGATCTGTTCCTGTTCGCCTGTCGCCAGAGGAAGAGTTATGACAGGTCGTGACCGCGTCGTTCTCCTGTCTGCTATCAATCACAAGTTATCTTTAGCGTGTTTTTAGCTGAGTCACTGGAATCCCAGCTAGCTCCTAGTATAAAGCCTCTGAGGCCATTCTCTCCATCTTTACCTCCGCCGGGAACACCTGATGACAGTCAAGTTATTTATAGAACAGGATTCTAGAAGATCAGCTCCTATTGGTGCTCGGCTGACATGTGACCAGATTATTTGTGTCAATTCCTGAATTCTGTATCATGAAATTCTTCCATCCTCATGTGGATCAAATGTTCCTGTTCTTAAATGTTCAGCCGTATCGGGCTCTCTTCTTGGCGTCCTATTGGTCCTGGTGAGTCATGTGATCTGAGGAGAATGTAGACATGAATGGGTTCAAACCATACAGATCCAAGCCTTTACCCAGAACCACACCAGAACCTGAAGGGTTCCGAGTCCAACCACGTATCCTTTGACCACGACGGGTTAAAATCCGCCCAGTAGTTAACACATCAACCAATCACAGGCCCAGGATGAAACCTGAACCTCCTTGGTGGAGGTGATGATGTCTCCTTGGTAACTGACTGGTAAATAAATACAAAAGCATCTCATCTGTCTTTCAAAGCTGAGACGGGCCTGGGTTTGAATCTGTCCAACTGTGAAAGGTGTTCAGAGGTGAGATCACCAATATGAGCTGATGTCAGATCAGCAGAATCATGAAGTGTTCATGAAGTGATGATCAATATTTCAACCATCAATAACTGATGGTCTGCTCATTGATCGAACGTTGGCATAGTTTGCCCTGAACGAGATGAACTGCTGACTTAAACTCCGCCCCCTGCCCAGTGTCAGCTGGTATAGGCTCCGCCTCACTGACAGGACCAAGGAAGTAGGTAACGGAGGGACCAGAAACTGTTCACATCCAATCAGTGATTTGTAGCCAAGCAGAGATTGTGCTGAAGTTTGTTGAGTTTGTTTTAGTTTGTGTAGAGTGTGTGTCTGGACTGAAGACACACCTGGTCCGTCTAACCTGGAGAACAAGGAAAATGGTTGGAACGCTAATTACAGGTGTCAGCTTGAAACGTCATTGTAGCAGAACAGCTTTTATTTATAAGAAAAAAAAATCCTCAACCATTGAAAGCTTCCTGAGAAAAAAATTGAAACACAAGTGCTTTCTTGCTGGTTAATGATTTGTTACAGTGCCAAACACATTTTGACCTTCAAGTAAAAGGCTCGGGTGTGTATGTGTACTGAATGCATCATCTGTTCCATACACTTGTGGAATCACACCAGACAAACCTTTGAACACATGTACAGCCAGGTGAGAGGCGTGTTCAGGCAGGACTCTTACTTTGGCGAGCTCCTCAATCAGGAAGTGGATGAAGCTGATGGAAGCCTTAATGCAGCACTCAGACGTGCCTCCAGCCGCAGACCAGTGTGTGTCAGAGTGTTTGTGTGTGTGTGTGTGTGTGTGTGTGTGTGTGTGTGTGTGTGTGTGTGTGTGTGTGTGTGTTTCGGAGACCATTTACCAAAGAGCCTCATAAATAATCGAAAGGTCTGCTCCCTCTCTCCCTCTCCCTCTTCATGATGATACACTTTAAGGTTAATCTTGCTTCCCCCCTTATTCTCTCCCTAACACACACTCTAACCCCCACCCCCACCCCGACCCCCCCCACGCCCCGTGTCTCCATAACGATACTCTTAAAGGAACACAACCCATTCCTCAGACTGTCCCAGCAGTTAGCACAGATACATTAGCAGCCATAATCCATCAGTGACATGCTAACACTTTAGCATTGATTCTGTTGAGTGCTATTAGCTGGTAATACTACAACACAATGAAATAGTAGCACAAATACAAACTACACAACATGCTCATGAAAAATGAGGAGGAAATCCAAATGCTTTTTGTCTAATTTATTTGAACATTCTTAAGGTCAAGTGAGATGTTATCATTATTATTATTATTATTATTATTATTATTATTATTATTATCATTATTATTATTATTGTCATTATTGTTGTCGTTTTTGATGTTGTTGTTATATTAATGAAGATTCTGTTTTACTCTATAAATCCTAAAGGTCTCACACATAGTCCAGGTTCAATCAGTGAAACAGTCCAGGTACACACAAGTGACACAGTCTAGGTTCACACAGTGAAACCATTCAGGTTCACTAAGTGAAACAGTCATTCTGCTGATGAATCAAATATCATCAGTACTCCAGGATGAGCATTGTAACGCCTCTCGTGTAGGTGCATCTGATGCATCCTGCATTTCTGCAGAGTTGAGGTTACTGTAGGATTTTATTGGTCGATGGTTCAATGGGTCGGCAGTAGCTCAGTCCACTGGGTCTTAGGTTGGGGGACTGGAGTGTGGCCGATGTGGACCAAAACAAATTTTATTCATCATTCGGGGATGAATAAAAGGGTTGATTATTATTATTAAATAATTTCCAGCTACCTCCAACAAAGCTTCTGAACAGCATTTAAAGGGTTAATCTGAACCCCTGCTACCAAAACAGCTGCTCCTTTAAATGGACATATGGCGTGTGATGTCATGCGCCGTTAGGTCTTCCGTGATGTCATTTTCCACTGGGATCAGTGTTGTTTCACAAGCAGGCGTATGTTCTTGTTCTCTGAGGCTTTGAATAAAGTTTCAATTTCATACAAATACAATTTGTTTCCATTAGAGCCTGACAGGGGGGCAAAGCGCTGCTGGGAACCAGTGAAACAAGTACAGAGACAAAAGGCTCTTCAACAGGGTGGGGCACACACACACCGCCCTCAGCCTGTTTGAGCTGAGCTCAGCATCTCATGCTGTTTATGTCCATTTCCAGTGGAGGAGGGGTGTGTCTCCTTTCCATCACATCCATCCCATAATGCCGTGCATAAGACATGGTTCATCACTTCCTGTAACACAAAACCTGCTCAGCACTTTATTCTCACATTATTCCAGCAGTAAATGTGTGACTAAATCTGTTCCCAGATAAGGGATCTCCTGTAGAACACACACCCCCTGTCATGTTGTCTACTTGAACCACAGAAGAAGAAACGGCGCCACCACCTGTCTGGTTGCTGTTGTTGTCCCCAGAAGTGATTGAATATTACCTGCACTATATTTCCTGCAACAGTTCACCCACTGCTTTCAAACACACCACACGTCCCACATTCTTTCACCCACCAACTAGCCTGATGCTAAGGAAGTCAAGCCAGGTTGGTTGGCATTGTGTTAACTCATGCTAGTAGTAATGGTAATGTAGTGACATTCATTCATCTACAGTGGAAACTTTGTTCAGTTTCATCACTCGTGATATTTCATTTTAAATTAGCTAATGTTATTTATGATAGCTGAAATGAGCTAGTTTTAATTATGATAGCTAGTATTAGCTATTAGCTACGTTTAACATGATGGCTGACAGCTAGTTCTACCCATGGCAACTGGCATTATTGTAGGATATCTTTACGACGTCGTGAAATGGATGAGGCCTCTCTCACGCTCTCTCTCTCCCTCACACACACACACACACACACACACACACACACACACACACACACACACACACACACACACACACACACACACACACACAGTGTTTGCGTGATTTTCACTCGGTCAGCAGCACCACAAACATAAATCAATTTGAAACAACAACCTCTCCAGGGACATTTTGTGTGTTTCAGGTTTCTCTGTTGTGTGTAGTCCTGAATCTTGTAGATCTGATCCCAGAATCAATACAACATACTTATCAGTCCACTGTAAACAAACACAAACTGAAACTTTCACTATACTCATTTTACCTGAAAGCACACACGTTCATGCCGAAGTCAATAAGCTAACTGACTGATAAACATCTGACGAAAGGAGGTATTTAACAACATGTACAAATTCAATATACGTTTACATTTAAAGTCTGTCAGAAAGATATAATTTATTTCTTGATATCATAGATCAGCTAACTCCAGTTTAGATCTTCAGCTGTAATTAAGACTTCATCTACACACATCAGTGAGCTTACTGTCCACCCTCAAGGCTGCACGCATTTTTTCAGCATGAGAGATGCTTATAAAATGACCAAGTCAAAAAGATCTACCAACCACAAAAAGACAAAACATACATTTTTAATTAAATATATTGGAAATATACAGTATGTACAATGTACATTTTTGTACCTTGCATAAAAGCATGAGCCTGTGTTTATTCTGATGACTTGAACTGATTGGAATCAGCCACAGATGCATCGTCTAGAGAGTCGCTGCCGACAGCCAGCCTCAAGCACACTTCCAATGAGCACCACTCATTGAGGAACAGGACTTGGAACTGACTTCACTAACACCCACTGATCGTCATTTAGCTGTTTGTATTCTGCATTTCCAGTTACTTGGATAAACTCATTAATCTCCAGACAGATCTCTCAAAATCTTTGAAGGAATTTCCCTCAGCCCAGTCATCTCACATCAGTGTGTTCCAACAACTCAGAGTGGTCGCAGTCAGCCTCCTTCAGATGTTCATAGAATAGACGTGTTTTAAGAGATCTGGCGCTAACGGAACTGGTGATCTTCATTGTCACATCCATGTCTTTCATATTGAACATTCTAGTGCATAACGCTTGTTGATGGATTATGCAGTGGTAATTCAAGAAGCCTGGGAAAACATCGTCCTGCTTGCACTTGGCAATAAATCCATTCAAGCGGCCAACCATTGAGGGTTTCCAGCTCCTACTTTTCAGTGACATCAATAAATACCACACAAACAGAAATATACATCTGGGCTGTGTCAGTCACATCCTTAGATTTGTCCAGCTGCAATCCTAAAATATCACCATAAAAAATACACATTATAACAGAGGAGTAAATACTTCCTTAGCACATTCTATTTTATGTCAATGTGAAAGTGCCACTGCCATCTATTGTAGCGGATGTGCAATTACACTTAATTTTGGTACGTCAATGAAAAAGCCAATGGTTTTTTCGCTGTGCACATTCACCAGGATCACATCTGCCCCCCGCTCACCCCCATTTGCTTGCGATGCTAGCAAATGGAAAAGTTTGTGTCACTTGCGGATAGCTAGTAGCCTGTTTGCGTTTGGTTAGTTACGGTCAGACATTATCTGATGGTTGGTTAGTTTAATTAGATATCTTAGTTCAAGGATAACTGCTTTTTATGCATAGTGGTGAGGTTATAGATACTAATCAGTTATTGATAATAATTCACTGTTATCTTAATAAATTTTGTTTGTTAATAGTTGTTGGTTAATGGATCAGTTTATTAAAAGTTGCTTGTTATGAGTAATTTTTTGTTTTTTGTTTGTTAATGGATCTTTGTTTGTTAATAGTGGTTTGTTAATGGATCATTTGATTTTTTTCTTAATAATAATCGCTCGGGACAGGTATAATTATTCGCTCATAGGTTGTTGTTAGCTCATAGCTGGTCAGTTGTTTATTTGTGGTTTATATGTGTTTAGACGCAAGTATTTACTGCAGTTCCCAGAATGCATCACTCTGTATGGGCTTCATAAGCCACACCCCCTTGCACATAACTTTACCACAGCTGTCTGCATTTTTGTCTTTCTGATCTCCTGTCTGTTTTTGTGGATGTCATCCTGTCTCTTTCTCCACCTGTCTACCTGCATTCCTGTCTACCTATGCTGTCTTTTCATACACCTGTCCTTCTCTCTGTTATCAACCCCCCGCCTGTCTCTCTGTTATCTGTCTTCCCATCTTTTATCAACCCTCCTGTCTGTCTCTCTGTTATCTTCCCTCCTGTCTGTCTCTCTATTATCTGCCCTGCTGTCTGTCTCTCTGTAATATGATCTCCTGTCTGTCCCTCTGTTACTTACCCTCCTGTCTGTCTCCGTTGTGTCTACTCTCCCGTCTGTCTCTCTGTTATATGTCCTCCTGTCTTTCTGTTATCTGCCCTCCTGTCTGTCTTTCGATTATCTACCCTACTGTCTGTCTCCCTATCCTGACCATCCTGTCTCACCTGTCTGTCTGCAACATTCAACCCCCCAAATCCTGGTTTGATCCTCCTGTCTCTCCCTCAGCCCACCTGTCTCTCTCTAACTCTGTGTGTGTATTTTTGCTGCATCAGGCTTCACCCAGCCATTTGGTAAAACACACACACTGCACCCCATCCCATAATAACCACACCTAGAAGCTCTACTGAAGCTGCAGGATTTGAGCAGCAGGATACCGCAGTACACTTGTACCCAACATGCATCACATCCATCCATCCGTCCATCCATCCATCCATCCCTCCACTCCTCCACAGTAAATCCCTCCAACTTCCTCTCATCCATCCTTACAGGGTCAGGAAACTTCCATCCAACCCTCCGTTATCCACCCCTCCATCATCCATCCCTCCATCCGCCCGTCTATTTCCTACCTGCCGGTGCTTTCTCTTTGCTCTCCATCTCCCGTCGCGGTTCGGTTCGGTCCCGGTCTATACGGTGGTCCTCCCGCCCACGTCACAAATCCACTTTACGCCCTGACGAGCCAAGAAACGTCGAGCAAGAGAAAATGTGATCGGTAAACGAGCTACTGATGGATCGATACCGGCGGGAGGAGGAGGAGGGAGGCACCGGGAGACCCGCGCGGATGATACCAGAACCCACCCCGCGGTGTTTTTCTCTTCAGCCCTCCTCGTAGCGGGGTTCCTTCTCCGTCTTCTTCTTCTTCTTCGCTGTTTGTTCGCCTCCTGCGGACGTTGAGGCTCGTGCGTTCACCTGGGGTCTGTCCGCGCGCGGCTGCGCTCCCTCCCTCCCGGCTCGCGCCGTGTTGCTGCAGCTCACGTGACGTCACAGTCGGAGGTGTTTTTAAGGTAACACGAAGTTTTTTTTTTGTTTGTTTTTTGAACAAACAACAGAAACCTTCTGCCGGTGAAAATACACCTGTCCGCGTAGAAAAAGTGGTCACGGTTCAATAAATGGAGATGACGTCACAAAACTTTGATCTTTGATAGATCGATCGACATATGACACGTCTGTCTGCCCTTCAACGACTCAATGACGATTCTGTCAGTCTGTTCAGAGGAAATGAATCCGATCCTTACACATGTCGAGAATGATCAAGTCTTCCACTAAAAGATTTTGATGCATGAGGTCATTCTGACCACTTTACTGTATTTAAAGGATGACGTCATGACGAAGGCCTGCTGGTAATTTAAAATTATGGCTTCTTTTGTTGAAAGAAGTCGGTATTAAAGCAATAAAACAACAAATACCCCGGTGTTTATACTGTTAGCCAGGAAGTGGTTCCATGCTAACGTTAGCCATTTTAGCTGCTGGGTTATGTTACATCCAGATTGATTTTTATCTGTTGTCTTTTACTGTTGCCAAGTATGACATCATCATAACGTCAACGAAAAATGGTTTACATGTACCATTGATACAGGTTTAGACTGGATTGCATTGGTTCTGACTGGTGACACACCCCAACACCAACCCTCGATATGATGACCAGCAGAAAACCAGCACCTGTTCTGATGACGAGAGGAAGACGACAGCATCAGCAGGAAACAAGGAGAGGGAGGGAGGACAGGTGCTGAGACCACAGGATGCTGACAAACACCACAGAGGAAGAGAAGAGGAAGCAGAACAGAAAGGGGGAAGGAAGGCATGCCAGGAAGAAACAACAGAGGGGAGGAAGTCAATATGAGGGGAGAAAACATGAGGAGAGGAGAAGGCAAAACAGAAAAGAGGGAATAAGACAGGAAGGAAGAAGTAAAACACAAGGACAGGTAGTAAAAAAACAGACGAGAGAAAGAAATAAAACAAACCAGCAGAGGGGGAAACAAAACAGGAAGAAGGAATGAGAACATGGGGGAAATACAGGAAATCAAACATGAATTGGGGAGGAAATAGAACAAGAAAGAAAAATTAAAAACATGAGGAGGAAAACAGAAGAGGAAGAAATAAAATGTAGCAGGGGAGGAGGAACAAAACAGGAAGAAGGGAACGAAATATGGGTGGAAATTAAACAGGAAAGAGGAAATAAAATATGAGGAAGAAAACAAGTAAGGGGAAGAAATAAAACATGAGGAGAACACGAAACAGGAAGCAAGGAATATAAAATGAGAGAGGAAGGCTTCAGGTTAACGCACCAGACTGCTACGTCGTTAGCTTGAGCCTGCTAACTGAAACCTGCTGCAGTGCCTCTGGGTTGTTCGCATCATTAGAAACAAAGTTCTGCTGCTTCATCTCAGAGAACTGCTGATTATTTTATCTTTGTTCTCTTCAAGACATGTGGTAAAGAAGAAGATCCAGTTAATGAATGCTCAGAGACGGGGGAGGGGGTTCTGTTGAAAAGACTTTATGATGCCTGGACTGTACAGTGAACTCCAGTGAACCTTCACAGACGGGACAAGCTGCCGGCCGAAGGGTGGAACCATTCACAACACATGATCAGAACGAAGCGGAGCAGCCGGACACGGGAAATAAACTCACAGCCGAAAGGTTCTGAACAGAGGTCAAAGGTCATGAAGCTCAGAAGAACGACACCAACAACATTTCCACCGAGCAGGAGTGTGTGTGGCACTTCAATGGTGTGAGGACGTGTGTGTGATTCAGGTTTTACTGTGGTGTGTTTTGATTAAAACCAGCTGTAACAGGTATGTGTGTATGCTGACGCTACCGGATGTGTGTGTGTGTGTGTGTGTGTGTACATGTGGTGTCACTAATTGCACTTGAGGATGAGGATCTGGATCACAACGCCGGTCAGATATCTGCACGTTTTTGGCATCTTTCTGGAAAAGTTCAACACGACCGGCTGAGGGCAGACTACAACTCCCATGATGCTCACATTTCATGTGTCTGATGTCAGCCAAGCATTTGCATTAGAGACTGATGAACATCTGTACAGTATATCAGCTGATGTTGGACTCTCAGCTGATTAAGCTCCATTTGAATTTATTTTTTGCATGAGTCAGACGATTGATCAATCAGCAGCACAGCTGGTCTGTGATAAATCATATTGAACGGTCGATCGACTAAAAGCCAATCAGTGGACGCGATGAAAAAAGAGGCACAGAGAGGATTCCAGAGGGGTTAAATCATCATTCCAAACATGGGAATGTTTACAGAGATATGGAATGACATGAAAACCACGTAATGGGACGTGCCAGTCATGTGACTTGTCGGTCATGTCACGTCAACACAGGCAGCTGAGGTAACAGAGCCGGACGTGCTGAAGAGGATTGGTTGGATCACACGATAAAATAGACGGGATTAGGAACGAGTGGGATCAGGAATATTCTGTGATAACGGTCGTGATGCAGCGGATCAACCTCAGCGGACGCACACAGTAATATTGACACACCTCCGCTACAGACACGTGACCCACACGGGCTGCTCTGATTGGTCCATCTACAGATGGGTTGGTAAAAACCTTTAAAACTATTCCTGCAATTGATAGACTCAACACAGGTTTTATCTTCACAGGTTAAAAGATTCCTGGAGGGGGGTGTGGTCTGATGTATGTACAGGACAGCCGAGCCAGGGGGTGTTATAGAACAATGTGTTTAGGGACTTTCTGCACGTAGGAAGGGTATTCACAGAGCCAAGACCTCCATCAAGGCCGAACCGCCCCGTTTAATTAATGAAAGCCTATATATCATGTTAACGGCCATCATGGATCCAAGTCTTTATCTGGATCCTCTCCAAAATGTAAAGGCTTCTTCCTGGTCATGTGACTCACCACCCCGCCTATCATGAAATCCAGCCGTATTGAAATACATTTTATGGAAAGTCCGAAAAGAAGGATGCTGTGGTGTGTGTGTGTTTGTGGGGGGATGTATGCCTGTAGTATTACTGTGTACTTGCTGTGATCCCAACAGTTAAAACATGCAGGCTGACCGCCGCTCCGTAGCGCCACCTGTCTGCTGAGACCAAACATCATCTAAGAATCAGGACCAGCGTTGCATCCGTCATTGAAAGGAAAGGTGGTGGGTTTTTTTACATTCTGTGCAAAATTAGACGAAAAGTAGTCCACATATCATCATCATCAGTCACAAGCTATCTCTTCCTGTCTACACGTCTGTGTTCACATTTCTTCTATTTACAGTTAATTTCTAAGACATTAGTACCATCATCACCAGCAGGACTAAGACATTCATCAGACGGACAAAGTCCACCTTCAGACAGAACTCCTCTGTTTCAGGCATTCCGGTCAGGAGAACGAGTGACAGTTAGAATAAAGAGTCCAACCTCTGGACAGACCAGACACTCTGGGTCTCCTGAGGATATACTGTGAAGCGTCTGTGCTTGCATTTGGACCCAAACAGAACCAGGACAGAATTCTATTTTTTTCTTTTTGTGCAAAGCTTTTGTACTTGGATCCAAAATTATGGAATTTTATAATTTTTCCCATTAATTTGGTATGAAGTATGAATTTTATGTAAAATTAAATGAATGAAAATGTGTTTTAAAGATCACGTGTGATTTTTTTTTTTTTTTAAATGGGACGTATTAAAAATCAAAGTACAATGTTTTATGTTGCAACCGTTTTCCGGGTTGGTTCCTGGCATTCCGTCTCATTGGGGCGGCAGTGGCTCAGCGGTACAGCAGATGTATTAAGAACAGACATCGCCCAGACATTGGCGGTTCGATTCCCGCTCCCGCCAGACATCCTCGGAGTGGGAGGTGTCAGCTCACCTCCCGGCCACTGTTGAGGTGCCCTTGAGCAAGGCACCGCCCCCCCTACAAGCTGCTCATAGTTGGGGCGCACCCTGAAGTTGCGAACCTTCACACTGGCTTCCCATGTACTAACGGTTGTTTTTGTACTAATTGCATGCCTACAGGCCCCTAGAGTGTTGTGTTTGTTCATGGGCCTGTACACAAACATCGTATGCATGGTCTGACATACATGTATGGACGAGTGAAAAGATAATTTCCTTCTTTCTTTCTCAATTTCTTTTTCTTTCTCATTCACAGGATCCAGACTGAAACAGCAGTGGTTCCGCCTAAAGGTGAATCTTTGCCTCGTCCTGCAGTTTAAAATCGGTCTGCTGCTCAGCTGTCTGCTATAAAGGCCTTCAGCCGGTAAAAACACAGGGCACACAGTGAGAGGAAGGAAGAGGGGATGGGAATAGAAAAATAAAATCAATAAAAATAAAAAAACTGTGTCAGACAAAACGAGACAATCACAAAAAAAATGTAAACAATAAAGTTTTAGAGTAGGCGTGGTCGCCGAGTGAGGAGGAGAGACAGGATGGGGAAAAAAACCGGGAGGGAGGGGTCCTCAGTCTCAGAAGAACTTGTCATCGATACGGAAGTGCGGCCGTGTGACGTCGTCCGGATTGATGAACACTGAGATGGATTTCCCGGGATTCTCCGTGACCAGCTGCTGCAGCTTCTTCGCCAGCCGGTCGTCGGGTTGGTTCTCTCCGCCTGCGTCGGACTGCGGCGATGGGAGGTTATTGGCGCTGCCTCGCCACTGCAGGTCCACCGTCAGCCTGTTGGCGGCCTTGGCGTGCTCGATGGTGGTGCGCAGGTGCTCGGCCGGGTCGGAGCGCACTGAGGAGAGTTTGCGGGCGTGCAGCATGGCGGTCTCATCTGACAGGTGCTCCAGCATGTTGCACTGCGGAATGAAGTAGTTGGGACACATCTTGTTGACGAGGCAGTGTTGCAGGTCATCGATCAAGCCCAAGAGGAAGTGGGCGGAGAAGTCGTCCTGCGCCAGGTAGTTGGAAGGGAGGCGGTCGCAGGCCCACAGCATGATGCTGCGGAGGTGGTACGGGCTGATGGCTTTGGGGCGGGACAGCAGCTTGATGATGATGGCTTTGCAGGCCTGATATGCCTGCATCAGGCTGGACGAGATGCACTTCTTCAGCTGCACCTCGCTGCGTGCGAACGACAGACGCCACTCGTTCTCCTTGCGGCCTTTGTAGGAGCACGCGGGGACGAGATAGAAGCCGCTGATCACCTCCTCCTCTGTGATCTTCCCGTCCCAGAAGTGGTTCTCCATCAGCCAGCTCTGGGCGACGGCCGGCCAGCCTTTGAACGACACCACGGGGACGATGTCGTACAGCATACGGCTGCTCCCCACGCCCAGGATAACGGAGATGATGGTGCCGTTTCTCTCCACCTTCTCCACTCTGGGCATCCCTCTCTGGGGCTTCTTCTGCACCTCCAGCAGCACCAGGGAGATGGATTGGTAGAACCAGTCGGCCACCAGCGTCGGAGAGAAGAAGTAGTTGGTGGTGCCGTTGATGTGGTCGACGATGGTGCAGCAGTCCTTCCACTTGTTGATGGTTCCCTCGTCAAAGAGGCGTAGACTCAGCCATGAGTGGCCGAGGGCTGAGTGCCTCATGTCCAGGGTCACCGGTTGGTTGCGGTCGTGCAGTTTGAGAGCCGGGACTAGCAGGGTGAAGTCCATGTCGTAGTCTGTGCCACGAGCATAGACGCTCAGCTCATCCAAGTCCATGTCCACCACACCCTCCCGAACACCTCCTGACAGGAGGAGGTACTCGTTGGCGACTGGGAGCTTCTGATCCAACTTCTGGACCATTCCTGCCAGGAAGGACACAATCTTATCACCACCTGAATCATATCATCCACAAATAAAAACAGAAGCAGGGGTAAAGTGCTGTCTTTAAGTGCTTAAAGTGCTGTTTAACTGCGAAAGGAGGACGCAGGATGGAGACATACCAGCAAAAGATCGTCATCCCATCGCCAATCCGATTCTACCTAATGGAAAATCCAATGCAACAGTGACACTCTTCATCACTGCTACGTCTGAATTTCAGGAAAACAGCACATTATTAAGTGCATTCAGACGTACGGAAACCAGAGGAAACTCTGTCACTGATCAGGTTATCGTGTCTTACATCGTGTTTGACGGAGTCAACGCTGCTGCTAATTAAGTTTTACCAAAGCAGAGGAGTGAACTCCTGCTGAATAGTTTCTCTGCGGCATCAACGAAGCAGGAAGGGTCAGACTAACCCTTTCAAAGATAAAACTGCGTTGAAGTTTCATTCAGCGCCTATCTATAAGTTTTGTGATGCGCTGACATCCTTGTGTAGCCAGAGGAATTTACTACTTTTTGTCCGTACTTCAATCAAACAAATCTAAAAACAACATGTTGACATCATCAAAAGTTATCATTTACACCAGTACCAGAGATGGACCAGGGATGCTGTGTCGTCATCCATCTATCTATCTATCTATCTATCTATCTATCTATCTATCTATCTATCTATCTATCTATCTATCTATCTATCACTGTTAAGCTGCATTAAAGGTTTGTCCTTTTGATTTTCCAAACATAAAAAAGTATTTGAGTGTTAAAACATTGAATGCATCACTGCTCCCAGGGTCTGGAGGACGTCTGCATTTGACCTGTGTGGACAGGTGGACCCACAACAACCTAGGACAGGTGTTGTTCTGGGTAAAACACCGTTTACCGTGGAGCCCCTCAGCATGCTGGGTAAATACCGGTGGTTATAACGGTTTGTGTGTTTGTCCGCTCACCCAGCATGGAGAAGATGAAGTCCTTGGCGGTGTGGATCTCCAGAGCCCGCTGGTCGTCGTACTCCCGCTGGTCGTGTTTGCTGAACTCCTGGATGAGCCGGTTCAGGTCCTCCATTCGGGCCGCCGACCTGAAGTCGAGCTCGGGCCCGACGCCGCCGTGCGGGAGCCTCCCGCCGGCCATGGTGGGGCTGTTCCCGAGGCTGCCCGCAGAACCAGTCCGACTGGAGAGAGCAGGGGCCGCCATCTTTCCTCCGCGGTCGCTCACAGGGTTTACTCTCCTGATCCTACAGCTGATGAGTCCGTTCCGAGCCGAGCCGAGACTGACCACACCAAACACAACAACCGGAAACCACAACCACACTTCCGTTACTCACCGCCTTCAAAATAAACGCACTGTTTACGTTTCAAGGCAGTTTATCTGTAACACGATTTTCCTATTTTAATTGGGCATTTTTACTTTTTCAGTAAAAGCAAAGAAAATAAAATATGCATAAATTTCAAAATGATATCTAATAAAAATATATTTGGAATTAAATTTAAATATTTTGAAATATTGAAAAACATTTTCTAAAATACTAAAACTGGACTGACTAACCACAACCCCATCATAGTGACAAGAAATCCTAGCTGAAACATATAATAAAAAATGAATATATGTTAAATCAATTTCGTCTTTTGCGGTATAAATAATTGTATGGGTTCCAATAGTGTGACTGTGTATGAATGTGTGAAGTCATAACAGTAAGAGTTTAATAGAATTGAATGAATTAGAATTAACATGAAAATCAGGTACTGTACATGTAATTATGATATCTGCGTGACAATATTCCTCAGAACCTCAGTTGGCACATAGACAAAACAGATGGACCTTAGTCACAAAAATGCATAATTTAAGACTTAAACAATCCTGTAAGCATAACGTTGCACTTCAATTTTAAATCAAGTACATAACTTCTCATTTAAAACGTGAATTTGTTGTTTTATTTTGAGTTTTATTTGGAAGGTCTTGCTGTTTCTACTGTATTCAAGTCACACGGAGGGTTTTTTTCATCGATGCAGTGTGTCACGTGTCCTCTAGGTGTCGCTGTCATTTCTCTGGTTGTCTTTTGGAGGTTCGGAAGTGAACCCTTCGCCGGGTCGGCCGGAAGGTCACTGTGCTTCACTATGGCGTGGAGGTCCTGCGCTGTCCTGCTTCGGCTGACCGGAGGAGAAGCTTCATGGAGCTCCGTAAGGGGAGGCAGGTCAGCAACTACAGCCGCACAGAGAGCAGTGTTTTCAGCTGATAGGCAGACAGAGCACCGCTTAGTGTTAATGCCCTGAGATTGTTAGCCGTTAGATGTTATCGAGCTGGATTAAGCAGTAGCTAACATAGCTAACTGTTTATTTCTGTGGTTCTATTTGATATCATCTCATTTTGACGTGTTTGAATAGCTCAAACATTTTTGTCCAGAGTATACTAAACAGATATTATGATCTGAAAAAATACTGACAATCAGTGCAAATATTGGTCTTCAGAAGTGCAGCTGTCATTGTTGTGAAGAGCAGGTTTAGAGGAGGGGCTGAAGGATCAGGAAGTGGGAGGAGCTAGAGGTGGGACAATTGATAAATTGGTTAGAGACCAGGTGTGAGTCTTTCCAATTACCATGCAGCAGTTTACTACACACCTGACAGAGAGGGTTTGTCTGCGTGCCTATGTGAGTTCCCTTCTATCCACGTTTAATTATTTTTTTACCTGATATCTTTGTTTGATAGACCTATGCCTTGTGTTGTTGTTCGTTTGTAGCGATATTTGTGTTACCTTTCATGTATGCTTATCCTTAGTTTCCATTCTCTTTAGATAAAAACCAGCCTTAATTTTGTCAGCCTTCATTCTGTCAGCCTTCACCAGTCAGCCCATTGATTCATCTGCTACCCTCAAAGCCATAATAAATTACAACAAAGAATCTTGAGTGTTTCCATGTTTTCCATGCTTACATTATTTCTCAATTGCTTTGACTGAAGCAATCACAAAACGCATGTTTTATAAATTTGTGATAAAGTGAATCACATGGCCTCCTTGTAAGCAGCGATCAGACTGTTTGTACTCCTGTTGTATTTCAATTCTAATGGAAGATCATTCATTTATTTTCTATACCCTCTTCTTCCGCTGTCAATGGTCGCGGGGAGCTGGAGCCTATCCCAGCTGACTAGAGGCATGAGGCAGGGGACAGTCTGGGTGCAATGCCAGTGCACTGCGGAGCCACATTGAAACAAACACTCGCGCACACCCTCACACCCATGGGTAATCTGGAACTGGCCAATTAAACTGAAGCTTATGTTTTTGGAGGTGGGAGGAAGCCGGGGAACCCAAACAAAAACTCACACAGACATGGGGAGAACATGCAAACTCCACACAGAGTGGGTCTTGAAGATCGGAACTGCCCTGCTCTGCGGCGACAGCCTTCTCTCTCTCCTTCTCACACTTTGACTCACTTTTAGTTGAACAACCAATCAGAGCATCCCATCCTACTGACGTTCTCAGATGCTTTTTTAAAAAACGGGATTGGTCTCACTGCCTCTCAGGTTAGTTTGTGTTTCTGTCCAGCAGGTGGCCTCAAAGCCTCCACCAGAATCGAGGCTTCAAGAAAGCCTCACGGAAACCAGAATCCAGGAAGGTAGAGGAGGAGCTGGAAGCCCCTCACACAGAGTCCCCTGAAGCAGCAGCCCCCCGCCAGATGCCTGCCCCCCCTCAGGCTCCACCCAGGTCAATGCTGTCCTTCAGGCGACTCATCAAACCGTTTGCCTTCACAGTGGGAGTATGTGATGCTATTTGCTGACATCATCAGTGATGTCACAAACAGATGCTAACTACATGTCAGTTTACAGGCTGCTCCTTCGGCTCGGCGGCCATTATCCACTATGAGTCCTTGAAGTCTCTCTTCGATAGTCGCTTTGCCAGGTTCCAAGGTGACGGGCTGGAGAGGCAGCCGACACAGAAAAGAGGAGACTTTCGTAACCTGGTGAGACTGTAGCTCTGACATCACATGTGATGGGTCCACGTTCAGCATCATAGGTTCAGGTGCCAGTCATCGTCTGATCATCTGAGATCTTAAACTGTCGGTAGACTGTGATGAAGTTTTGTGTTAAGGTGGATCCTGGCTTGAAGATGTCGGATCAAATTCTGAGGTGGCTTCACTGGGAGATATGGAATTTGTATATTCAGCTATATCATGAAAATTATTGTCAATTAAAATAAAAACACCCAGACGAGGACAACTAATGACATCACTGATGTCATCATTTGTCTTTATCTTGGTCGTTCACTTCATGTGGAGGAAGAGATGTAACACTACCCCCTATAGGAAGGAGATGGGATAGCTTCATGGACCTGATTCTACATCAAGTCAATCCATTTTGTTATGTTACATACATTTGGAATGAGGCAGATTCAAGTGGAGCACCATTGTCATGGTGACATTGCTACAGCAATAGCCGGTCTCCTCAGAGTGATGATAAATAGATTAGCTGTGTTTTTTTCTTTGTTGATGACATCACTGCCGTTTCCTGGAATCAGTTTATGGTAATCTTAAAACTAAGAAACATGGTTCTCATAGGAACCAAATTTTTTGGGTAGACTTTTGTTAATAATTGTGTAAATAAATCTGTTTCCATTTGAATCCATGTTTGTTTGTGTTCTGGTCCTTGCTGGTACATCTGATAAACATTAGTTCCAGGGTTTAATTGTGTTTGTTGAAGCCTGGAACCTGTTCTCTGGTCGTTCAGTTTGGGTGACGTGGGTCTGGTCTCTGTGGTCCTGGTAGCTGAGCTGATTGAACTTCAGGTTCAGGACTCGGATTGTTCGTCCTGTGGTTAAAAACATCTGTAAAACATGTGTTTGCTCATGTCAGAGCCTCGGATGAACCCGGATGGTGCTTGGATGTCGTCGTCATTCCTCTGCGTTTCATACACGACAAATAAAACATTCCAATATTCTGGCAATTGGTTCTTTTTTTGTACGAAGTGAAGCCTCATCTGGAACCAGAAGAGACGGTTTAGACAATCTTGGGTTCTTCTTCAGCTTTGAGCTTTGCTGGATCTTGATTGGCTGCTTGTATTCCAGATCAACCAGTGGTGGAACAGCTTGAGTCAAGGTCAGAAGACGGTCGCAGGTGAGACCTCACACCGCCCTCCCTCTGCTGAGCTCGATTAATCACCCTCACGCCACCCTCTGTTTTTTCCCAGTGATTATTGCTGCTAACACCATTGTGTTTTGCTGCTGGAGAGTGCCGTTTCTGCAGCCCAGCATGATCAAATACTTCACCGCTAACCCCGCCTCCAGTGAGTGTCACTGTTGTTTCTGCTTCAGGTGCTCTGGAATCAGCCAATCAGAGTTGTTGTTTCCTTCTGCAGACACACTCTGCTCTCCAATGCTCCTCTCCACCTTCAGCCACTTCTCCTTCCTCCACATGGCTGCTAACATGTACGTCCTTTGGAGCTTCTCCACCACTGCCGGCACCATTCTGGGCACAGAGGATTTTGTGGCCATCTACCTGTCTGCAGGTAAACGCTACACTGCTCCCTGGTGGTTGGATGTTTCATGTTTCCACTGATGTGTTTCTCTCCCGTTTGTTCAGGCGTTATTTCCACATTTGTCAGTTACACCTGGAAGGTGGCCACCGGGCTTGCCGGCCCATCTCTGGGAGCTGTGAGTTGATCCGTGAATGTTTTCAGGCCAGTTTGATGCCTGAGCGTTGTTTTGTTGTGACGACCTGTGAACTCGACTTGAGTCAGAGGCCGTACCGTAGGAAGTAAATCCTCTTGATACTATGTCCCTGTGTTTCCAGTCTGGAGCCATCATGTCCATCCTGGCTGCTGTCTGTACCAAGATACCTGAAGCCAAACTGGCCATCGTCTTCCTTCCAATGTTCACCTTCAGCGCCGCTAACGTAAGCTTTGGCTTCACCTACTTCCACTTTGTGACTTCCATGATGAATCCATCCTCCCTCTCTTTCCCCCAGGCTCTAAAAGCCATCATCGCCTTGGATACCACCGGTGTGTTGTTGGGATGGAAGTTTTTCGACCACGCTGCTCATTTAGGAGGAGCCATGTTTGGAATGTAAGTTGCCGGTTCGACAAATCACAGCAGCTACTCTAATATTGTCTTTCATCTTAACAAAGAAAAACTTTGCGTGTAGAAGGTTTGTAACTATTTGCTGTATGAACGTGGGTTTAATTCTGTGCTGCTCTTGTCATGACTGCTTGGCTTATGATGGGTAAAGGATGTTTATAAATCTGTTTCATGAGTTCGTAGCAGGTGCAAGACGTGACTGAACTCATTTCCCATCATGCTCTCTGCTCTTGTCCTTACAGCTGGTCCATCAGTTCCGGTAACAGTTTGATCGTTTGGTACCAAAGACAAATTCTCAAAATTTGGCACAACCTGAGGACTCGAGGAGGGTCGGGCGGAGGTGATAACAGAGGGGGAGGGCGTTGAATCGCCGGAGCTGATGGGAAATAAACATTTAAAGATGTGTAACATGTACAGACTTGCAAATGAAAAGAAAGAATCTGGATCATCAAGCAGAGTCGGGACCAGTGAACTGGAAGCGGGTGGGAGGTGCCATGACATCATGCAGTTATGTCACACAAATACCTGGAGCTGGAATGATGACTCTTGTTCATATTTATAAATGTTTTTTCTGCATTTGTTTGTTAGTTTCTTGCAGAAAAGAAGGTAATAGTTGTATGGATTTGTTTTTCTGTTCAATGATTAGCCAATAAAATGTCACCAAAAGTCCAATCCAAACCAGGAAGCGAAGTAGATGCTGTTCCTCCATACGAGCTGGCTGTCTCCAGTTGTTGTGTCTTTGGCGTCATTTTCATATCTAAATACTAATAGCGTATTTTTGCTGATATTCTTTAATCTGTTAATAAAATCTCCCATTAGCTTATTTTTCACCTGCGAATTATGAAGTTAACGTGTGAAGTTGACCTAACAAAATCACCTCTGAGTGATGTAAAACACATCATCTGCGTTTCGTGTTAACCTCGGCTACACTGTTAGTTCATCCCCCTGTCAGAGTGGCGGAGCTCCCAGACCACCTGCCGTCTCCCCTGTTGGAAGGTGTTTTCCTTCCAACTGGGGAGCTAGCAGCAGAGTTGGTCGTGCGTTTAACTGCCGGGAAGGAACAGCTGCTGCTACAACATATGTTCAGATGTTTGTGTTCATGTTGTCGAGTTGTGTTCACAAGCAGTTTCTACTCATAACTGGTTTTATTTATCCACTGAGTCATTCATTAGTGATGTTAATGATCTACAGCGGTTGGCTGCTTGTTTGGGAAAATTGTGTCAACATTGCTGGGAAAAGTTTTCTGGGCTAATCTGAGGTTGGAATTAGAGACAGATCCTGAGTTGAGCGGGTCGGCGCTCCAACGGGTCAGATCAGAGGGCAGGAGTTTGACTCCAGATCTGAAACAAAAAGGATTCAGCAGCGGCAAACTTTTTATCTGATGGCAACAGGACCAGTTTAACATCTAACAGTATATCCAGGGATGTGGCTCAGAGGTGGAGCATATGCTTCGCATGTATGCTACCCTAGATTAAATCCCCCAACATCCACAGCCCTATGGGGCCACAAGCCCGGATAATGCAGAGGATTGTGGCATGAAGGGCATCCAGCATTAAAAACTTTCCCAAACAAATGCGTTCAACTAAAATGGAAAAAGGGTGACCAACGGGACAAACTGAAAAGTTTTCCAACAGAAGTTTGAATTCACAAACACCTTTTGATTATTTTACACTTCATTATAATTGTAAAATTTCAAATATCAATTTCACTAATTTTTCGACTCATGTTGTTGAACTAAACAGTAGCATTCTTTAGTGTAAATTCCTGTTAAATGACATTGGGACTGTTCTATGTGAGGATGTGATTACTTTCAGTGCTACCTCACACCAGATATGATCATCCAGCTGATCGGCTAATTAGGTCTTGAAATGCCTTCGTTTGATGGTTCCACACTAGCTGCATGACGTCAGGAGGTGAAACGGCTTGATCGATAATGGTGTGTGTTCAGAGGCGGTCCAGAGTTCATCCACCCCAAAGACCAGCGGCCGCTGAGGATTAGACCAGGTCCACAGAGACGATCTGCATCACAGAGCCCAACGACCTAAGATCCAGAACACGTCAGTTTTCAAATCTGAGCCAACGGTAAGAACTGTGACTTCAGCTGGTCCATGAGTGTCAGACAGGTTCAGATTAAAGCGTCCTTTACTCTGGATGTTTGTGGTGTGATCCAGGGTTATATCAAATTAGAGTTTATGTGACTGGATCATGGACTGTAATTGGTTTGCGTTCATACTTCGATATTGGTTGGTTTGGAGCCAACGGGAACTATATCTGTCGGGGTAGAAGGAAGAATTGGTGCCTCTGGGTGAAGGTCGCAAACCAGAGGTCATTTTGCTTTGGAGTGTTACATGTTTTATATTAAAACTGTTCGCAAGTGTTTTTTATAATAAACATGACTAAAAGTAAAATGCCATCTGCTGTGGATCTCCAGCAACAGCGTCGATAGGAAGAAAAAAAAGTATTTTTATCATAGTTTGGCGGTTTTATCTTATAATCTTAAATTAATAAAAGCAGGGAATGCTACAACTGAATAGCTGCTTAGTTTCTTTCAAACTATTTTGAAGGCTTTCACCCGTTGTTTGTGTCTGGTAATCTATGTTATCATGTAAAGTAAAACTACAGAGGATCAGGAGGTGAACCCTGAGGAACCCCATAAGTCATTCTGTACTTAAAACGCTGTTTTACTGTTTGTGTTCTGCAGTGTATCCAGGTTCCTCAGGTGTGTTGGTGCATACGGCAGCATGGCGGTGGGCCTACAGGTTGTGGGTCTGCTATTGGGCATAGTGTCCTGGTGTCTGCAGTCCAGCTGCACCTCCTCTCAGGTGTGGAAAACCAGGAGTCAGCTTGAGTCGGTCAGCAGCAGCCAGTGGCTCTTTGAGGGTCTGTGGATGAGCTGTGCCGCCACCTCGCTGGGCTCCATCCAGTGCAGCAAGTTCAAGACGGTTCTGGGACTCCCGGGTGAGGACGCACACATGTGCTGATGGTGTCGAAAATTGATGATGATGGTCCTTTAACACATGACCGGTTAAAACACGTTTTATGCCCATCTGCAGTTCACCTGCAGGCCTGCAGGGCTCTGATGATCCTGTCTTTGCTGGTCGGTCTGGCCTCCATCATTGTCTCGGTGATAGGTCTCAAATGCACCAAGATCGGTAGGACCTCAGAGCGGGTCAAACACCAGATTGCCCTGTCTGGCGGGATCCTGTTCATCCTGTCAGGTATGTCAGTGTAATAACCATAGAACCATGTTGTGGCTTGATGGTTGGACAGTCTCACTTTTAAAAGTTTATTTGGGATTGCTGTTCTGTTCCCTCCCCAGGTGTCTTCACCCTTATCGCAGCCTCCTGGTACACCGCCAGAGTTATCCACGAGTTCTACGACCCGCTACACATTGGCGCCCGGTCGGTCAGATGCTCCCACTGACTGTCATGTCAGTCACTTCCTGTTGCTAACACTGTGTGTTGGCATCACAGGTACGAGCTGGGTACTGGTCTGTATCTGGGCTGGGCCGCATCCTGTTTGGCCATACTGGGAGGATCTATGCTCTGCTGCTCATATAAGAAGACTCCCCCCTCTCCCACAGGGTAAATCCACACTTCATGTAATACTGTTGTTTGTCCACTGGGGAGCACTATCAGTCATATCTTCAAATGATTACAGTAGTCAGAACCTATACGACAGATTTTCATAAAACTTGCCGGGAGGGTGGGCAGCAGCCCAGAATAGATTCATTAAAATTCTGGTGTGGATCATAAATCAGAAAACTGATTCACAAAGTGGGTGCCACAAAAAAACCCGAGTTCTGATCTGGATCAGACTGAAATACAGATCCATGAATCCTATGATCCATGAGTCTGACATCTGTTTGTTTTCACCAACAACTCCAAACTATTCTTTCAATTTACTTGGTGGACTCTGATTGACTGAAGTGTAATTTAGGTGGGTGGTTCCCAACCTCAGGGCCACAGACCAGCACCGGTATGTGGGTCAATTAGTACCAGCTTGCACAGAAAGAATACATAACTGACTTTATTTACATTTTATTTATTATCTAATTCTGAACAATTTTTTGTTTTGGAAAATTTGCGGATGCTCTCCGCCAGATCTTTCACTGTTGATGCTTGTCAAGATGCTTGCCTCAGTCACATGACTACTTTCTTAAAGAGGGCTGCTCCAGCCGGTAACACAGAATACAATATCTTTTTGTATTTTTCCTCCACACTTTAAAAGCTGGTCTGTGAAAATATTGTCTGATGTTAAACCGACCGTGGTGCATAAATGGTTGGGGACCACTGTTTTGGATAATAAAGGACAAAAACTATCATCCTTTTTTGAGTGAAAACAAGATGAATTTTGCCAACATTCGTACAAGATTATATCCTGATCTTTGCTGTTAATTATTTTATCATTTGTGTGCATTGGTTTGTTTTTTTTTTCTATCCTGCAGCCAGTTTTCCTACAAATTCACCAAAACAAGCCAAGGACAGAGCATCTACCGGGCAGCGCCTGTGTCAGACGGTGGCAGCTCCAAAGCCTACGTGTGAACCAAGACCACTGCTATTGATTTAGATATCAATATAGATTATCCTCATTTTGCCTCTGAAACCTTTTCTAACTGTAAAATTAAATGCATTGATTTTTTTAATGGGATTTTATTATGAAAGGCAGCCTTCTTTAATAAATATTTTGTACCAAATACAAAAATGAAAAGTGGATCAAGAGCTTGAAACAGTTCCATCATTTCAGAATGTTCAATTCCTTTATTTCTTCCACATGATGTCATGATTGTATTAGAGGCAACGCCTTTGGGGCCGTTTCATTTTATGAGCAGTTCATGTTATCGACTACAGGGGGCAGCAACACATTCCACTGAGGTCCTCCATCTGTTCGGATGGATGTGAAACTGCTGACATACAATTTAACTCACTTAACTTAATTTAAAAAAACCCCCCTAAATTTACCATAAGCCTGCAGGTGTAGAGAGCTGAGCCAGACAACTACTACTACTCAACTACTTTTCCCAGGATGCATTTCACCAGAAAATCAGTTTTATCTGAACGTTTTGTGGCATTTACGTTCACCCTAATGTTTAAAAAAGCAAAGTCTACATGTAAGAACCCAGCCCATCACATGACTTGCTTGCTCCCATTTAACAATGGCAACCAGTCACCATAGAAATGAAAACCTCAGGTCTTGATTATGATCTGGATCACGATCTATGTCTACATAAAGTTAATATTTCTATGACTCTTAAGGAGACACATTGTTCAACCAACCTGAAGCAAGTCCAGTTGATTGTTTTTGCTCCTCATTATTTCGACAAGTTTAACATTGACAAATTAATACAAACATCATGAACATATGTTTATTCACATTTATTTCCTTCTTCCTTCTTAATTTAAACAACATGCAAAACCTGATTCTGACTTGAACCTTAGACCAGCTACAAAACTACCACGTCAGCGTTTAAAACTCTACAGTCCTCCTTTGATCGTGTTTCAGGCAGACAGGAAACAGTTGGATGGCTCGTTGTTTTCTGTCCTGGAGGTGGACAACGTCCCGGAGCGGCAGGTTTATTCAAGGCTCACCGCCCCCCTGAAATCCATCATCACATTTTAATGGAGGGAAACTGTATACAGCCAACATCCTGAAAGACTATCAGTCTGTCTGCCTGTCTGTCTGCCTGCCTGTCTGTCTGTCTGCTTGTTTGTCTGTTAGACAGAGGGCGTGGCCTCGTGATGTCACCTCTCCTGGCCTGTGGACCAGTGGGTCAGTTGTTTCTGACCTGTTCTGTTGATCCAGCATCCACCAGGTGGCGCTACTGAAGTGTGTGTGTGTGTGTGTGTGTGTGTGTGTGTGTGTGTGTGTGTGTGTGTGTGTGTGTGTGTGTGTGTGTGTGTGTGTGTGCTGGGGGTCGACCGTCGGGTGGGAGGAAAAGGAAAAGATGACCATTTCCTGTTGCAGCTAGAAAATAAAACAAACAGGAAACATGGACCAGAACTCCCGGATCTCCACAAGGAGAACAGAGACCAGTGGAACCAGTGGAAGTTAAAAGCCAGAACCCACAACCCAGCCAGAAGACAGAGGGACAGTAGAACGTCAGTGAATCCAGCAGAGACCGACTAAATCTCATTAATAGAACCAGTGGAGACAAACTGGATTTCATCAATAGAACCAGTGAAGAAGGACGATAGACATTAACAGAACCAAGAGAGACAAACTGGATTTCATCAATAGAACCAATACAACCAGCGGAGACAGACAGCGGACCTGGACTCGGGTTGTGATGTCACAGTCCTGAGGAAAAATCCTGGATTATTTTATTTTACAAATAGAAGAAAAACAGTAAGAGCTGTTATTTATTCATTTATTTATTTGTTTATAATTTATTTATACAAATAGGTGAGCTATCAACTGCCAACATTTATTTATTTGTTTATTTAAATTATTTATTGGTGGATAATTTTTTTGTTGAATTGTTTTTTGTTGGTTCTCCAGCTGCTCTACTTCGTCCCACCTCTAAAAACACACCACCTCAGGTGAATTGATCATTTCCAAGTTGCCCGTAAAAGGTGTGTTTGTGTGTTAATGGTTGTTTGTCCTCCATGTGGCTCCGCACTGCACAGGCGTCGTGCTCGGAGTATCTCTTGCCCACAAGTCAGCTGGGGTAGGCTTCAGCAACCCCCGTGACCCGCAATAAGTGGAACAAATAGGTGAAAATGAATGAATGAATGAATGAATGAATGAATGAATGAATGAATGAATGAATACATTGGATTTTGCGTTGGATTTTTTTTTATTGGAGGATTTTTTGTTGGTGGATTATTGTTTGGGCGGCATGGTGGCACAGTCTGTAGGGCAGTCGCCTCCTCTGAGGATCACTCCGAACTCCCAGTGTTGCTCCTCCTTTTCTACACAGATCTGTAATGGAGCTCAGCAGAAACAGAACCTCATCAGTGGTTCCCATCCAGTTCAGACTCATTGTTTCAGAGGATGCAAACGACACCTACTAAAGGACATCAGAGGCCTCTTTGTCGCCCCCTATTGGCTCTGCCTCCTACAGCATCAAAGTGTCGAAGTGCCTGCTCCACCTGTTCTAAGATCTAAATCTGAATATATGTCACGATAATATCATCTGGTCATTTCATCATTTTCTCCTGTATGATGATGTCATCACTAAAGATGATATCATGATGCCAGCCTCCTGCAGTGTGAGAGCTGCTGCTGCCCGTGGAGTCGCCCTGGGTTTTGCCTCTCAGGTGACCCACCTGTTCAGGTTTGGTTACTTGATTGATTGATTAAGTTGTTTTCTCCTGAATCGTATTGACGATTGACAAAAGAAGACAAAACGTCAATGCTGTTGGGGATAGAAAAAGGAAAGCGTGTGGAGAAACAAGAGTAAAAGGAGTGGCAGTGGCTCAGCAGTAGAGCAGAAGTCTTCCATCCAGACATTGCCCAGACATCGGTGGTTCGATTCCTGCTCCCACCAGACTTTCGACATCGGAATGTGAACTGACTGTGGGAGGTGTCAGCTCACCTCCCGGCCACAGCCAAGGCGCCCTTGAGCAAGGCGCAGTCCCCTTACAAGTTGCTCAGTTCGGCTGCTACCTGAAGTGGCGGCCTTTCACTCTCTGCCTCCCCATGTGTTGTGTTACTAATTGCTGTGATACTAACTGCATACACTCAGGCCCCTTGTGTGTTTCAGGGACCTACACAAATAAACTGTATATATCCTGCATGTAACACAAAAATCATGTAAAAGAAAAGACAGTGAAAATTGTAATTTCCCCGTGAATGGGGATTGATAAAGTTCTGCTTCTTCATTTTCTTCTTCTTCTAAATGTGCTGAGAATGGACAGAATTATTCTCACATCAATCATTTTTGTTTCATTTCTGGCTCCGAGCTGCCAAACATGAAACTCAACCTGATTTGAGGAATGGACAGAATTATGGACAGAATTATTCTCACATCAATCATTTTTGTTTCATTTCTGGCTCCGAGCTGCCAAACATGAAACTCAACCTGATTTGAGGAACTTCTGAAAATTCGATTCGCTGACCTCATGACCTCTGCCAATGAAGGGTCTGCTGACTCAGCAAAGATTTTGTCTCCACGCGTTTCATTTCAACACGAAACAAGAAGTCAAATCTCAGGCTCCTCCCATCTGTCGTTTCATCTTCCTCTGTCCCGTTTCTTAGTTCTGATGGATTGTGTTGAATAATCAATCCGTTTTACTCGAATAATGAAGGAAATAGTTTTATTTTATTGATGTTTAATCTAAGTTAAATAGGGACTAGCCAGGTAGAATAGTGGGTGGGACCAGGACCATTTGGCCCACCCATAATAGATCTGGGACAGAGTGTAGAATGAACCTTGGAGCCTCACCGTACTACATTGTCAGCTTTAAAAAACCATCCAATCAAATGAAAGCAGCAGCTTCAAAGGAAGGCCGCATTATAACAGCATCAAGCTTCGGTTCCACCGTCACTGAAACGCCTTCTGATTGGCTCACATGTTCAGGATCACGTTTCGTTTACTCAGCTACATCCAGGGGTTGAAGTGGGATTTGGCAAATAGGGGAACCCGAAATTCCAGAGCAGCAATGAGAAACCGCACAGAATCAGATTTAAGAAATTATCAGCACCACAAGTCCAAAGTATGACCTACAAGACCCAGAAATCATTCCTGACAGCAACAAAACCCACTCTCAGGTGACCGTGTGTGTGTGTGTGTGTGTGTGTGTGTGTGTGTGTGTGTGTGTGTGTGGGTGGGTGTGTGTGCATTCCTATAGCTTGAAGCTGTCAGTCAGCTGGTAAACACACACACACACACAAACACACACCTTCACAAATGAGCTGACGAAACATTCATTAACTCTGCTTTCCACACACACACACACACACACACACACACACACACACACACACACACACACACACACACACACACACACACACACACACACACACACACACACACACTCATTGTAATAAAGCCCTTGTTGACTGAGGAGTGTTTTTATGATTGAGGAAATGAATCCGTCAGAAAGTGACATTGAAAGAGAGGTGACGGTGACCTCAACCAGACCTGGACCCAGACTCAGATCTGTACCCTGACCTGGTTCAGACCAGGACCCGGACCTTGACCCATGCTAGTGCCACAGTCTCTCCTTCCGTTATGTTATACTGTATTTGATTCACCTTGCTTGAATCATATCTGGAGCACTAACCCTCTGACCCGCTGACCTTCAGTTACAGCCCCAGTTGGTTCTTGGTGTGAATCTTATGTCCATCATGAAAGTTTAAGTGGGTAAGATGTTTGAGGTGTTTCTTTGCTGGCAGCTCTCCTGTTTGCTGTTGTTAATATTTGTTGGACTCATTAACTTCTAGTTTGACATAAAACCGACTCCCTTCGCTCAGATATCAATGAGTGGATTACATGTAGACTATTAAACTAATTATTCTCAAAAACCGTTTGATGCAACCTCAAAATAAAAGGAATTAAAATGGTTCACCCTTTAACTGCTTTTGATTTGAGTTTCTATTCCCCTGAAAATCATCCCTAAATGTCAAACGATGACGTCATCGACACTTTCAATGTAAAGACCTGCCCGTCAGTAAGGTTTTAAATCCAACTGGTTCCGTCCAATCGGACAGTGAGGGGAGTCTTGAAACCTCCAGTCATATCAGCCCTCGTTTCTTCATTGGTTGCGACATTTCCGACTGCTCCTGAACGCCTCTGCGTCCCCTGCTCCGGTCCCGTTGCGTCTCCGGTCAGTTCAGCTGCGGCTCCCTGCAGGCTGGAGCTCCTCTTCTTCGCGCCGACGTATCCCGCTGTATCCGAGTTTCAGTTGCCACAGGCCGGCCGGTGACGACAGTCTGACCCGCTGATCCGCCGCCATGGGTCCCGGCAGTAAGTAAACCCTCTGAGAGACGCTGGACCGCATCACAGCTGGAATAAACATTGTTTGACTGAAATGGAGTGGATCAATTTTCTGAAGTGATCAGAAAGTTTAGTTGTTCTTGACTGGAGCTGCAACTCATGTAAATGTTCTTTATATATATATATATATATATATATATATATATATATATATATATATATATATATATATATATATATATATATATATATATATGTATATATATATATATATATATATATATATATATATATAGTTTATAAAATCTGCAAGTGTCCTTGTGTGAATCCCAAGGTGACAAACGGGTCTGGAAACCCACAGGAGGAGGTGGCGCTGGGACTTTTGGGGGAATTTTTACTGGAAAAATTTTAAATCAGGATCAATTGCGTTCAAACTGGATTCTGCCAGTGTGTCTTGCTGCAGTTGTGTTGAGGATATGCACTCGTCTGGAGTCGATTTGTGCATTTTCAGCACTTAAGAGGTTTAAAGTTCATTGATTCATATGTTTCTGTCAGTTTGATCCTGATCCAGATCCTGATGCAGCTTGTGATTCTGATCAGCTGCAATAAGTGTAATTGATTAACCTCACTTGAGGGGTGCTCAGGCATCAAGGCAGAATTTCTGCAGGAAATTCTTGAGGGTTTTTCTTGAGGGTTGTGGAAACCCATCTCAGGTTCAGTCTGGTTCTTAAAGTGTGAAAGTATGGAAGACAATATTCAAATATATTTTATTTATTTTTTTATGAAGGATAAATATACCATAGGGGATAAATATACTGTAAAGTTCTAAAATGACATTTTATATTTATGTTTATCAGCACAGGAGTTATTTTTCACCATCAGCTCCCATATATGGACTTCCTTGTGTTCTCTAGTGGGCGTGGATGGGTTCACTAGAGGGCGATAAAGAGTCAGACGTTTGAACAAAGTCAATGGTCGCTGGTGTCAAAGTGTTTGGTGTGAGGTCGCTAACGCGTCAAAACCTGTGAGCGGAGTTTCTCCATTTGTTGAAAAACTGATGTTGAATGACGTTAGAGTGCGAAAACCGTCAGAAGCACCTCCCCTTCTGTTGGGCCCTCCTCCAGATGGTTGTCTGACAGCTGATTGGTTGAAGTGATCATTTTGAATGTCTGATTTGTATTAGATCTTATTGATTATTGTTGTGAACGAAATCACGCTGCCTCCCCGGTGATGATCGAACATTTGTAGAATCTGTTGGTTGTAGTTGCATTGAGTAATCTAAAGCTGTTGTCATGGAAATGGTTTGCTGTAATCAGTTAAATATAATTGTTCATAAAGTTATGATCTTCGTCCCACGGTGACGTGGAGACGGTCCGGTCGCATTGAGATGAGGATGAAAACCTGGCCCTCTTCGGCCGATGACATCAGCGGGTCACATGATGTCTGTCCACAGAGGGGTTGTGTCCCTCTGCAGAAGGCTGGTATTCAGCGCTGCGTTCACTGACACATTCTCTGAGCGTTCCGCATAGTTTCTACATCAGCCTGATGAGTCAGCAAGTTTTCATCTGAGCTGTCCTCATCCATCAGTCTGTCCTCATCCATCCGTATGTCCTCATCCATCCGTCTGTCCTCATCCATCCGTCTGTCCTCATCCATCTGTCTGTCCTCATGCATCCATCTGTCTTCATCCATTCATTTGTCCTCATCCATCCGTCTGTCTCCATCCGTCTGTCCTCATCCATCCGTCTGTCCTCATCCATCTGTCTGTCCTCATCCATCCGTCTGTCCTCATCCATCCGTCTGTCCTCATCCATCTGTCTGTCCTCATGCATCCATCTGTCTTCATCCATTCATTTGTCCTCATCCATCCGTCTGTCTCCATCCGTCTGTCCTCATCCATCCGTCTGTCCTCATCCATCTGTCTGTCTTCATCCATCCGTCTGTCCTCATCCATCTGTCTGTCCTCATCCATCCATCTGTCTTCATCCATTCATTTGTCCTCATCCATCCGTCTGTCCTCATCAATTCGTCTGTCCTCATCCATTTGTCCTCATCCATCCGTCTGTCCTCATCAATTCGTCTGTCCTCATCCATGCGTCTGTCCTCATTCGTCTGTCTGTCTTCATCTATCCGTCTGTAATCATCCATTCGTCTGTCTTCATCCATCCATCTCCATCCATTTTTCCTCATCCATTCGTCTCCTTCCATCTGTCCTCATCCGTCCGTCTGTCTCCTTCCATCTGTCCTCATCCACCCATCTCCATCCGTCTGTCCTCATCCACCTGTCTGTCTCCCTCAATCTGTCCTCATCCACCCATCTCCATCCATCAGTCCTCATCCACCCGTCTCGATTGGTTTGACCTCAACCACCTGGCTGCATCCTTCTTTCCCCACCCGTCTGTTGGACTCCTTTTCCTTCTTGATTCCTGCCTTCTTCCTCCTCCTCCTCCTCCTCCTCCCTGATTGTTCTTGTCATATACCTCTTCATCCCACTCCTCCCTATTTCCTGTTCCTCTTGCTCCTACATGAACAAAGAAATTAATGAACAGAGAAATAAAAACAAAAATATTCTGAATCCCTTCAGTGAAACATGATGTTTGTTTGTTTGTTTGTTTTCTGAACTGATTCAAGTTCAGCTTTTAACATTTAAAATGCAAGCATGTTTTCTGACTACATGTTTGTATTGTAGACATGATAATCTTTGATCTCTATTTCTCTACTCTATCATATACATGCACACGCACACAGAGTTAAAGTTTTACTGATCACCAGGTAATAAAACACAAACAGTCATGATGGAAAAGAACAGGTGGACACGCCCAGTCTGTGACCTTCAGGTGTTTCTGCTTATTTAAAAGAACAGTTCTGCTCATTGACTCACCGGCGCCTCCATTAGGCCGAGTGTGGCTAGCGCTTTTTGCTGAAAGGCTAAAATGTCACTTGTAATCCTCATGATCCTTTTTATTTTTATTTAGACATTATATTTTGTGTTACATTCCACAGGTGCATCTCATCCTCCTTCAGTCAGTCCAATAGATCAGACAGCATCAGATCCTCAGGCGTGAACCCGTGCCTCCTGTGGGTTCAGGTGTTTATGTTTGGGTGTGACATCCTTCTGACGTCGTCACCTCCAGATGCACAAAACTTTCAGGTTTTAGGATTTAAACTGTCAGCTGTTCAGTTTCATTCTTTCATGTGTCTTTTCTGTCGGCGTTCATTTGACCAATAGGGGGCAGAGGAGAGAGAAGCGGTTACGGCAGCAAATATGGCGGCTGTAGAGGGAGGGGTTATGATGATGTCACTGCTCAGTGCAAATTGATGAACGGATGGTCTGTGATGTCATCAGGAACATCCAGACGTGAGGACGAAGAGGAGAAGAGTCCTGTCTGTCCATCACTTTTGATTTATGATGTTTGCATAAACAGGTTTAATCCTGGCTCCGCCCCTTTCATCCCCTCCCAACTTCACTGGTTCACATTTTGGCACTCCCTCTCTTCGGCTGCTGGATTCCGTGCGATGGCGTCAGGCAACAACTGATTTCATGTCTCTCCGATGAGACAAAACACATCTTTGGATTAGCGTCAGAGGTTGTGGAACGGCGCCCGGGCCGGTGGTGCCCCCCGCCGCCTCGGCGTGATGAAGGCCTGATCCTCCTCCTCAGCTGAGCGTCTTTGTTTTGTGGCTCAGGTCTGACCTCCGCCCTGTCCAGCTGCAGTCTGAGAGGAGAACGAGCTGCATTCCTTTCTTCTGGGAAAAGATTATATTACATTTTTCTCAAACAGCTGTTTTCCCTCACAAGGGTTGCTGACTAGGCACTTTTTGCCAAATGAGAGACAGACGGCGAGGATCGCCGTGACCTCATCGTCACGCCGAGGACTGGCGTTGAGTTGCTGCAGTATCTCCTCCTCTAACCTGCAGCTCATCCCGACTTCTTGCTCAACATGTGTCACTGATCACGCTTTGGCGTGTCAGAGACCCGCCCCGCCCCGTCTGCGACATGTTCTCATTCCTCAGCCGGTAGTTTGAGGTTAGGGATCAATGAATCGCTTTAACGATCAATCATTGATCTGATGAGCAGTGGGTCGCTTGATACGAACGTCGATAAAAACAGGAAGTGGTGCTTTTTTCTATATTCAAAAACATTTATTACATATAATGTGTTTTTGTGTCCATGTGTACAAATTGCCTCTATCATCAATCAATCCGCCTATCCCTAATAACATTCATTCATTCATTGTCATATGACCACCGCTATATCCGCCGCAGCGGGTCACGGGGAGCTGGAGCCTATCCCAGTGGCATAGGGCGTGAGGCAGGGGACACTCCGGGCACGACGCCAGTGCACCGCGGAGCCACACACAAAGACATACAACCACTCACACACACACTCACTCCTACGGGCAATTTGGGACCAGCCAATCAACCTGAAGCGCATGCTTTTGGAGGTGGGAGGAAGCCGGAGAACCCGGAGAGAACCCACGCAGACACGGGGAGAGCATGCGAACTCCGCACAGAGCGGGACTCGAACCCGGGTCCGCCGTGTTGTGAGGCGGCAGTGCTAACCACTGCGCCACCGTGCCGCCCTCCCTAATAACAAATCTCTGAAAATGAATGTCAGATATATATTCACTCAGCTAGAGGAGAAGCCCATTGGATGTCTCACAGAGGTGGCTGATGGGACTTTGGAGCCACTAAAGTTGTTTTATCATAGCGTCTCATCTCTCATTGGCTATCATAGAGTCTGATCGCGGATCAGTTCTGGGTCCTTCCTTTCCTCGTCCTGATGGCTCCAGATTTGCCGGGTTAATGGCTCAACGTTTGATGATAGATCACAGCTGATTGGTTGGTTTTGATGCCAGTCATGAACTGGAGCTAAAAAAAGGACAAAGCCATAAAGCAGGAAGTTGGTGATCAGCCATCTGACAAGCATTCCTGTTTTTTTATTGTAGAACGTACTGCTTGTTCTTGTTGTTTCCTTATTATCTCTGCAGCCATTAGTCACGAAACGCCACGGGTCTCCGCCCACAGAGGTCGAGGCCGAGCTTTGTGTCTCCTTCTGATTGGCTATCTGCATCTCTTCCTGGTTTCCTGTTTGTGTTTGGTAAAAGGTTGTGATGTCTTCACCTTCACATCGCGGTGAAAAGTCATGTTGAAAATGACAACAAAGGCGACGGTGTGTCTCTGCGGTGCGTGTGTTGTGTGTACAGTATATACATATATATTTATATATGTATAGTGACGTCACATGATCAAAAGGCTTACAGGCGTCGCTACTTTATTGTGACATCATCACAGGGACATCCCCACAGCGTGTTTTAATCACAGGTGACGTTAGATAACAAATGATGACCTGCCGGCCCCTAGAGGGCGCTGTAGAGTAGTCCTGACCTTCTAGACAGGATTTTATTTTGTCTAAATATACAATTGTTTTTTTTCGTCAGAGGTGGAACACAGCAGCTTTATTATAGTGGTGACTCTCACTGGTTTAGTGAGGATACCTTTGGTGGAGGTTTGTTTCGTGGCCAGTGGCTCCTGCTCGGAGGCCCAACACTGAACGAAGAAGACGTTGGTTCTGGAAAGGGAATCAGGATTGTAAAATGTGTGTGTTGTGTGTTTTCAGGCGTTGTAAAGGATGCTGTTGCTGCAGTTTGTTGTGCAAGTGAAGGTTTAAGAGCAGTAAGTGCATTTCATCGACTTCAGCTGTTCTGTTAAAAGCCAAACAGTTGCTTTTAGTGGTTCTGGCGTTCTGGTTGTCGTGACCGCACCACGCCCAAAGGTGAACGGCGGGGACCCAGGAGTCCTCGCCTCTGTCCTTTACACTATCGCTGTCCTTTCCGCTCCTATTGTTTGTGGCCAGAAGCTTCCGCGATGCCCTGCGACCCTCTTGAAGAAAACAGGTTGTGTGTCAACGCCGCCAGGCTTGGTGTGGGTTTCCTGAGCCAGTCGCCGGGGCTGCTGGGTATTTATGGAACCAACACCGCTGAATCACTTCCACTTTACCTCCACGCTGTGCCCCAGTGTGTGTGTGTGCACGCACGTGTGTGTGTGTCTCTGTGTAGCTTCCTTAGTGATTATATCATGTGTGTGTGTACACATTACTTTCCTTACAAGTATGTTCAGGATCAGTGTGTGTGTGTGTGTGTGTGTGTGTGTGTGTGTGTGTGTGTGTGTGTGTGTGAGCGGATGTTGTTCATGTTGTTGATTTTGCAGTCTGACCAGCTCAGGATATACTGCTGCTAGAAATATACACACACACGCGCGCGCGCGCACACACACACACACACACACACACACACACACACACACACACACACACACACACACACACACACACACACACACACACACACACACATTAATCAATGTTTTTGTGAGAAATCATTACAGAAATGAAACGCTGCAGGAATCCGTGTACCCATGTCTTCCACTTACACAGGGTCGTTCCAGACGTCTTGGGTCAGAACCCATGACTGGACCTCCAGAGCAGGAGGTGTTAAAGAAAGCTGATCATTTTCACTGGGCGCTCTAGACCCACTCAGCGTGGTTTTGCTCATGCTTGTACGTCACATTAATACTGTGGAATGATGCTCTGAATGTTGAGGCTTCTGTCCTCTGAGGTTTTCAGATGGGACAGAGCGCAGCGTCATAGAACCATTTTGTGAGGGAGGATTAAATTCTTATCAGTATTTGCATGCTCAAAACTGTCTTGATAAGGATAATTTAAAACAGCCTGGAGGCAGATTTTATTTAAACATTAAGAGGCTCATAAATCATTGGAGCGAAGGCACAGCTGACCTCGGAGCAGTCTGTCAATGTTTGATCCGTGTATGTCTAATGCTTCATCGCTGTGAGAACATGTGATCTCATCTGCATTAGACTTGGGCGGGGCTTGTGAGGACCTTCCTGTTCTTGGTCTTGCTCACTGGTGAGCAGCCCTGCCAATGACACGCCACCAGTGTCATCTTATGTCATCACATGTCATGTTATATCATCATACGCCATCTTATGTCACCATATGTCATCTTATATCACCATGTGTTATCATATGCCACCTTATGCCACCAAGTGTTATCTTATGTCCCCTTATGTCATCCTGTGTCATCATGATGCCACCATATGTTATTGCTGTCTCTGTCTGTTTCTGTCATCATTAGGTCGTTCACAAGCTTAGCAAACTGCTAACAGAAATAACTTTACTGTTGCTATGAGTGACTGTTCAGCCAATGAGGGAGCAGGATTTCCTGACAGGTCACTCAGTTTTTGTCTTCTAAGTGTCCCGTGGGCAAAATCACCTTCAAGCACCAGCGCTGCTGTGGAGGTGGGCACACCTGTGACGAGGAGCCAATCAGAAATGAGCATTTTATTTATTTATTTTTTTCATCTCATTGTTTCTTGGTTAATGTTCACCTTCTGGACTTTGGTTGGGGAGTGTAGTTTCACAATATGTGGGATCTCTTTAAGGTTAGTTTGGGTTTTTTCACCTGAAGGTACGCTAGAGAGAGGGGCGTCGTGGACGTCACCCATCGTACTTGATCAAGGGCGTCTTCTTCAGGGGTTAAGACAGCCGTCCAATCATCTGTCTGTATGAGATCTTATTTCTCATCCTTCCATAATATCAACCTAGTGTAGACGCTGTGTGTGCTTTAGACGTGATTTAGTTAGTCGTTATCTCACAAGTCATAAAGTGTAACTGTCTCAGCAAGGGCGGAGCCAAAGTCCACATGCAACAGGTGTGATCTCTATGTGTGTTTGTCCCAGCAGGAGATCGTGGAGTAACAAGACAAAATTTCCACATAAATCAGTTCCATAGTTTTCGAGTAATCATTGGAACATTCCTGGATCCATCTTTTCATCCAGATCTGTGCCAAAGTTCAAAGTGTCCCTGAATTCATTCAAAAGGTTTCATGGAGTTCCGTTGACAAACAAACCAACAATCAATCACCCTCAGTTAATGTCACACTGGAGCCACGACGGATTAGACTCCCATCCATCGTGTTCAGACAGCTTCCTTGAACAAATGACTTCCTGGTTCCTGTTTCAATTTTGATTTTGAGAATGTGGCAAAATAAAGAAGAAATAGTGATGAACTGACATCCTGGAGATGAAAAGCTGATTAATTGATCCGTCTTTTCTCTTCCGCAGATTCCTCCCTCCCTGTCCCACTTCCCCCAGCTCCATCATGCCCATTCTCAAAAACCTCCCAGTGCGCCTGAAAGGCGGTGGTCCGACTCTAGATAACGCTTTATTCATACGCAGAATGAGCCTCAACATCGCCCCGCACCACCACCACAGCCCCTTTGACAACAACGATGATGGGATTCATGATGGCCATGACAACCACTGGTCACCTGGAAGCTCGCTCCTTGATGGCGACGGGCCAAGAGACCGGAATCCATTTGAGGATGAGGAGGATGAGAATGAGGCCAATGAGGGTAAAAAGGGAAGTGGAGGTGGAGGTTCAAGGAAGGGATCGCTGAAGTTCAAGTCCCCGCTGAAGACGCTGGGAAAGCTGGGCAAGACCCTGAGGATGTCGGGAAGAAGCAAAGAAAGTGCAACACCTTCTCCACAGGGGTCACTGCAAGGAACTCCTTCACCTTCAGACAAGAAGAAGAGGGGCAGGAGGAGCTCCGAAGGAAGCTTGTTGAGGTAAATATAGGTGATACGTAAAGAGTAAAGACATGATTGGAACATTATTGGAGTTTGTTGAGGGGATGAGGAGTCTCGTCATTGTTTCTTTCATATCTCGACCAGGTTTGCGGGGAAATATCGGGACACCCTCGGCTCGCGAAAGGAGTCTTTCACCAACGGGGAGCAGAACTGTACGGAGAGCGAGTGCGACTCCACCAGCCGCCGCCTGTCCTTCATGAAGATGGTGGGCCTCGGCAAACTGAAGAGGGAGTCAATGGCTGACCATTCATCCCAGGCTGAGGAGCAGCCCCAGAAGGTGGAGGTGGTGGAGGAGGTCAAACCCAGAGAGCCGCTGTCAGGTAAGAAGACTGAATGATGAGTCACTGAAATACATTAACAAGAACTAGCAGAGTCTGGTCTTCTGATCACTGAGCAGCTCCCCTAGAGCAGCTGGAGGTTAGGGCTACCTCACAGTTGGTAATCGGTTCTTACGCTTTGAGATGATTGGAGCTCTGGATACTAAAAGTGATCATCTGAAGGCGTGATGGGACCTGTGTCCTGTTATCTACAGTCTCTATCTAACATTTCTATGGGCTCATAGATGTAAGATGTCTCTGCATGGTTTGTTTTCATACCATCTTGTCTGATCTTATCGATGTCTGCTGACAGTGTGGGGGCCACTTTAGACTCCAACACCCACAGTGCATGGAAGGGAGGGAGGAAGGGAGGGAAAGAAAGAGTGAGAGAGACTGACTTGTGGATTTAGGGAGAGGAATGAAATGACTGAAACTGACTTAATATCCAAATGGTGTTCAGCAAGATGTTGTAATTGTTATTATATACTGAGAGAGAGAGAGAGAGAGAGAGAGAGAGAGAGAGAGAGAGAGAGAGAGAGAGAGAGAGACTGAGAGAGACTGAGAGAGACTGAGAGAGAGAGAGAGAGAATCATGACTATTGGGTCAGTCCTGGAAACTTTCTCTGGGCGTCTATTGTTTATTGTACCCTGTTTACTAATGATTCAAGTGTGTGTGTTTCCTCCACACCCTTGTTTACATGTATTCAGTTTCTCTCCTGTTGAATGTCATCCATGCCAGACTGTAAAGCTTGGTGTGTACCCTCATAGCACTGCTAGCTGCATAGCAGAATGCTCTTTGTGTGTCAGTGTAACCTGTGGTACCACTATTACAATTGCTACTAATACTACAAGTAGAAGTAGTAATCAAAGGTGATTGTCAGAGTGTTGCTCAATGCATACGTATGCCATCAGGATGCTGCCATGTACATCATGCTTTTAACCCCCACCCTCCCCCCCAACATGCAAGAGGTATTTGTTGTGGCGCTAATGATTAATCAGAAACTGACTCAAAGGATTGAGGCCACGTTTAGGGTTAATCACAGGTTAATTCACAAAGTGCAACAGAGTCCTTTAAAACATTCACTAGTATTTTTATGTAACAGCCACTGAAGTCTGAGCTCAGAGAAAATTCTGGATGTTCAGGCCAGGACTTGTTTTCAGATGCACTCAAACCAGCATATCAGCACATTAGTGTGTGTGTGTGTGTGTGTGCGTGCACGTATGTGTGTGCGCGTGTGTGTGTATTTAGAGTTGTTTGTACCTGCATCACCGTTATGTATCATTTACACACAGTGCTGCAGCAGCTGATGCATCACCTTGAAGAACTACTTGCTCGAAGGAAGAAGCTTTGGTGTTTTTTAAGTGTTTTAGGTCAACAAGACGACGTATAACATCGGTTATTACATGTAATAACAAGAGAGTCCAGTCAGCAGGGTGATTCCACACATTTAAAACAAATAACACCCTCACTGATATTCGATACCCCATTGGGGTGCCTCAGGGTCTATTATTTGACCGTGTGAACGTGGACTGTTTCACTGTGTCAACTTGGACTATTTCACTGTGTGAACCAGGACTATTTCATTGTGTGAACCTGGACCGTTTCACTGTTTAAGCCCGGACTATTTCACTGTGTGAACTTGGACTATGTCATTGTGTGACCCTGGACTGTTTCATTGTGTGAACCTGGACTGTTTCACTGTGTGAACCTGGACTGTTTCACTGTGTGAACCTGGACTGTTTCACTGTGTGATTGTAGACTGTTTCATTGTTCTATCAATTTGATTTTGGATTCAGTTTGAAGCTGAACTTTAAAAGTTACCACATGTAGCAAATTTGCATAAAACTGAGGTACAGTTTGAGTCCAGCGTGTATTTTAGGGTACTTTATGTGGCGCGTTAAGGTGTCTGACCTGCGTTTGACTCTGTTCCTGCTACTGATTGCTGTCTTCATGCATTCTGGCTTCTTATGTCAGCATGCAGAGCTGAGAGTGGAGACAACAGATTCACATCAGGTATGCAGCAGAGCATCAAAGGCATCAACACCACTATGACCACCAGATCAGCGCTGTTATCTTCGTGTTATGGGGGCCATTCGTTGTTCATGTTGCTCTGAACCGTCATTACAGGAGTATAACTGCTGGGGATTTAGCTTCATTGATAAACCTGATTAACTAAAGCTGCAGTTCAAGAAACAATTAAATAAAATATTATTTTCATTCATAAATATCTGGACTCTCTGAAACTCTGATCGTTTACTATGTGTATGTTCAACACATACAAAGAACATTTAGAGATGAGAGCCTGGGTTCCCAGAAAGCAAAACCATCAGTGCATCTCAACCAGCTGGGATGCTTTCAGGTTTGGACAGACTTCATGAGGAAGAGAACTATTATGAAACCAAATATTTGCGCGAGCTTCTGTTTAGAGAACACTCTCTGTCTGACCTCTGGTTAGCATCAGTCTTGGCATGATGCTGCTGCAGAACTTTTTTCTTATTTTCATCGATGAAACAGAATCGCATAAACAGTTTAGTGCAGTGTCTGAAGACAAACCTCACTTTATTCAGACACACTGATGGTCTTTAGCTCCAAAACACACCATCTTCATGAAGTCAGGGCTCAGACTGGGCCACAAACTAAAGAAGACCCACCCATTCATGTTCTGGGGTCTCTCCAGTATATCTCCACCAGGTGTGGGTAGCTTTCATTTTATGAACCAGTTCAATTTCATCCAAATAGACTCAACTGGCACAGTGCTACTTAGCCATTGGCTAGTTATCACCTTCTACATAGCTTGTAGACTACGAATAGTATGTGAGGCATTGAATGTTTTGCGACACATTTTGTGTTCCAGTCTGATTCTCAGCTACCTGAACCAATGATATGACAAGTCCTGATCTGAACAAGTGTAAAGACCATCATCTGCATAGAAACTGATCCAAAAGTATGGATCTCGAACTGGAACAGTAGTCACCAGGTGAATTTGTGTTGATTAAAGTAGAGGTCATATTTGTAGTGAGGAGAACACACACACACACACACACACACACACACACACACACACACACACACACACACCTTGGAATGTGTATAATCCATGCTCACGTTTCAGGCCTGTTGGAAACCAGCAACATGTCGCTGCAGCTTTCAGCACTGAATCGATGATCGTTCTTTAAACTGGGCTTCATGACCAGAGAAAACCAGCTGTTGGGGATCTGTGACCGATGTGGCTTTAGGCATTGTCGAGTGAAATCATTTGATATTCTACTAAACAAAAGTTCTTTTTTGTTATACAACATGTCAGTGAATATTTCAGATCAATAACTGATCAGATGATCAGACTTGTTGGGGGCAAAGAATTTTATGGCTTAAAAGTCACCTGTGATCACAGATTATCTTCTTCTTCAGTCCTTAAACTACTTGTGAACTACTTATGATAAAAGAACAAATGACTTAAAGGTAAAAGGTTTTCCTCAGGTTGGTTTCACTTCCTGCTTTAATGCCTTCATTAGCAAGAGGTGCCAGGACATGTCGCTGTGTCTGTAAGCACAGAATGAATTCATGCTAAAGACATAAAAAAGAAAATCCTGGGAAAATATAAGATTGAAAAGTAAAAGAAAACACATTGGACCCAGCTGTGCCTGCAGGGACCGAGCTGGACAATCCCCAACTTATTAAAAATTCTGCCGTGAGTGGAAAACCTTCCTGAGAGAAGGGTTGAGCTCCCAGGATCAGAGTAAACCAAAAGTCTTTGTGTTTGGGATGGTCACTTGGACAGTGTCACAATGTCATCTTGGACTTTTACTCTATGGTTAAGAGTTAAGAGAAAGGTTCTACCTACCTGATTTCTCAGGACAATCAATCCATCGATCGTGACATAGCAATCATGTATTTATCTATGATTGTGTATGAATGTGGCGCACATCGAGATAGTACACCAGACCGGCTGACGCAGAAAACATATTTGCTGTGTTCTTCATTTACCAGCTACATGCTAACTGTAGCTACTAGCACACCACTACAAGTTGATATAATGAGGTTCAGACTTCTAAAAACATACCCAGATGATTTGTTTTATGACTTTTAAAGGGATCCAGATCTGTTGGATGTAAGGCGTGTAGAGTTGTTCAGCCTTGGCAGAGGTATGCTGGGAGTTTCTGACATAATTTGCTTCAGACTGGAATGTTTCCTGCACTCTTTTCACTGCTCAGTCATCGCCGTTCTGTCACTTTACAAAAGTTAAAACTTCACCTTTCACACAAGGGTACCAAGCAGTTCAACGCAACGGTTGCTAAGTACATCTGACGTAACTGTGAGTGGCTCCACGGATGCGGTATCATAACTGCTAGTGGAGCAGAGGTTAAACAGGAAGTGATGTCGTGAAACTCACCCTGTTCGACATAGGAATGAATGGAGATGGGGCCTGCAGACATGCGATCGTGTGTGTAGACTGCCAACCATAGTTAGTTTTAATAAGACCACTGGGGAAAGGGAAACACACACACACACACACACACACACACACACACACACACATACATGCACACACATACACCCTGCATGCACTATGCAGAAACACTGCTCTTATTGTTCAGCTTTAACCTTCAGAGAAAATCTGTTCCAGCTTGATAGATCCACCCTCTTACTCACACCACCATTATCATCACCATCATCATCATCATCATCATCATCATCATCATCATCATCATCATCATCATCATCTCCACCGCTGCCACCGTCAGAATCTGTGCAAACAGCTTTAGAACACAATAATCTGAAGTAGAGCAGAAGCTGAAGTCGTGAAACAGAAGCGTCAGCTGCTGCTGATGAGTCGGCGCATCTCAGATTTTTGACTTGCTCAGATACACCTGGAAGAAAGGCAGGCTTTGAGGTGTGTGTGTCTGTGTGCAGTTGAGTGCTGCTCTCGGATCAGTAGCTGCATTATGTGAGTGTGCAGAAAGTAACCGGAGCCCATCGTTCACATTTCCTGCCCTCACGCCTTTTGCCCAAACCTCATTTTGATCCTGACGGCAGCAAAGCCCATGCTTCCAATTCTCAGTGGGCTTTAGAGCCTGAGCAGAACCAGACAGGATCTGATCTGAATCTACAGAAGACCAACCAAAAGCAGAGGATGTACCTCCGACCCAACATCCCCTCAAACGTCGTCCTGTGTTGATGGAAAGAAAAAGAAAAGTTCTGGATCTACATCAAGATTTAGTTGAGTTACACCTGGCTTCATTGATTTAAACCCACCTCCACGGAACTGGGTTTAAGAATTCTGCTGGAAACTCACAGAGCCAAAACAGGCAACCAAGCAGCTGCTCAAACAACCAGCTGATCTACCATCCAGCTGATCGACCGACCAGGTGATCAACCAACCAGCTTATTGAAGAACCAACTAATCAAACAGTCAACCAGCTAAACAACCAACACCCTCACCAATCCAACAATCCAACAATCAAGTAACTGGTCAGACAGTGAACCAACCAACCAGCCAGCTAACTAAATGAATAATAAAAATTAAACTGACTGACTGACCAAGTAAGAACTAAAAAAAAGTAATTCAAGAAAATGAGAGTCAACCAACCAATCAACCAACCAACCAAACAGCCAAACAGGAGTGAAATAGTCCCCCACAGGAAAGCCGGCAGCCTTATAATACACACTCATTCCATGGATCTTCTCGGTGAGTGTGTCCAGGCTTTAATGCTGTGAACTCTGACCTCCTTTCTGCTGCAGGACAGAACTTTATTCTCTGCTGAACCAAACAAGTAACATAAAAGACTAACGATGTTCCAGTCACATTGTTCTGTTTATAGAGATGATCTTCCTCTGGGCGGTCCCTGTGTTTGTGCGCCTTCCTCTGCCGGCGCTGAGGTGAACTAATGAGCTGGGGTCTAGAGGACTCACATCCTCACACAGTATTTGAGGCAGATCCGGGTTCTTATGTGGATCCAGGACTTTATTTCAGTTCTGGATTGTGGTGACAGTTTTATGTATGTTTATTAAGGTTTCTTTTAACTGGATGTTATCTTCTAAGTTCCTAACATCTGCAATAACTGAACAAAAATTACAGAACGTCACACAACAGAATCGGAACTGGATCCAAGTCATGTTCTGCATGTAGGGATCCAGGAGTTCACAGGAGACCTGAGGTCACGTTGGAGCCGAAACAGATTCAGTCAGGAGCCAAATTTAAAACGTTTATTAATTAATGTAAAAATCACTGATGATTTACTTTCTAAAATGACAGCATTTAAAGACTGGTATTGGAAGCTGAGTACTTTTTAATTTTGAAAAATCTAAAGAAGCAGGGGTGACATTACTTCCTGTCCAACTGTGTATCTGTGTACATGAACTTCCTGTGTATAATCAGGCTGCTGCAGGGGGACTCTACCATAAATATCTGACTCCTCTTTCCTCAATGATTATTCCGGGTTGTGTCTGTTTCTCATTTGACTCAGTGTAAACTTCATCTTCTCATTGCCACGTCTTCATCTGATACCAAACATGTTGATATTGTCCAGCGTGACTTCCTGAAGATTATCTGTAATGCAGAATAAATTCATTGAATTGAATCCGGATCACTGGGCAGAACAAGGAGGTTTTATCTCTATTTACACAAATCCAATAAACCTTTTGTGAAAGGATGGGGCATAGGTTCAGCAAGAACCTAAAAAAATTATGGTGCAGATCTGTAAAGCGGGTCAGATCCTTTATGGACACATAAAGCAAATGAAAGAGCTTTTCTGCTTTTCATCAACACATGAATAAACAAAACAAAAATCAATAAACACAAATTACTTCAGCATATAATAAACAAGTGGACTAACAATGACAGTGATCCTCAATTTCGGCTCTGGTGACAAAATGTGGATCTGTGTTTATGTCAGCCGGACTGCAGGTGACCTGACAGTGAAACTCATGTGATGGAGGGTGGAGCCACAGTCATATGACAGATTGTTTGACTTCGATGGTTGTATGACCCACAAATGAAAAACAGTTGGGACTGTAACACATAGGATGTCAAATTTGAAACGCAGATCGCAATTTAAAGTATTATCTCTGCACCGGCACTGCTAACATTAGCATATCCGCAGCCAGCAGTACAACTAACGTTAGTATGTCTGCAGCCAGCGCTGCTGCTAATGTTAGTATGTCTGCAGCCAGCACTGCTGGTAATGTTAGCATGTCTGCAGCCAGCGCTTCAGCTAAAGGACAGAGCACCTGTTTTGGGGAGGCAGTGGCTCAGTGGTAGCTCGGGCGGTAGAGCGGGTCATTCAATGTTCCAAGATTGGCGTTCGATTCTCGCTCCCGCCCAAAAACACCTGGAGCGTGAGCTGACAATGGGAGGTGTCAGCTCACCTCCGGAGCACTACCGAGGAGTCCTTGAGCTTGGCGCTATCATACCCTTAACAAGTTTTTCATTTGGGCACACCAACAGGAGCTACCCGCCACTCTACCTTCCTCTGCATGCGTAGAGGCCCCTTGTGTGTGTTTGTGTGTTCAGGGCCTGTACACACTAATATTTGCATGTGTGAATTACTAGCACTAGAGTGTGCCACTAATTTTTCCTTCAAGGAATTAATTGAGTATATATATTTAAAAAAAAAAGTTATATCTCAACACTGGCCTGGAAACACTTTTGGACCCCCCAGTCAGAGCTGGTGGATGTGGCTGGGGAAAGGGTAGTTTTGGGCTCCCTGTTGAAGCTGATGCCCCCGCGACCCGACTATGCATAAGCGGTGGAAGATGGATGGATGGCTGTTAGCATGTCTGCAGCCAGAACTGCTGCAAATGTTAGAATGTCTACAGCCAGCACTTCATTCTTTAGTCTATTAGAACCCTGATGATGGAACCAGGAGAACCTGAACTGTGTACTATCAACGGGAAGTACAACAATTTTGAATGACCATGTTGACAACAATGAATCCAACATTACAGACTGGTGGTGGTGTTTTTTCTTCTTCTCTGGATAAGGCCAAGCAGATGCTACAGTTTCACACTGCTGCCCTCTACTGGTTGTTTTTAATGATCAGTTTCTTCTTGTTAAACCCGGTTATCAGGTTTATTGAGAGTAAAAGAGTTTTCAGCTGATGTGAAAACAGATTCCTGTCTGGACCCGATGCTGCCGGGGTTCTGGTGCCTGAAAACAGCTGGAGCTCCTTTATGGTCTTACAGAATGACTGATGGACTTAAAACCAGTAGCTTTGGGTAGGGTTAGGAGTATGAATGAGTTCAACCAGTCTAATGATGTCATCACAGCACTGCTGTGCTGCTATGATGACATCATCAGCCCTGACGGTCCAATGGGATCCTCCCTTACAGCCGACAGATTTCAAGCTGACCTCAGCCTCAGGAGGATTACTGAATAAAGTTGCTTGTTTGGAGGAGTGCTGACGGGTACAGGACTGTTTCCCATCAACACCCTTTTATAATGCGACTGTTTGGAACAAAAGTGAAGGTTGTTGGTGTTTTTAACCCTCTGGGTGCTGAGAGAAATGTCTTTTATTATTTTAAATTCACCTTTTAAAGTTGCTTGCACACACAACACACAAATAAATGTCACTGTCTCCTTCAGTCCTGGAAATCCTGCAGCTGGTGAAGAAGAGGGACCTTCTGCTGGCTGACAGTCACATGCTGGAGCTGGAACAGGAGTGCAATGAGTCTGCTGCAGCTGACCGAGCCGCTGCGCCGCATCCAGAGGACGCCGCCAGCCCGAGCATCAAAGATGGCCGACGGAGAAAAGCTAAGGACGTGGAGCTGCTGTATGAGGAGCTGCAGAAGGAGCTGTGGGCCGTGGTCAGAGAGTCTCTACGATCCCCAACGGCCGGGCCAAACCTGGGCCTGGTGGTTCAGGTGAGTTCTCACCGCTGCTGCCATGGTAACAGGGTTAGCATACTTCACTTTAGTAAAGGTAAACTTAACTGGTTAATTGAGTTCTGCCCTCCCTTTTTTTTCTGCAGGTGCTCCAGCAGGAGGAACAGACTGACAAAGACTGGATCCTCAGTGAAGCCACGGCTCCTGGGGGCCCCAGGCCTCGCCGTCTTAAACAGAAGTGGAAGGAGGCGGTGGAAGAGGCCGCAGACGGTTCTCTGCCTCAGAGAACAGAGCTCACGGCTGGAGGGCTGGACAAATACTTGGACCGACTCCGAGTGCGGGTGGTGGACGACCTGGGGGCTGCCAAGAGGAACGTGGTGTCCATTTACCCTGAGGAGTACCAGCCCTTCCAGGTGAGGTCACACCCGCGCAGTGATCTGCTTTCAGCACTAAAACGCAGGAAGTCGAGTAAACCTCCACCTCACGATAGTCCCAGATGAACGTTAACCTTTGACCTCCCACCTGTTAGGTGTATGTCCAGAGCTACCACCAGGCAGTTGCTAGGCGACTGGAGGCTATCACTTCCAACCAGCTGGAGATCACAGACATTTACTCCCTTCTTGATTGGCTGCACAACATATACAACAGGTACACACAAATATACCTAATGACAGGAAGGAAATGAGATGACGTAAGGTCTAGGAGAACTCTGTGTTTAGCCATCATGTTGTGTTTGTGTTGTTTCAGAGACGTTCTGGGGACGATTTGCATCACGAGTCCCTTCAGCCGCTCTCAGCTCAGTCCTCTGTTGCCGTCGGAGACGGTGGACCGGCTGGAGCTGGACTGTCTGAACTCTGTCAGGGTGAGACTTATTCAACTCCGCTTTATTGATACAGAGCTTGATAGGCCAAAGTTGTGCAGCAGATTGCCAGTGGTTCTGTTTTAGCCCAAGTCCTGCAGCTTGTTGTAAAGTGTGGGGTGTGTTTGTTTCAATCACCGGCTCCTCCAGGCTAAAGTGACCACGGAGCTGAGTCAGGTGCTGGATGAGGAGGAGAAGAGATGGATGGAATCGCTGCACATCGAGGAGTATCAGATCACTCTGGCCAAGACTGTCATCCAGGTAACCCACCCCCCACCATTACCATGGTGACAATGACGTGTTTTCTGTTTGTTTATATGACGGCTACCGAATCATTGTGATTATTGTGCACTGGAGGATTACGCTCTGATTTGTATGTCTATTGTTTTCCGAGTATTCTCTCACACACACACACAAACACACACACACACACGCACACACACAAACACACACACACACACACACACACACACACACACACACACACACACACACACACACACACACACGAGTGAAGTCACTAGTATTTTAGTAACTTGTTCATTCTGAAATTTGAACTGTTGTCCCAGAGGCTGCAGGTTGATCTGGAACGTTCTGCCTCCATCAACAGCAGTTTGGGCTCCAGAGTGGCTCAGTGCAGCCTCAACGGTCTGGCGGACTTCCTGTACAGGTGAAGACACAGCGGGTCTGACGGCTGAAGCCAGGTCCGTTCTGGCCGAGGACCTTTGTCACAACACTTTTCTGCTTTACCAGTCTCACATGGAAAACTCAAACGCCCCCCAAAATAAACTAAAATTAAAAATTACTTTTCTTTTTCAATATTAGAATTTATAGATAGAATTAATAGATAAGGAAAAGCTTTATTCTTTAAAGATGGACTCATCCCACTAGAACAGTTCTTTTGTGTTTTTGTTAATGCCTGTGGGTCTGAGAGGACTGTAATTTCACCTGTGCTGTGTGTCGTGCACATATGGTACATTTGACAATAAAGTTGACTATGTTTGATGTTAATTGTTTTATCAATTAACTGAAAATGTTAAAGAAAGGCTCTAAAAGAGACATTACAAAGCCTAAAAAAGTTCAAATAAAAAAACGGCTTAAGAATCCATCCATCGTCCATCCAGCCATCCATCCCAGACCAAATGAGATTCAAAATCCTCTAATGAGTTCTGGGTCTCCTCCCAAGTGGACATATCTGGCAATCTTCCACCGGGGGGGGGGGGTGATGACATCCTGATCAGATGCCCAAACCATGATGCAGCAGCTCAACGCAGACAGCCAGGAAATATGCTGTGATTGAATTTTTCAGGTTCCAGGAGTTTGACTTTGAAATCAGAATCACATTGGGGTTTTTTTTGCTTCTCCCTCATGTTTGTCACTTTTTTGTTTTAGTTTCCGACGTAAAGTTGAGATGTTTCATGAAGGGATGCAAGCCGGCATGTTTGGAGACAACGAGTACGGATACGTGTCCAAAACTATCGCCCTGGTCAACTGCTGTCCTCCATTTAGGTACAAACCAGTAGATTCTGAGAGAGACCCCAAAACAAACTGAAGACCTCACTTAGTTCACATACAGTCAATGTCACCTGTTTTGCTAAAGTGTGTGTGTGTGTGTGTGTGTGTGTGTGTGTGTGTGTGTGTGTGTGTGTGTGTGTGTGTGTGTGTGTGTGTGTGTGTGCGTGTGCGTGTGTGTGCAGAGGTTTTGTACAGCGCTGTGCTCAGTGTGATCCGTCGGTCAGTGAGGACTCTCTGCACCGAGCCACCAAAGCTTTGGATCACATCGTCCATCAGGGAATCAGGGTCCTGACTGAACGCCTCTTTGTGCACATCAGGGTATTACACAGCTACACACACACACACACACACACACACACACACACACACACACACACACACACACACACACACACACACACACACACACACACACACACACACACACACAAAAACATGAGAGACAATACGTCGACACTTTAGTGTTTGTCTTTAATCCTTTTTTGTTCATGCCTGGTTTGTCGAGGTCACACCTTTTTATTTCTGTATCAACAAAGCTTTTTTAATTTTGTTGAATGTTTAACCGTTATTTGTTCTGGGCGTGTTGGTTTAAACACTAATGGCTGTTCCTTTGTCCGGCCGTTAGCCGTTTTTTGAGCGACTGGTTAAGAGGAAGTGGCTAAGCAACACGGAGCCATACGAACAGATCGAGATGCTGGTTAAAGAACACTTCAAGAAATACCACAGGATGGACAGTCCACCTTACCAGGTATACACACTCATCTACCACACACAGCAACACATGACCAGGAGAGTGTGAATAGTCAAAATGGAGGGTTGAATGTGTGACACCTCTGGTCGATGTGGCCACAAGGCCAATTTCAATCTGATCTGTGCTACTCAGCTGCTGGCGTCGGAGGTCCATCGACGGGTGGTGATGGAGTATCTTCGCTCCGTCATGAGAGGCAGAATCATCTGCACCTCCTTGAAGATGAGGAAAAGGATGGCTGGCAGGCTCAGAGATGAAGGCAAACAGATCAAAGTCCTCTTCAAAGATCTGGTGAGTGAAATTGTTCTCTTACCTTTGGGTCTCTGGTAGTTTTAGCTCCTGTAACCTCAGTGGGATCCTGAACACAACCCCCTGTAATGCTTCCTGAATTTTATTACTTGCTGCTGTTAGATTTTATGATATTCTTTTGCCTATCTTTCAGGAGTCTCCCTCCAGCTGGTTGGATAGCGCTCTGTCTCACATCTCAGAGATCATCCAGCTGGAAGATGTCCCCTCCATCCAGATGGAGGTTGCAGTTCTGGTCAGAGAGTTCCCAGATGTCAGGTAGGGCAAGTCAAAACTCTTTTTTGCGTTGTAAACCACTTGTCAACCATGAACCTCGAAAAAGTACTGTAGATTGTTTTTGAGATGACTCCTCCTCTTCCTGCTTTCTCTTCATTCAGGAAGAAGCATGTGTCAGCCATTCTAAACATCCGGGGGATGACTCGACAGACGGAGCGACAGGAGATACTCAACATCGTCAAAGACATCGAGAGCAGCGATGTCAGCAGCGCCGGGTTAGCTCGGCTGTCTCGGGATCGCGCCCTCTTCTCCGAGGTGCCGGTCACCTCCGAGGTCCACTGCCTGAACGTGGGCCTGAGTCGTATTGCCCTCACGGCCTCGTCCTGCTTCTCCACACTGAGACCTCGAAGACGCAAAACACGAGCACCCATCCAAGAGAACCCAGATGATGTTCTCTGAGCAGCGGATGGCTCCAAAGTGTTGAAAGTCCAAACAGTTCATAACGTGGACTGAATCTTCCAATCAGCCTCTGCTTTAATGGAATCACCCAAATATGTTTCTTTCTTCCCAAGAGACTCTGATATTGTATGGAAGGTGGCTTAATGTCCACTGGAGACAAATATGTCTCATAGAACATGAGTGAAACATCATCCTGGGTTCTAATTTCATAGATTCTGAGGTTGAAGCTGGATGGAAACCGAAATTTTCTCATGACCGTTGTTTCAGTGATGGATGGGTGAATTATTCACAACTCTTTCATCTGAGCCCTAAGCACATAACCCTGACAATAGCGATGTAACCTGGAATCTGGTTCCTATCATCATTATTCCCACTTATTTAAAGTCCTTCACCTGCAGGGACACTCCATCATTTCACCTCAGAGAACCACGGTCGTGGAGTTGGAGATGTTGACTTTAATGCCCAGCCATACTCAGCTGGGATTTTAACTCGCCAATCCTCTTAGGAAACGGCTCCGGTGCATGCTAAAGCCAACAGTATCACATCATCTGCAAAGATGATGTGATACTGTGATACATCTCCCACTTGCCAGAATGTTGAGGTGCTGTCCTTGAAAACTGGAGACCATGGAAACCTTGGTGGAGCTCAAACTGTATGATGATGTGTGATGATAGGGCTCGAGTACAGACACAAGTTATGAGGACTGGACAGCTCAAGGCAATGGTGGAAAGAGTTGGTCTGCTGTACCGCAGTTCTAGTCCCAGATTTCTACACTCTACATTTCATCAGTAGACCACATTTGGAAGACTGTGTGATTTGCTATGTTGGGCAAACATCTAGCATGAGGTGCTTGTCAAAAATTGTTTGGTTGTCACCAGGCTTTAATTCTATAATATCACTATGATTTAAATTCATATTTCAGATCTGCCTCATGTTTATTTTTCATGTTTAATGTGATTACATTTCGTTCTTGGACCAAACAGGTGATTTTGGGTGATTTTTGTGATGTCAGAACAACTTGTTCTGTTAAGGTCTCCCAAAATTTTCCTGCAGCGTTTTGTGAACTTGACATGAAAAGCATTTCAATTTCAGACAGGATAATTACAAGGAAAAGAGTTCTGTTGACTAAAGAGAAATGTAACTGGAATAAACAGACCATCCAGACTTTCTTTCTTGTCTGAAGCAATAAAAAGGAATCTGGAGTGAGCATATGTGGATCCATACCACAGCAGCTCCTGCACCTGCTGAAACTCTTTCTGAGGATGATGTTTAAAATCCAGAAGAAGGGGACTCTTCACATGAGATCTAGTTTTATTATTGCACAATATAAAAATGAACTTTTAATCAAAGGTACTAGATGACAATCTTGTCTTACTGATGGTGTATTTAAAGCAGTGATATTAGTTTAAGCTCTTCGGTGGGATGAGGTTTAGCACATAAGTAGGAATCAGAAATAGTGATATTCCTTTTTTTGATTACTTTTTTTTGTTGATCAAGGAATCAAAAAGAGCAGCTTAGATATAGAGGGGGAAAAAAGGATATTGATATTTTCCAGACAGGTTATGTTGGATTTAATGTCTTCTCATCTGTTTGGTTTCCTCATGCTAAACTATGACTAATATCACATTTAGTTTTCTGATTTTCTGACAAAGTGTAGTTACATGTGTCAGCCACCAGGGTGCAATGTGAATACATTGCTTCCACAGGTCAGACTCACTTTGGTGTCTACGAGGATAGAATTAGGATGTATGAAATGAATCATTCTGTACAAACCTCAGCATTTAATGACAATAAAATGGATCAGCTCATTGACTGTTGTTGTTAGATTTGTTCCATGAATCGATCTCTCCAGTAGGATTTAATTGGACGTTTGCGTCTTGGATAATGCTGGTCCTCCTTTCCTTTCGGCTTTTCCCTTCAGGGGTCGCCAAAGCGAATCAATTGCCTCCATCTAACCCTGTCTTCTGCATCCTCTTTTCTCACACCAACTACCCTCTTGTCCTCTTTGGTCTTCCTCATCATCCTTCTACCAATATATTCACTATCTCTCCTCTGGATATGTCCGATCTATCTCAGTCTGGCCTCTCTGTATCTCTAAAACCTCTAACATGTGCTGTCCCTCTGATGTACTCAGTCCTGATCCTATCCATCCTTGTCACTCCAAAAGAGAACCTCAGCATCTTCATCCTTGCCACCTCCAGCTCTGTTTCCTGTCTTTTACTCAGTGACACTGTCTCTAGACCAGTGGTTCTTAACCTGGGTTCAATCGAACCCTAGGGGTTTGGTGACTCGGTCTCGGGGTTCGGCGGAGACGGAGGTCAAGACAAAACACCCGACGCATCGTGTCGGGTGTTTTTGCTGAACGTACACGAATCACCGTTTCAACGATGGTCGTTGGAAAGTGAATAGCACTGACCACACCCCACAGGGTTTATAAACTGGGACATGATCAGCCACCCTCTGAACTGAGGAAGTCTCTTGGACGAGAGATGAATCGTCTTCAAGAACTTTCTTAAGGTCCAGTGGATTGACTTAATACAGCTTTTGGATAACTATGACCTGGATGAGTGAGAACCTAAACAGACATAAACGAATCACTGTGTACGTTTGACACATCATGTCAATTTGTGATGACACGCCCCCTTAGCCATCACTTGCTGAAGGTGATCACACTACATCGATTAGCCTACCTGTGCTACAGGGGATTTTGCGCACTCAGTAGTTGATTTATGCCTGTCATGATGGTATGTCATCTGATTGCTTTCTTAATATTTTAATTCATAGTAACAATGTTGAGCAAAAAAAGAAAGCAGTCGGACGAATATGTGCAAGGTAAATTTACATGTACTGTATAATGGAACGTGGGCGGCACAGTGGTGCAGTGGTTAGCGCTGTCGCCTCACAACACGGCGGGTCCGGGTTCGAGTCCTGCTCTGTGCGGAGTTTGCATGCTCTCCCCGTGTCCGCATGAGTTCTCCGGCTTCGTCCCACCTCCAAAAGCATGCGCCTCAGGTCCCAAATTGCTCGTAGGAGTGAGTGTGTGTGTGCGTCTTTGTATGTGGCTCCGCGGTGCACTAGCGTCGTGCCCCTAGTGTCCCCCACCTCACGCCCTATGCCAGCTGGGATAGGCTCCAGCTTCGCGTGACCCGATACAGTGGATACAGCGGTGGTACATGACAATGAATGAATGAATGTATAATGGAACGTGATGGCGTTCTGCATGATTTGCAATGTCAAGTTGAGCAGCTCTAATCTAGCACTGGCAAAAATAAAGGTACACTTCCTTAAGCTGCATGGAAACAAAAGAAACAGACTTTGCTGTTGAAATGACATAAGAGTAGCACTTGCCAAGGTGAAGCCACGCATATCTGAACTGAGGCCTGTACCATAAAGCTTGATGAACCTAGCCGGGCTTCCTCTTACTTATCTGGCTTCACTTACCGAGAAATCCACCCACTGGATTTCCGGTACCATAAAGCCGGCTATCAACTCACTAATTCAATTCAGGCATGTCCACTCTAGATCTGTGTGTGCTGACATAAAAAGGACGGAGGTTGCTGCATGCGACCAATCGCAAACATGCAACAAACCGGCCCGAGCCGCATATTTCACAACGGAGGAGCAAACAATAATAATTAATAAATACATGCAATACAAATCAATAATCCAGGCAAAAAGCAACACAGTTGCAGCTGCCAAATGGCGCAAGGATCGCTGGCACAAAATCGCCGACTGTGTCAATGCCTAGGTTAGTGCCATTATAATATTACTTCCCCACTATGACTCCACTTGTATATCTGACTACAGTAACATTTGTGTATTGCATAAATGTATGCATGTACGACATTTTTCGTTATGGCATGTGATTGTAGCCCCCGCGACTTTATGAATAGCTGTACGTACTGTGTTCTTCCCGAGGTTTTCGGCATCGCCAACAGAATACATAAAAGTACCTATGAATGAATGAATCAATCCATGATTTACTTAAACAAATAATTGATTAATGGCATTTTTTCTGTGGATTGCTTGTAACCCATCCAACGAGGGATTTAAGGACATCATAATAATTACGAACATCACTAAGAAATATATTAACTGTGGCAAAAAACCTCAGTGCAATGCACACTGTCTGCGGGACTGTCAGCGCGTGGTTGCGGTGCGTTACATTACTGATGTAAGGCTCCAGCAGCTGACAGATGTAATGTAAGCCCTCTCCCCAAAACCTGTACCTTTCGTACAGTGATTGTTCAGGCAATTCGAACGGATTACAGTGATCTCTAAATGTTCTCTTGCGTCTGAGTGCTCTTCGCACAAGCTGTGTTCTCATAAAACGGACAGCCCATTTTCCAAGAGAACTGATTAGTCAGTAGGTGGGGCTGTTATACCTGCTGAGCTCTGATTAGTCAGTAGGTGGGGCTGTTATACCTGTTGAGCTCTTATCCTGAACTTATCCTGCTCCGGAGCAGGTTAGGTGTTCAGCATAGGTTACCGCGACAACGTAGCCCGATAGAAAGTCAGCCACCTTTATGGTACCGAAAAGCCAGGGTTAAGCCTGAAGTTATCTCGCTAAGCGGTAATCCAGCCTTATGGTACAGGCCTCTGGTCTCTCAATAACAACAGCAGAGGTCACACTGATTTGCAGGTAGGTCATTTCATTTGAGCTCATGCACTGTCTTGGTTTTGTTATTTAAAAAAGGTGACATTAATGCGCAATCCATTAAATACACCAGTAGAGCATATACTTATGTCTTAAAGTTTTTTTTTGTTTTTTTTTTAACGAAAGAAGGGGTTTGGTGAGTGAGCATATGAAACCAGCAGGGTTCAGTACCTCCAACAAGGTTAAGACCCACTGCTCTAGACCGAACAAAATCGCTGGTCTCACCACATTCATTTTAGAAGAAAGTCTTCTATAGCACATTACACCTGATACTGTTCTTCACCCGTTCCATCCTGCCTGTACATGCTTCTTCACCTCTTTTCCACACTCTCCATTGCTCTGGACTGGTAACCCTAAGTAATTAAAACCCTCCACCTTCTTGATCTCTTCTCCCTGTAACCTTACTCTTCCACTTGGGTCTCTGTCATTCAACACATGTACTCTGTCTTACTGCGGCTAACCTTCATTCCTCTCCTTTCCAGGACAAACCTCCACCTCTCTAGCTTCTCCTCCACCTGTTCCCTGCTCTCAAAACAGATCACAATGTCATCTGAAAACATCACAGTCCATGGAGATTTCTGTCTAACGTCGTCTGTCAGCCTGTCCATCACCATAACAAACAGGAAGGGGCACAGAGCTGATCCCTGATGCAGTCCCACCTCTATCTTGAACTTCTCTGTCACACCTACAGCACACCTCACCACTGTCTTACAGTCCTCATAAATGTTATTCACCGCTCTAACATACTTCTCTGCCACTCCAGACTTCTTCATACAATGCCACAGTTCCTCTCTGGGCACCCTGTCATGAGCTTTCTCCAGATCTACAAAAATACCATGCAGCTCCGTCTGGCCTTCTCTGTACTACTCTATCAACATTATCAAAGCAATTACTGCATTTGTAGTACTCTTTTTTTTTTGGCATGAAACCATACTGCTGCTCACAAATGTTCCCTTCTGCCCTTAGTCTAGCTTCCACTACTCTTTCCCATAACTTCACTGTATGGCTCATCAGCTTTATTCCTCTGTAGTTGCGCAACACTGCACATCTCCCTTGTTTTCAAAAATGGGCACCAGCACACTTCTCCTCCATTCCTCAGGCATCTTCTCACTATCTAAGATCCTGTTGAACAACCCAGTCAGAAACTCTACTGCCACCTCTCCTAGACACTTCCATACCTCCACAGGTATATTATGAGGTCCGGGTGCCTTTCCACTCTTCATCCTCTTCAATGCCCTCCTCACTTCATCCTGACTAATCTTTGCTACATCCTGGTATACAACCGTCACCTCTTCTAGTCTTTGTTTTCTCTCATTTTCCACGTTCATCAACTCTTCAAAGTAGTCTTTCGATCTTCCCATCACACTACTGGCACCTGTCAATAGACTTCCATCCCTATCCTTAATCACCCTAACCTGCTGCACGTCCTTCCCATCTCTATCTCTCTGTATTGCCAACCTGTATAGATCAGTCTCTCCCTCCTTACTGTCTAACCTAGCATACAATTCATCATAAGCCCCTTGTTTGGCCTTTGCTACCTCTACTTTCACCTTACGCTGCATCTCACTGTACTCCTGTCTACTCTCCTCAGTCCTCTCAGCGTCCCACTTCTTAGCTAACCTCTTTCTCAGTACACACTCCTGTACTTCCTCATTCCATAACCAAGTCTCCTCATCTACTTTCCTTCCAGATGACACACCAAGTACTCTCCTACCCGTCTCCCTGATCACATTAGCTGTAGTTGTCCAGTCATCTGGAAGCACCTCCTGATCACCCAGAGCTTGTCTGAACTCCTTCCTAAAAGTCATGCAACACTCTTCCCTTTTCAGCTTCCACCATTTCGTCCTCTGCTCTGCCTTTGCCCTCTTCATCTTCCTCACCACCAGAGTCATCCTACACACCACCATCCTATGCTGTTTGGCTACAGTCTCACCTACCATTACTTTGCAGTCACTGATCTCCTTGAAATTACACCGTCTACACAAGATGTAGTCTACCTGTGTGCTCCTACCTCCACTCTTATAGGTCACCTTATGTTCCTGTCTCTTGTGGAAGAAAGTATTCACTATAGCTGTTTCCATCCTTTTTGCAAAGTCAACCACCATCTGTCCTTCTGCATTCCACTCCTTAATACCAAACCTGCCCATCACCTCCTCATCATCTCTGTTTCCTGCGCCAACATGTCCATTGACGTCTGCACCAATGACAACTCTCTCACTTCTAGGCATGCTCTGCATCACTTCATCAAAGTCCGACCAGAATTTCTCCTTCTCCTCCAGCTCACATCCTACCTGTGGAGCATACCCACTATCAACATTGAACATCACACCATCGATTTCTAGCTTCAGACTCATCACTCTATCTGACACTCTTTTTACCTCCAGGACATTCCTAACAAAATTTTCCTTCAAAATAACTGCTACTTCATTTCTGTACCTATCTACACCATCATAGAACAAATTGAACCCTGCTCCTAAACTTCTAGTCTTGCTACCTTTCCACCTGGTCTCATGGACACACAGTATGTCTACCTTCCTCCTCTGCATCATGTCAACCAACTCTCTACCTTTTCCTGTCATAGTTCCAACATTGAAGTCCCTACTCTGTCCAATACTATTGGCGTTCTTCTTCTCTCCTCACGAACACACTTTCCTCCTCTCCTTCTTCGACCAACAGTAGACCAATTTCCACTGGCACCCTGTAGGTGAACAGTACCGATGGCAGTCGTTGTTAACCTGGGCCTCAACCGATCCGGTAGGGAAGTCATATATGGAAGTCAATATTTGTATATTGATTTGGCAAAAATTTTACGATGAATATTCTTCCTGACACAACCCACTGTATTTATCTGGGCTTGGCTTTTGCCCTCTTGCGGCTACATTGTCTTGTATAATGCTGGTAATGTTTTAAAATTAACATTTTAACAAGATCTCATTGGGCGGCACGGTGGCGCAGTGGGTAGCGCTGTTGCATCACAACACGGCGGGTCCGGGTTCCAGTCCTGCTCTGTGCGGAGTTTGCATGCTCTCCCCGTGTCTACGTGGGTTCTCTCCGGCTTCCTCCCAACTCCTGGTCGCAAATTGCCCGTAGGAGGGAGTGTGTGTGTGTGGTTGTCCGTCTTTGCGTGGCTCCGTGGTGCACTGGCATCATGCCCGGAGTGTCCCCCGCTTCACGCCCTATGTCAGCTGAGTTAGGCTCCAGATCCCTGTGACCCGCTACGGCGGATGAAGCGGTGGAAAATGAATGGCTGAATGAACAAGATCTCATGACTAATTATAAAAGTAAATTGTGGTATAGTATCTTTACTAGCTTATCTCTTAACTAATTCAGTCAAGAGTCTGGAATGAGAAAATGTATCGTATATTTGCTACCACCCAGTGGTCATAAAGTGTAAATACATGTTTTAATAGCCCTCACACTCCAACCACAAGAAGGCAATGACTGGTCGATATGCCTCTGAGTGAATGTCAGATTTGGGGTGGGTAATGTGATTTAACCATTTTTCAAAGTCATTTAATTGTGAATGATTATTCATTCATCCATTCATTTTGTAGTGCACCGTCGAGCCATAGACAAGCACGCACACACTCACACCTATACAGGCAATTTGAAACTGGATAAATTTACTTGCGGTGCATGTTTATGGAAATGAAAAGAAGCCCGAGAACCTGCAGAGAACCCTAACAGACACGGGGAGAACATTTAGATTCTGGTGCAATTATGTTTTTAGATTCTTGAACAAAGTGAGGAAAAACCCCATAAAAACAAAACTTAATAAACAAAATCAACCAAATTCTCGTAGTTTTATAAAGGCACAAGAGTAATATGTTAGTAATGTCATGAGTTCTGTCAGAATGACAACAATCACTACTTTGTTTGTGTTCTCACACTAATGGTAGCGCGTTGTACTCATGGTTTTGTCCATACGGAATTAGACTACAAAAATACTACACACTAATGGGCCAATTATTTCAATTCTTCCTTGACTTATCAACTCCCAATGACATTTACCTGACTCATTAATTATTTAAATCAAGTTGTCAACATGTTCCTCTGACGAAGTCATAGCTCAGTATTTATATGTTGTCAGTTTTTTCCCATGTGAGCTCTGAGTTTTTGACTTGTGAAAAGCTCCCTTCAGGCTGAAGACACTGGTGTTAATGTCACCAGTGTCAGAAATCATCATGTACATTAGCACACTGGCATGATTTCGCTATTGATGTCTTTGCTGTTTGACCTGCATAGCCATCAGTCTTTAAAGGATGTCAAATTGTCACCAGAGGATATTATGGTCTTTGATCCATGACATGTTTGTTACCATTCGAATCTGTCTTCAATATATAATGATGACCTTTGAGACATCTCTATTCCTATGTGTGATGACAAATTCCAGTGAAATTAATTAAATGTCCAGATTAATGGTATCATTAATAATTTAAAGAATGTCCTGTTATTGTTGGCTTGGCTAATGAATCAGTCAGAGTTCATTTGACAACTACAGTGCAAACAAAACTTTTGCTTGTTGTCATCAGTTTACATTGTTTAAATGTCAGTGTATCCCCCTGGCCCATCCATCCATCCATCCATCCATCCATCCATCTTCCACCGCTTATCCGTAGTCGTGTCGTGGGGGCACCAGCGTGAACAGGGAGCCCCAAACTTCCTGTTCCCCGGCCACATCCACCAACTCTGACTGGGGGATCCCAAGGCGTTCCCAGGCCAGTGTTGAGATATAATCCCTCCACCTGGTCCTGGGTCTGCCTCGAGGTCTCCTCCCAGCTGGACGTGCCAGAAACATCCTGGAGGCATCCGCACCAGATGCCCAAACCACCTCAACTGACTCCTTTCCACGCGAAGGAGCAGCGACTCTACTCTGAGCCCCTCGCGAACAGCAGTGTTTCTCACCTTATCTCTAAGGGAGACACCAGCTATCCGTCTGAGAAAGCCCATTTCAGCCGCTTGTATCCGTGATCTTGTTCTTTTGGTCTTGACTCATCGCTCATGACCATAGGTGAGGGTTGGAACGAAGATTGAACGGTAAATGGAGAGCTTTGCCTCTGGGCTTAGCTCCCTCTTTGTGACAACAGTGCGGTAAAGCGACTGCAATACCGCTCCTGCTGCCCCAATTCTCCGTCCAATCTCACGCTCCATTGTTTCCTCACTCGTGAACAGGACCCCAAGATACTTAAACTCCTTCACTATTGGAAGGACCTCATTCCCCACTCGGAGAAGGCAGTCCACCGGTTTCCTGCTGAGGACCATGGCCTCAGATTTGGAGGTGCTAATCCTCATCCCCACTGCTTCACACTCGGCTGCAAACCGGACCAGTGAGCGCTGCAGGTCACAGGCTGATGACGCAAACAGCCACTCAACATGAGCTCTTTTTGAGCTCATGGCTAGACACCGAAGCGCCAGTTCACCTCAAAGAAGATGGACATTCATTTCAGTACAATAATGTCCAGATTTTGTACTAGGCAGACGGTTTGAGAGAGGAGTGAAGAGCCATCTGTGTGGGGTGTCTGCAACATCAGCTTTTGTCTGTTTACAATCAGTGATCACTATTAGCATACAAGGGCGATGACCTCTTTGAAATTCATAATTTGACGACCATTGACACTCACTGGCTCCTTCATGACCATCAGTTGGGCAGCCAGGTGGGTCTTGACAATTGTGGTTGGAATATGAACAGTCCTGATCACACCTAGCAGAGTTAGAAGCTGAGACAAGACCAACCACCACCAGAACTGAAGAAGAGTCTAGGATGAGAGGTGAAATAACTTCAGGGAACTTTCTAAAAATCCAGTGGATTGATTTGTACATCTTTGGGTAGCTTAATTGAACAGAATGTTTTAAACAGATATTTTGGACATTGTGCACACCCCTTAGAAAACACGTGAAGTAAACCTAAGTTAAAGTTCGATCTGGCTGTCGAAGTAGGAAATAGAGCTGCTGCATGTACGCTGGGCATGTAAAAGACGACAGCGTTGTTTTACTGTTATGTTACAGGCAATGTTTGGAAAAAAGTGGTAATTAAAAATTTTCTGAACACCGTCTTTCTGTACAAAGATCTGAAATACAACACCTGAACATCTAAGGCTTATAGACAGGTGTAGTCTTTATATGTGCAAACTTTATTTTCTTTTGAAATTTATTTGGTGCAGCTTGCATACAAGTTCCCTCAATAGTTCAGAATTTCAGGTAGTTCTTTAAGTATGCCAGCAGTTCATTTCCATCTATTGGTCTGTGGTCTTTGCCTGTTTTTCCTCCTTTGTATAATTACATCTCGCTTCATAGTGGTGATGTATTGTTGAATGTCAGTGTTTGTCCATTCGTCCGTCCGTCCGTTACTCCACCAAATATCTTTGCAACCATTGGTGATACAAAGATGAAAAAAAAGCACATTACTTGGGCGGCAAAGGGGATGAAAATGAGATGATGACCTTGATCTTGAGAAAACTAGGTCAAGGTCAAATTTCAACTTTTGTACACTCAGGAACTGGATTAGATAGAAAGACGAGGGAGAAAGCCAGCGTAAGACCATGGATAGATAGATCAAAGATAGCTCTCTGACAGTAGGTCAGAGCACTAGCTTTGATCTTTGACTTGTACAAGTAGGTCAGGGTAAAATTTTGAAATCAGGGGAGTTGTGGGATGCTTAAGTCTCTGCTTCGTTATAATAATTGAATGGTTCATCGTTTCCAGAGTGTGTCCCGCCTGTCATCCGTAAAAGTGGAAGAAGCAGATAAGATGATGAATGAATGAATGATGAAATGTTGAATTGAGGAACGGTTTACATGCTAGAATGTTCACAGTTCTAGGCTTTGTGCATTTTTAGTCTACCTCCTGTTGTCATGGTACAGAAAAAATATTCTGCACACAAACATCCGTCCAACCTGTGATGGAGCCCCACCCCCAAATGTCTGACTAGGGAACTGCTCCCTGGTTAGCAACAAATGGTGATGTCCACACTTTGGTGAGTGAAGCTTGATTGGTGTTCGGTGCTTTAAAGCCTTCATGCACAGTATCCGTTGCTCAGAAGGCTGCAGGAAGCTCTGAAGCAGCCTCAGACTGCAGGGAGGCTTTGGTAATCTGACAGCTTCATGCTTGTTCACCTGCGCATGTGTTTATTAGATATAAAATGTTGTGTAATGTGTTTGTGTTAATCATCTGAAATTCCAACAGTCACAGCTGTGATATTGTTAAAAGGTGAATTTTTATTCCTAAATGCATTCTTGAACTTTAAATCTCTTTTTTTCCACATTATCCTCCATGAATATACTGTATTGTTGATTGTTAATTATTGTTAATATTTTGTCCTTGTTAAATAGATCACTTAGATTCATTTCTGAAAATAAAGTAAATTTGATATTAGTGGTTCATAAAATTTAGAATTGTATGGCGATAAATAACTCTGAATTAGGTTTTGAATCCTCAAAGATCAAGATCAATGATAGGGTCATAATCATTCAGATCTTGGTGATATTATTCCTTTGCATTAACATCATGCTGATTATAACTTTTTGTATTAAGGATTTCTTCTACACAAGCATGCGCTATATCTTGTTTGCTGTTACACTCCTGTCTGATTCTCTGTTTTTAGTTTTGTCTGACATCATGCTCATTTTCAGCTATTTTCGTTTCACCATTCAAACTAGTTTGTGTATTATTTTGTATATCCTTGTATCTCAGACCAATTACATCACAATACTTACTCTGACAGCAATGGCCCTGGAGCGCTACGTGGCCATTTGCTTACCCCTGAGGCATGCAGATCTGTGTTCCACACGCAATTCTCTGCACTTAGTCCTAATAATTAATGGTCTCAGCTCTGTGCCCTGCATTATATTTCTTTCCATTTTCTTTGCATCTGTGACTCAAAACTTCTACACTCAGGTCAGAGTTTGTTCTTCGCAAATCTTTGGCATACATGTTTGGCAGAACCATCTTCGGTCATCAATACATCAGTTCTATTTTGTTATTATAGGAATCATTATTGTATGGTGTTATTTCAAAATAATGAAAATAGCAAGAACTGCATCAGGGGAGAGTAAAAAGTCAACATGGAAAGGTCTCAGAACTGTTGTTCTTCATACCTTCCAGCTGCTCCTCTGTGTCATCCAGCTGTGGTGTCCTTTCATTGAAAATGCTGTGTTTCAGATTAACGTTTTGTTATTTGTTAATGTCAGGTTTTTTAACTATGTTACTTTTATTCTTGCTCCAAGATGTTTGAGTCCTCTCATATATGGCCTTAGGGACGATATTTTTTTTCAGGTATTCAAACACTATGTCCTATGTGGCTTGTATAAGAAAACAAATAAGTGATTTTGAGTAATGAACTAGAGTTGTGGTCCTATTTTACCTGCACAATATTGTTTAAAGAGGTTATTGATATTATTTACTTTGTTATATAACAGGGAAATAGAAATGAAATGTTTCAATCATTCCTTTGCAACTAGCAAATAATATGGTATGAACTGTCGCTCATATTGACTTTTGCTATTTGACTGTGTTATTGCATTGCACATGTTACCGGTCCCAAATACTGAGGGACGTAATAACGAATGAATGGCGGTTCTGTACGCCTCGCACCCTGAAAACACAGGAAAACAATCACAGGAGTGAGAGAGACGAACCACCCTTGTTGCATTTCCAGTATGTTCTCTTTTTACTTTGCAATTATTCACAACATTACAATGAACATTCATGTCCCTAATGCAATAAAGTTCAGGTCCCAATGTCCATTGTGTGGCTCTCATCTGTCCCTGCTTCAACTCCAAGACACAGTGTATTCCGTTCCATCTCACATCACAGTCAGTTTAAGATTTTCCTCTTAAAACTCAAAATAAACCAAAGTAAATAAACATGAACCAGAGGGATTCAGATGGTACATTACTTTGGTCCCAAAAGTATATTTTCGGCATCTATGCCATTACTATGGCTACTATGATATATAGTGCTCTAAAGTCAATTTCACATTTACTGTACCAAAATCCACTGAAAGTTACCTACAGTAGTATAAGACTGGTATTAATCTAAAACAGTAAACTCATTGCATAGGGAATGTTAATGGACTCGTATACAGTAAAACTAGCACTTTTAAAACTGACGAAAATAGTTTCACGCTTCATACTCTAACTATTTATTCCTGAAAGGCACATGAAACTAACAGTGCTTTTTATAAACAGACAATAGCCATTCAAAAATATATGTATCAGCTTGTTCAAGTAATTTCCGTAATGCACCATAGTAAACAAAGATCCTATAGTATTAGTTTAATCATATCCCAACAGCAACACTTTATTTACAATGTTTGTCAGGTGTGCAGGGCCAAAAGAGGGAAAACAACTAAAATCTTGCCACGCAATGTGCACATATGCAAATGAGCTCTGCCTAATATGTAACAGGTAGGCGCCACTTTCTGAAACTCCCGCCAGGCGGTTTTGCTTACTAGGCGGAGTTTTCTAGCTAACATCAAACTTACTTTTATACATTGAGAAACGCCGCCGAAAGCATGTCACTAATGCTAAAATAATTAACTCTTAGGAGGTATTCATTTTGTGATTGTCACAGTATACTAACCTGAAAACACAGGAAAACAATCACAGGAGTGAGAGAAACGAACCACCCTTGTTGCTTTTCCAGTATGTTCTGAAGAGAGGGACCGAGGTCCGTCACTAGAGTCACCTGGGTGAAACGCGACCTGCACTTAGGTTCCGCCCTCCTGTTTCCCTGCTACCTGAGCTACTTTGTCTCAAAAAAAAGAGAGACGAAATTAATATCTGGGAAGACAGACGTTAATATAAAAATGTGTCATCAATTAGAATTGCCGAAAATAAAGTGCTGACAAATCAGTAAAATAATATGTAAACATTAATCCCCCAAAATAAAAACAAATATGACCATATATTTTGAGTGTACCACACAATGTAGCCGCAAGAGGACACAAGCCAGTGTCTTATTGTGCCGGTCCCAAGCCCGGATAAATACAGAGGGTTGCGTCAGGAAGGGCATCCGGCGTAAAACTTTTGCCAATCTGAGTTTGTTGATTACACATTCTAATGACAGAAATGTTCGTTGATTCTGGGGAACGGGAATTTCACAAGCCTATTTGGCTTCTATCCGTCTGCCCTTTTTTTCGGATGTTGTTGTTGATGTTGTAAGTATGATGAAGGTGTGAAGTCTGCTATATTAACATGTCCTGAAATAAATAAATAAATAAATAAATAAATAAATAAATAAATAAATAAATAAATAAATAAATAAATAAATAAATAAATAAATAAATAAATAAATAAATAAATAAATAGTAAACTCATCTTTATTTTTGTTCATTGTAATTTATCAGCTGTTCAACTTTTCTTAGATTTTAAGTCACAGCTACATGAGAGAGATAGTCAAGAAATTTCCTCTGGAAATGGCGGGCTGCTGGTGAACATATTCTTATATGCCACAATGTGATGCTAAATTTTCATGTATCAACATAAACAATCCCAACACAGACTGTATTAGTCAATATAATATACTATACTGTACTGACTGTACAGCTACTAACTACACTGCTAAGTACAGTACTGTACTATTTTGTAATCAATTTTTAACTATTGAAATATTATCTCTGAATTTATTTAATGATTTTTTATTTAACACTCTACTGTGTATGTTTCCAAATTTCGACCGGAATATTTCCAATTTCTGCCTTTGAGCTGCTGCAACACCTGGAAGACATTTTCCCGGGTATCAATAAGGGCTTATTTATTTATTCATTTATTATTCAGTTTATTTTCTTCTTTCCAGACATGCTATTGCAACAGATTTTACTTTCATCAGTGTTTAGACATCAGCAAAAACATCCGAAAAGAAAAAAAAGGGTTGATGGGTAGAAGCCATTTGTTTGTAAAGTTCCCGTCCCCTAAATCAACAACATCTCTCTCATTGCAGCAGATTTTCAACCAATTCATACATTGCATGTCACAAATCAATTTCAATTATTTTATTCTGGTACATTGTTGTTTTAATCTGTCCATTTAGTCCAATAGGCATGCATCTTTGCACACCTCTTTGTCAGTTATTGAGAAGAGTCCAAGTTTTGTTAATGTTCATTTTGTTATTCCTTTCAAGGGTTGTTTCTGGTCAATTTTATGATTTAAGCACTGTTGGAGCAGTCATAACATCTTGCATGTGCTCAGTTACTGCACAAAGGTTACAGTGACATTTGTTTCACAGGATTGACAACATGAAGTTCAATTCGCCACAACAGTGCAGTCCTTTAACCATCATTCATGTCAGAAATATAGCCTTGCAAAATCATGGTTTTAAAAGCTTTTTTAAAGGCAGTTAGAGTTCCCATACTCCTAATTTCATTATCCAATTTATTCCAATGTTGGACACCAGTGAACAATAATGAGAATGTTTTTAATGTTGTTCTTGCTTTTTTCTGTACAAATGCTGTGTTTTCTCTTAGTTGGTAATCTGATTCATTAATCTGTATGTGTGATTGTATATTTTGAGGTTAATTGTTATTGGCTGCTTTATACATAAGTTGTACTGTTTTATAGCTTATGATGTCATGTATTTTCAGTAGTTTAGATGTAATAAATAAGTGGTTTGTGCTTACATTATGTTCCAAGAGTCTAAATGTTGCAGAGTGTCAAACAATGTTGCCTTTTCTCCCACGGAGGGGGAAGCAGTTTTCAGTTTTTTACGTGCAGAAGAAGAATAAGTGGAAGTAGAAGAAGAAGAGGCGGAAGTAGAATTAGAAGACGCGGAGGGGCGGAGCAGCATGGCCGCGCCGCGAAGGCTATTAGCCTGCCTCAAAGTCTTGAGGTAGGACACATTGTTAAATACCAAACATTACTAATGTTCGGTATTTATTTTGTATAAATTATTCCAAATTTACACAATCTATCATGTTATAAATGCTGCTGTTGGGGTAAATACTGAGAAATTTGTGTTCAGCTTATAGGAACTGCCCTAGCAAAGACGACAGGAAGTTGAAGACAATAAAATTAGCTTTTGATTCACAGCCTCAATGTTGAGATTAAACCTAAACTGAAAAAAGAAAAACAGAACAAACAGGTTCTACTTTTTAGTTTATACACGTCTTTCCTATTTTAAGGCGTGTTTGACAGTTGGTAAAGCCGAATTGCGCAAGTTGTAGTTGTGACGGGAGAAATGTTTTTCGTAATTAGATCGCAGGGATTAGTTTCTATCAGAAAGTAATCAACTAATAATTGTGAAATCTGATCATGCAGTTTTTACTTTAATATACAATTATTCAGAAACTAATTAGTAAAATATAACATGGATTGAACGTATCGGTATTTTTTTCCAACTAGCTCCACAAGTTAAAATGACAGACTTGTGAGGACATATATAATGTCTTGAGACCTTTTCTAAGTGTCACTTGACTTGATTCTGAACCTGGTCTTTGTTTTATTCAGGAGTTCTGTTCGTCCCCTGGTGAGCAGCAGAAAACCACCTGTCCATAAACCAGCAAAATGGACCAGTGTACTGTACACAAGTGTTGCGTCCTTAACCGGCGGCGCTAGTCTGTGTGCCATACCTTTCAGAGAAGTAAGTGCAGGGTGCGATTTGTTGGGGAACCCCCCTCCCCCCTCTGGTTTTTACATCTCTGGTTTTTACATCTCTACCTCTGCTGAATGAATTTTATCCTTTTGGGGGACAACCCCAAGGATAAAACTATTTTAAAAATATATGAAATAATAGGCAAGTTTTCTTGCAGGTAGCCTATAGTTCACATTTCTGGCACTATCAATCTGACCCGAAATGTCGACAATCTTGATGTTTGCGAATGTCCCCATGTACATAAATACACTGTGGGTTTGTTTCCTGCTCAGAAGTTCACAGAGATGTGGGTAAAAGAAGGACACAACGATACAGATGACGTGTTGACAGAAAAACCAAAAAATGCCACATGAAGTCTGACATCACAGGAAACTGTTGACTTAGTCTCATGTTTGCTCAGCTATTTTGACTTGATGTGTGACATCTTAATCTATGGGGTGTAAATGTTACATTTTTCAGACCGTTAGCAATAGGCTAAATTCTCGTGCCATGTTCGCGTGATCAGCCCTTATTCATGATCTTGAAGCCTAATTAGGACATCTTCATCATCTTTATCTTCCACATCGTGGCCAGTGCAGAAAATTAAATGTTTCATGTCTTTTAAAGTTTATATTAAATGTGAATATTAAACTGTTCTAAATTCAGGCTCTTTGGTCCTACTATTAACCTAAAAGAGAAGTAGGCCTGTTGATTGTTTATCTGTTCATAATTTAAAAAAATCTATAGGAAATGTCTCCTCAACTTGTTCCCCCTTGTGTTTCGGTTCCAGGCTGAAAGCCTCTCTCATGACACACTGATCAGACGGGCAGTGTCTCTGGCAACAGACAGTTCAAGCACTTTACTCTCTCAGACTACTTTGGCACTCATAGACGCCATCATGGACTACTCAAAAGTGAGTTTTTCTTGTGGTAAGCATTTTTCTGTATCTTTAATATTGTCACACTCATTCATATAGGGTTTAGAGTATATAGTTTTTTGTGCAAAGCCTGTCGGTATCACTGTGATGTCAAGAAATTTAGATTTAAATTTATATAGTTTTGGGTCATCTCTTCATCTGCTGCTTGCAGATGATGACAGCATGCTTTCATACAAATAGCCACATTAAATACAGTCTTTTCACATGTATGTTCCATGGTCTCAATTGGATGTGTTTCCAATCTAGGACCATGTCTGAAAGTGACTAACCTAATTTGATTGTATTTATGTATCCTTGAAGGAAAAAGTCAACTTGAAAAGATCAAGTGAGTTTTTAGCGACTGCAGGAAGTGAATACGCTGATGTTTCACATTTCCAATTGTGCAGTTGACACATTAAATTGAAGGTGGATAATAGATGGGAGAAACTGTAGAAATAGCGAATGCTGTGGTTAAAAAACATTTTAATTTTGTGTTTTATTAACCAGGAATAAAATCTTTAGAGCATAAAAAGAGTTCTTCATGACCAGATACAAGGGAATGGCAATGTATGCAGACATTTATATCAGTTGTTGTGGACTTTCTTAGTCTAGCCATGAATTTCGAGGGGTAAAGCATCTGTTTTCCCACTCACAGACACATGGACCATTTTGGTTTGTGTTTGAGTACCTGATCTTGTGTTGCAGTTTGAGTATGTCAGAGATGACAGGCATTTCTTTTAGATGTAATTACCCCAACATTATTTTCGTTTGAGATACAATGAGAAGTAGAGGGCGGCAATAACATTGTCTTTAAGGGACTTGATTCGATTCACCTCCTGAGCAGTTCCGAGATGTTGAGTATGTGCGGAAGATGAGAGTGTGACTCACGGACACTTTTAATTTCTCCTCTATGTCTTCAACATTATTAAACATGAATATTTAATTATTTGTTTTTCAGTCACCAAAAAAAATCTACAGCATCCATAATTTTTTTTCAGCTTATTTGTATTTTAAGCTTTGAAAATAACAACGTGAAGTACATGCAAATAGACCTTGACGCATTGTGGCATTGAGACTTTTGGCAGAAAACAAAATAAAATATAAACATAATTAATTTTTATCATGAAATCCGTTGTTGTTCCAGGTAGAGGTCATTATCAGCTTTATTATGATATTTTGTTCAGTGACTAACTTGCATGTTTTATAACTGAAATTATGGCCGTCATGGTTATTCGCTAATTTCACGAGGATGACCCAATGATCTTAAAGACAGACTTGGTAGGGAGTGGTAGGGACGTCCACATACACGTTATCAGTAGGAGAATTGTTCAGACTCTGTAAAATGAACCTTCCTTTTTTGCGCTTCTCTGCCACTGTAGTTTATTTTCAAATGATAAATATGTATTTTCCTTCTCTGTTTGCTCCCAGGCTGTGCACACACTCATCGCTCTCCAAAAACGATACTTGGAATCATTGGGAAAGCTGAGTCCTGTAGAGGAAGATAAGATCTGGCAGGTGATCATTAGCCAGCGTGCACAGGTTAGTGTGTTCTGTTCTCTTTATTAAAAGCACTTTGCATTCTAGCATTTAGCTTTCCTGTGAATGTACTGATTGTGACTATTAATGTGAGAGATGAGACAAAACAGCGACAGAACTTTTTGGTCTGACTTCTTTCCTGACAGGTCAAACATCATCAAGATGAATGCCACCGCTTTGAGTCATCCTGGATCGGTGCAGTCAAGCTGTGCGAAACGGCAGCAGAAGTGGCGTTCAGCTCAGGTGTGGACTGGAATATGTCAGTGTGCGGCAGTGTTCTCAGGTTTTCTGTGTAGTGAGTAGAAAGGAAAAAAGCTTTGTGTATTGTTGTGTGTGTCTGGTCCCATTCAGCTGCTATCAGTCTCGCTCTCCACAGTGGATGGAACATTACATGTCGTTGTGGGTGTTTGTGTTACACCAAATGGAGATGATGGACAGGAGTGCCTTCTTAATGACCATAACGAATGTCTGACCTTGATGTGGTGTCATTTCAACCTCAGAACTATTTCAACTCGACTTGACAGAGTGTTGACATGTGTGTATGTCCAGGAGCTGACCACGCATCCGTCACAGTGAGGACAAACATTCAGCTGGCCCTGTCGCAGGTGGAGGAGGCACAGAAACTGTCAGAGGATGCGAATAAGAAGCTGACTGAGGCCAAAGTCATGGAGGTTGAGAGAATGACACAGTATGCTACCACCCTACAGAGTAACGATGAAGAAGATGTGCCTGAAGCTTATTTAAGAGAAGATTGAAGCAAATACAAGTATCGGGAAACAAAAGAAAGCACAAAAAAGTGTTAATCACTTTCATCATAAGTACTTTTTTGGCTCTGATTTATGTCTCATTTATTGTGATTAAAGCTACACAGAAACTGAAATGCTGAAACCTTTTGAGAACATCTTTAAGGTCGTGTTGTTTTACTTGTTTGTATCCTTTTTCACTCAACAGCTGTGCATTCACTGCTAATTGCCCGTGTCCTGTTTTTTTTGTAGAGCTTTTAGGACATTTCTCAAGTCCCCCCCGACCGTCATCACTTCGTCTTTTACGTCATATCTTTCCACACTGTCACTGCCCAAAAATAAACCCCTCTTTTCTGATTCGCATTAAAAGATGTCTGAATTACGATGACTTTTTATTAAAGGAAACCAAAAATAATTTCACCACTGTTACTTTTGTGTTGGCAAATAAGAGACAAAATGATGTGAATGAATGGATGCTGTGAACCAATTTACTTATGAAACACAACAGGTTATTTTACTTAACCTGGTCTAAAGTCATATCACTGCTTTTCTTTGTTAGCTTCTAAATGTTACCAGTTATTAAAACTAGTCAGGTGCTCATATGTATGGAATTGGAGTGTAGAAGTTCTTACTGCTCATAGTGTCTGAGATGTCAATGACAAAGTTGCCTGTTCTTTCTTGTTCTTCATAAAACATCTTAAAGCACTGAATTTGTCCGCTTCGGCTTGGATTGTGTCTTTACATTCTTTACGTGAAGGATGTGGATTCTGTCCTCCGTCAGTTGAATGTGACATATAAGAGATTGTTATGTAGCCAGTATTTAATGGGAGGAATGCTAATATGATTCAATATTCATAATTACGTCTAATTATTTTCAAGAGACTTGGAAGAATGTGGTTATGAAATATTTTATGACCAGCAGATGGCGATGGAAACCCATAATGTGTTTTTTGATCATTTTAAAATATTTTTAGTTAAATCAAACACTTTGGAGTTCTTTTTCTTGTCGATTAGTATTTTTGTCTCGGAGTGTTAAACAAATATTGTAACGTTTTTGCTAAATGACCATCATTATGTAGGGTTTTGATTAAATGGGAGCTCTACCTGTTAGATTAAATTAAATAGCCACATGCATATCCTTAAGTTTGTGCTTGTGCTCACAGAGTACGACACTTATTCATCCATTACAGTTGATGCCTTTCTCTTGATCAAATTCCGGAGAAACGTAAACTCTCCTCCATTCAGTGAATGTACAGTAACTCTATTCTGAAAGTTTGTCACCACATTGACTCATCGTGGAAGTTTTAAGGCAAAGTAAAGCCAATATGCTTTGTAACTGACATATGAAGAACGAACATTTCAGAGGGAGCTCATTGTGGGAAGACTTTTGTGGCGCTGTAAGCATGACTGTATTGTCAGTGAGGTGACCTCCCTGCTCTGAATGGTCAAGATATGGTACGGGGCTACAGAGTGGGGGCTGGGAGGATTTGAGGTGTGCTCGGACTGGCTCTCCAGTGTGACCAGCGAGGAATGTTGTGTTGAACAAAGGCTGTTTTCTCAGACTGTAAAACCAAACGTCCCAGACAGTCCGTGTGGATGTTCACCCACTGGTCACAGGGGAGGTGGTGCCAGTTCAGCCTCGCCTTCCTGGAAGAAAAAAGTGGTAGTGGCCACTGAGTATGTTTACAACATCAAAGCTCAATGAGGTGCCTACAGTTAGAAAGGTCATGGGTTATAAATGCTCATAAACTATTTAGTGCTTCCAAGAGTAGAGAAATTATGCTAGTAAAAGGAAATATGCCTCACAGACTCTATTCGACCCAAACTGGTGATGTCAGATTAAATGTAGAAAAAATATGATTTATTAAAGTAATGTATAAGATTGTAGTCTCATAAATACAAACAAGACTCTCACTGCACTGACTTTACTGTTCCAATGCAAAAGGGTCCAGTAGGAGGGATTGATTGGTGAAAAGGGCAGAGCTTTCACCTGGGGCTTTATAGGTCTTTCAGGATATAAATACACCACCGGAGGGTATAAAGGCAGGGGTTGTAGTGTGGTGAGATGTCATGGGTCACACTTTAATCAGTGAAGCTGGGTTATAGTGAACCTGAATGGACTCTTCACATTCACTAATACGTGTCATAAATAAAGTCATACAGGTAATAAAGTCCTCACCACAGTGTGAGATATAGAGATATAGTTAGAAACATACTGGAATCATATAAAAATTAACATATTCACACACCTTTAGTGAACAAATGTCCTACCAAAAACTGCTGAGAGAGGACGTTTATCTGTTCGAGCCGCAGAGTATAATAACATTGTGCTGCATACAATGCTGGATTCCTGAACGTGTGAAAGCTGTAATTATCTCAGAGAAAAGAACAACCCCAAAAGAATTTAGGATGGAGCATTAGTGTATTTACTCCCATGAGGACGTGTATTTTCATATTTTTAGAAAACGAGTAATGCACTTTGGTTGCTTGTGATAGATAGCTTTGTGCTCACACCATCCTCCACAGGTCATGTCAACACTCATATACATTTCTTTGTTTTTTTCCACCAGTTTTTGAATACTTTTACTACTCTGGCCACACATTGGAATACACCTTAATCATTGTTAGTGGATCTGTTCTGTCTCTAGGAGAAGTTAAATAAAAATGGAGAGACTTCATGGAGCCAGTTGCAGGTCTAATTGTTTTTAAAATCATGGGACCAACCGATAAATTAATGAATGTTCAATGTCTCCTTGTGTATGACAACGAGTCTTTATCTGTTCATTGATGTTAGGAATATACTGATGCTCTATGAGTAAACTGTTATGTGTTCCCTGAAGGGAATTTCATATAGAGATCCAAATAAAACTTCTCTTTGCTTTTATTATTTTTAATAGAATGACATAAGAGACCCAAAGATAAAACTTTTTAATAATCTCTTTGTAAATATGAAACAGTTGTTTCATTGTGGATTAAGATCAATCAGGAATCTGTTAAAGGAAGTGACCTTGAAACACAACGTAGGTCTGTCAAAGAAAACAAAATAGATCTGTTGGTAATCAGTAATTACAGACCAATGTCAGACCTTAAAAAGTCATACATCAACAACTAGATGACTTTCAACTCCTAATATTCATGGTTTTCAGTATATCAATGGTATTTCAGAGCCAATCAGGATACAGAAACTGCTCTTAACATGAAACAGCGATCTTTAGGTCAGCAGTGACTCACACAGTTTTAGTGTTGCCTGCTCTTGCTGCTGCTTTTCACACCATTGATCACAAAATTCAAAGGCAAAATTAATCAATTTGCTTAGCTGGTCATGTCTTTCACCCACTTTAAAGTTCTGAAGCTTTTGTTTAATTTTATGCTTTTAATGTGCAGGAAGAAAATTTACAGGTACTTGAGGTTCCACACAGGTCAGTCTTTGGGACACTACTCTTCAATCTCGAGTTAATCATTGTACACCACATTAAGTAGCTACCTGCCGCTCTACCTCTTACTATTTATCTGTGTGCTTACAGGCCCCTTGTGTATATGTGTCAGGGTCTATTCATATATACAGTATATAAGTGTGAAAATAGGCTGAGTGGAAAAATAATTTCCCCAAAGGGATAAATAAAGTAAATTCTGTCTTATTATTAAAAATAAGTAATCTGTCTTAATTTGAACTACAGTATTTGAAACAAACAAACATACAAACAATGCAATCATAAATATACAGACACAAACACAAACGGCTATGTACAAACGTTTGTACAGACAGTTGTTTTAATTCCTCAAAGCCATAAAACCTTTCAAAGCTTTCAAAGTTTTCAAAAGTTCAAAGCTGATGCTTTGAACTTTTTTCTTATATATAGGGCCGGTGTTTGGGGGCGTGTCAGTTTGTTGAAGTGGTACAGCCCAAGCGGACCGGTCTCCATGGTGAGGAGCTCCCCAGGACCGCGAGCCAGTTAGAAGGATCAGGCACGAGCACCAAGTGAGGTGGACGGAGTGCGTAAGCACACAGACACGAACCATGGAGAACGGACCACCGCTCTCTGGGACTTTTCCATCCGGCCGGATGCGACTTGTAGTGTTTCTTCTCACTCTTTACGGACTTACCTGTAAGTTGTTTTCTTTTTTTTTTTTTCTACTTTAAATCACAGGGAGGGATTTTTCTGTTCCGCTCTGCGAACCTTGTTACGTTGAATCAGAACCAGCTAGCTTCATCTAAGCTAACGGTCCCCGCTTTGAGGAATGCTCTTCTACCGTTACCCCGGTTGAAAAGTCGTTGCTGGTAATTTGCTGTTCACCTTTAGCTAAACGTCATTTGTTTTCTGAATGTGGTTGTGTTGTTTTAACAGTAGTTTATGATCACTTGTTCTAGATAACTAATTGCACATAACTAAATGAGGTTAGTCCAAGTGACTCCTATTGGACAGGAGACAACTTCAGGGAAAACTCGCTTCTGATGTGGTGGTTTTTGTGTCCCATGAATGAATACCGTTACTACGCTAACATTACTTGTAGGATGTCAGAGTAGAATTGACTTCCATCCCACGGGGACTGTGGAGGAAACACCCGCTGGTTTCTGTCCAGTTCTGATGACCAGAAACGCTGGGGTGCGGCGTTAAATCTGGATGTTTAAAGAAAAAAAAAAAAAACCCAGATCGTGTGCTGGTGTACTGTATTCTGGGTGTCACTTGTGGCTCGCAAAGAGGAAATCCTTTGTGAACAGTTTGCCAAGAGGTCGGACACTGAATAGGGATAACCGTTATGGGATTCAGGAGCAGAGGCAGAGGGGTGGTGAGGGAGTGAAGGCAGTTTTTTAGGGAGGTGCTGCAGTCGCAGAGTCTCTGGAAGTATTGACCTGCAGTCGGGCTACATGCCAGCCGGAACACCTTCTAGTCACTTCAGCGCAGCTGGAGATCTTCTGGTGTTCAGCTCCTGAGCTGGGATTAGAGAACATGACAAGCCTGCAGGGACAGAAGGAACAGAAACACTGATGGACACTAAAGTAAATACAGCTCTGGAATGCACCTTTTCTGCCAGAATGCAAACACAACAAAACATCTGATGTTTTGTACTTTTTATATAAAGTACCCTAAACCTTTCTTGCAGATCCACATGTATTTGGTGAGATCTAAGTGTTTCAAGTAGACAGTTTTGTAAGTAGTTTTAATTATTTTTTTAAAAATAAAATATAAAATAATCATTATTTTTTATTCATTATTAATGTCTCATTTTGTGTAGAACAGGGGTGCACACATTTTTCAATATTCTAGCTAATTATAAAATTACCACCTCAAAAGATCTGCAACTACATTTATTAATATTAATATATATCATTCAATATATTGAGATCATACAGTAATACAGTATGGGCATTAGCCCATTAACTATGTACATTTTCTACCATGTCCTGAGTTTACTCTGATTGCTTGCACTGAATGGAATCAGCCAGATTCTTAGTCTGGACAGTAGCTGCCTCAAGCACACTTTCAAATGATCATTAGTCATGGTGGAACTAAACTGTATTGGGCTTGACTTAACTAACAGCCACTGACCATCATTTAGCCGTTTGTATTCTGCATGTCCAGCTACATGGAAAAATTTAATCTCTGGACAGGTCTCATAATCTTTTAAGGGATTTCCCTTAGCTAAGCCATCTCACGTCAGTGTGTAGTAACAACAGAGAGGTCGCAGTCAGCCCACTCCATTTATTAATGGAATAGACACCTTTCAAGAGATCTGGTGAAAGACATCCATGATGTCTTTCATGTCTTTCATGATGTCTTTGTCTGTCAGCATTTTAGTGTATAACTTTGTTGATGGATTATGCAGTGGTAATTCAGGAAGTTCGAGCGGCCAACCATTGAGGGTGCTCTATCCATGGTGATGGACACCAGCACTGGGAGCTGGGTTTTTCAATAGTTTCTGAACGACTTCTCCTCACATCTGTTCTTTCATGTGCAGTACTGTCAATAGCTTCTCATTTGAAGTGATATCAATAAACACCATACAAATAAAAATACAGTCAAGTCTGTAGATTCATCCTATTAGAGTGACGAACTTGCAATCTGTGGCTTTCACTTTTGAAGTTTGCTGTGAGAAAAATAACTTATTTCTGGACAGTCCTGCTGGCTTAGCAATGTTGTCTGCGTGTGCGTCATGACTTAAATTCAAGATATAGTCAGATGTCATCTGATTGGCTGTCATGTGACTCAAGCAATCTACCCAATCGCTTGTTTGTGCATGTGCGGTGACCTATAGTCAAGAAAACGTCTGTTTGCATTAAAAATCTACCGGAAACTAGCATCAATCGCGTTTGAAGCATTGAGAACTCCTGATGTAGAACTTTATATCTAATAAGGCATGATCAAATGGCATGTTTTTTTCCTGACCAACAGAAACTAAAATATTCATAAAATATTCAAGCATTTGTATTTGAGAGGTATTTTTCTTAAAATTTTCCCCAGATAATAATAAACACTGGTAATTTCAGATTTTGATTGCTATTTTTTATTACATTTTTTTTAATGGTCTAATTGATCATCTGGTCTTTTCAGTAATAATTCAATACATATTTTTGCATTTGGTTTAAAGGTCTCTCACTGTATATATAATGACTTTGTGCCCATACTGCAGTGAAATAACTCTTATTGCTTCCTTGTGAAGCAAATATGTACAGTTGGCATCTATTTTCAGAATCATCTTTAACCAAATGTAATGCTATCATTTTGTAATGTTTTTACCAAAAGCAACTAAACAAGAATTTCACATTTAGGAGAGACTTTGAACAGGATTACAAGTTACAATGAAGGAAAGTGACTTTTGGAAAGAACTGCCAACTCCATATAATTGCTTTAAATACTGTTAGCAAGACTGCTATAAAACGGAAGTAAATCCCCAACTTTGTGGCCAACATTCTAACATTGCCTCGTCACCAAATCATCATTTAGTGTAATTTACCACATAGCTGATTTATTAGCAGACTACAGGAGAGGAGTTCTCTTCGAAGGCCCAGATGCCTCCCTTCTGCTTTTCCCCAAGTGTTCACTTATGGACATACTGGAAAGGAAATTTATTTAATCATTTATTTTTGAGGTCTTTTTTTGTTGTTGTGACAGAGCGTAGGCCACAGGCTATTAAGAAAATACCATTGCAAATTTGCAAATTAAGCTGATTACTTCTAACACAAATGTTATTTGCTGCTAGTTTCACGCAGGTTTTCAGTCCAATTAGTCCAGCATCTTCACTGGCCAAGTATCTGTTCATTAACACAGGAGAAACTAACCTGGTGTTAGTTTAGGTGTTATGTATGAAATAGAAATGTGCATAGTTTTTTTTTTACTCTGAATAACTTGGTTCGAGCCCATGTGGCCTACTGATGTGCATTTAGCACAACACAAGTGGCCGGGGTGGGGTGAGGGTTTGGGGTGTGCGTCAGAAATAGTGTTGCTAGTTACCTCCACTGAGTCATATTGACAACCCTGGTAGTGCAGACAGGCTTGTGAGGAGGGGATTCAGCTGAGGCGTGGCCACAGGCTGTGAGGTCTATAATTGTAGACCATAGTTTTGAGGTTTCTTCTCTTGGGGCCACATGGTTCATAATCTAAATAAATAATGCAGTAATAGAACTGCCTAAATTACAGACTCAAAACAGAAATAGATTTGAAAAAGCAGCACACTGACTGAGCAGATTTAGTCTCCAAGTGTTTGATTTTGAGGCGCTACAGTGGTTATTAATTGCCACAAAAGTCTGTGTGTCATTCAAAATATAATCCAACAGTTTGAGAAACCACATGAATAAAAGTAGATCAGTGTCATGTGTTTTGGGCAGGCATTGAAGTCTCAAAATGACATTTATCTTAAAGATATAGACATGTGTGGGTATCAGCATTAATTGTGTTTTCATCAAACTGACAGTTACAATGAATATTTCTGGTCCAAATCACAGCTGTAGTATTCATCTAGTCATCTCATTTCATTTAGAATCCCAGTTGTGAAGCAACAGACTGAAAACTAATTCCATTAATTACATGCTGTGTTTTCGTCCTGAAGGAAAGTCATCAGCAGATTATTTGGTTGCTTTAGTGTGGGACATGGAAGCTGCCTGGGGTTCAGGGGGCAAACTGTGGCCACCGGCTTCTGTTGACTCCACCCTTTGCTTCCCTTTCACCACCAGATGTGACTGGCTGTGTGGCAAGCTGGTGCTCCATTAGTAAATTCTAAGTTGTAACTCCCCATTTTAGATTATTCTGGACTGCTTTCACAATTTTATTTAGGGCTGCCTGCAACAACCTGTTCAAACCTGAACCAACTTTACAAACTGTACTCTGTGTTATACTTTATAATTCCAGTGAAAGTTTCTCATTCAGCACAAAAAAACTAAGAAGTGATCACTTAAGTTGTTTCACAGTCCTTGTTGTGAGCAGCTTCATGTTGCGACTATGTTCACCTTGCATCAACATACAGAAGAAAGTGTGCCGTCTATTTATGGATGAGATGGGAGGCTAGCCAACTAATCTAGCTAAAGCTACAACTCAGCCAAAGAGAGCACCAGTAATATTTACATCCCACTCTCACAAGCACAAGCTCTTCATCCATGAGAGGATGCTGATTCCCTTCAATGCTGTGATAAAGTGTTTATCAGTAGACTGAAAAGAGTTCCAACATGAAACCGTTCAACAGCTGTGAGACACCTGAAATGATGATTCTTATGAGTTTTGATGGTTTTTTGTTCTGTCTTTGAGCACCAGAAGTTCCTCCAGGTAGATAGAAAAAGATGTTGCAAGGAACAATTTTAATTAAAATGTGTGAAGTCTTGCAATTGTCTCAAAAATTCCACTTACATTTAAGTCTGCTCATACTCATAATTCGCAGTGGGAATAACCAAACACCAATTTCCCAAAGTTTTCGAAAAGTCAGAATCGGATCAGATTGTGATCTCCTGATCCAGAACATAAATATTGTTAAATGGACACCTGTTACATCACATAAATCATGATGCCTCTATCATCTGTGTTTGTGAAATCAGACTGGAGATGTAACCTCTCAGCTACAGATGGGTGGAGAATTGCAAGCTATTTTCCAATGGGATGAAGGTTTGAACATCCTGGTTGTCTTCCTCTAGTCGGCTGTCACTGTAGTTCACAATTTGTAGTCAAATGAGGAAGTGTTGTACAGAGAAATTCCAACACAGCGCATTTGCTAATATAACATGCAGACAGGACACAAGCTCATTTTCAGAAGTTGTAGGTAACATCGCGGTGGATCTAAAACCAGGACAAAACTAACTTAACATTACAAAGATATGAATTTGCACAGATGCTGCATGCATCTGGATTCTCATCTTTTTCTCACTATCTTCCTTTCAGTCTTGGTTTTCTATGAACTGGTAGGTAACAGCGCTCAGGCTGTGAAAACACCAGGTTACCTTACCATTCTGTTAGACATGAATGAAGGGCACCTGTAACCTACAATCAGATGATCAGATTACAGGAGTTTGAGATTAGCCTTCACAATGTGATTCCACATTTTTTGTTTTTTTTTGTTTTACGTGAGGCTCACTGTTTTTGGCTGTTCTATTGTTTTACTCCTGCATGCACTAAATGCCCTACCCACACTCAAAATATCCAGGAAGACTGATTTGTTACAAAAGATTTCCATCTTTTCCTGTTAGAACGAATTGGCTCAGGGCTGAGGGTATTGAAGTCCAGAGCAATGGGATACACCCTAACTTATTGTTGAATTTGGCCAGTCTGTGAGATTTAATGGTCGTGACAAAATCTTTCCATCATCTGGTTTTGCAAACCAATCATAGTGCATTAATTTGTATTGACTTCCTCCCCAGACCTTTGCTTGGAGTGATGAGTCATTAGGACCACAGTGCATACAAAAGAAGCTATTCAAAATTAGAAAAATAGATGCAGCATGAAAAAAACTGTGCCTTTGCTAGTATTTGTTTTCTGGAGAATAAATTTTGGATAGACAGGAATTGACTGTTTAAACACTGTCAAAGGAAACTGCTCTCTAAAAATGGCTTCCAGATATTTCCATGCCTAATTGCCCACTGTGAATGAACAGAGGGAAACCTTTAAACCGTCTTTTGCCTGCTGTTTTCAGGAAGTTTTTCCCCTGAAAGAACAGTTCTCAGTATGCGACTGAGGTTAGGGTCACATGGATACACCGTGGCTTAACAGGCCATATTAAAGAGGGAGACATGTAGGATGTGCACAGTCAGCAGGTGAATCCCCCAGGAGCTCAATGTCGAGGTTATGGGAAACAGGTGTAGCTGAGTTTTCCCATTCAGTCTTATTTGTTTCAGTTATTCAGCTGTCAGGTGACCACCATGTTTGGGAAGAGCACACAGTGTTGACACACCCCCTACCACCCAAGTGGGAGATTATTTACACCCACCAGTCAAATACAGGAAATGGATGATTGTGGCCTCCAAGCTATCAATCTTGTTTATTGTGTAAGGACTTGAGCTGATTTAAAGAATATTTAGATTTTGTTTTTTAAGGGATGGATCCCTTAGTTAGACATCCAAAACTCGTGCAACGTTGATCAAATATTCACAGTGCATCCAATACATCTTAGTAACAGAAATGGATAAATTATGACATGCCGCTGAATAATGAAGAAAAAACACAGAAGGTATTGAATGGACTATCCTACAATCACATGTCCAAAACCATAAGTGAACAGGAAATGTCTTGTGTATGAATTATTAAGGGTAATGGAGTTGCTCAGTAGTAGATGGTCAAAACAGTTTCTTGTAGCACAGAGGACAAAGTGTTAACATTCCCACATTCAGATAGGAACACTCGCATCCTTTGAAGCATAGTGTGTGTGACAAAATTAGTGGGATCAGGAGATTAAGCTAGTTTGTTAGAACATATATCTCAGTGTTTTTGGTTTCAGTTCTTGCCCGCTTTTCTTATTGAATGTGAGATAAAATCACATATTAAAACTGAGGGGATTTCTCCTTTATTATAAAGCTACTATAACCCTGTCGATGTTTGTCTAAATGACTGTACTCCCTTGCATTGCAGCGATATCCTGTCCCACATTATCGCTATGTACTTTAAGTTTGCTCATTAGTGGCTGATACAGTTTTGTTACTGTTTGAAATGAATAGAAGATGAGAACTGTTTTCACTTGTGAAGCTGCGCCGTCATTCAGGGAAGAGTCATAGATTACTGCTTATTGCAGACAAACCTGATAGTTCAATACTGTTGCTATATTTTGACTCTACTTGGGTTACAAAAGGGATCATAACAAAGCAAGTACCCAGTTCTCTTCTGAGCCTAAAAACATTTTTGGATTTTGAAATAATGCGTGGATTACGTTACATTTACAAGATAGCAGCAGTTGAATATTTTACTTGTTCTACAACCCAGAACTGTTAAAACAACAAAAATAATATACTGCTTCCTGTGTGTTCTCACAGCGCTTGTTTATCCTCTGCAAGTGAACTTCGTTTGATTGGAGAACTATGTCAAACCAGACATGTAACCCGAGTGCAAGAAAAAGAATGTCCAGCTTTTTTTAGTCTTTTGTCAGTGTGGACCTCTATGAACTTTCCAGTTGTAGGAGGGGAGTGTAGACTACATTGCAATGAGGGGTGTTGTCACTATTTCCCTTTCATTAAAGTCTGAGCAGTTGTGGGATGTAGGGCAATGTTACACCATGGGCATAGCTGTTGTCCAAATGTATAGTTTTGACATACTGTGAAATATGTGATAGTGTCTTGTTGTGAGGTCAATACAGACATGTTTTGTCAGTCGTGAGTTAACTTTTTTAGGCATTACTGTTTTTTTAATTTTTAATTGTTCAAAGTGAGCGGTAAAGACGTGAATCAACAGTGGCGATCAAGTCTGATTCTGAAACAAGCTGGGAGCATGTGCCGGGAAAGATTGCTGCTCCGGAAAACATCACCCTCTGACTAGCGTAGTGCTGCTGAAATGCCACACTGACCAAATGACTGTTTTTATTGTGCAATGGATGCATGCTGGACTGCTTCATTTCCTCACCCTGTTGTGAAGTTGTGATTACTGACGTATCCAGTGATGCTGATGGTTCTAAAAAATCCAAAGCAGCTTCATACTTTGTTTCTTTACTGATGATTTGTTTCAGGAATTCAACAATACCATTGTTTTGTCAGACCAGGTACAATGATATGCGGTACTTGGAGTACTTGTTGATACTGTGGACAAATATAAGTCCTGGGTGACAACACTGCAGTTTACTTTCACATGTTACCAACCTGATGAGTTAAACAAAGTCAAGTTTTATGTGTCAATTTTTGGATTGAATTCTGCTTTTCTGAACAAATTTGGCACTGCTTTCTCATCTAACTCTAAATGCTCCCACTAACCTCGGCTTTGATGAGATGGTGAAACTGTTTCACACGGAGGACGACTGAATACTCAACCAATGAGAAGCTGGGCTAACACTGCCAGTCCAGTTGACAGTGATGAGGCCATGATGTGATATTTTGTCTCTAATATGCCCAGTTCCTCTGTACCGGTCTTTTGGTTTAATTGCTTGTGTTAATGTAGCTATTTGGAGCTCCAGTTTGCTTTACCTTTCACATAAAGGCTTACATTAATATATTTCCTTGCTGCTGACATTGATCTTCTTTTTTGAATGTTGTAAAATGAAGAACTTCGGGGTCAAATAATGTGTTAATCACAGCAAATATTCCACATTACTCCAGCACTCAAAACAAGTATGAATCATTTTCCTTGTGAAAATGTAAATATGTTCAAAAGGCAATTCTTAAAGTGCTTTTAGTTTGTCATGAATCTTGCCATTTCAAACAGTATTGTCTATTATGCAGATTCCCATATATTGTTCATCATCCATTAGCATTGTTTTCCATTACAATGAAAGAAGTGTGTACATAGAGTCTTGTTGACTTATGCTGTCATTCGGATAATTTAGACACCTTGACATAAAAAAGTTTAAAAAAATGTTGCTGATTGTAGGTAAAAATAGGGCTAAATTTAAAAAAAAAAATTGAGGAAGACTCTAATGGGAATAATTTTAAAGAAAAACAGTCCCTTCCCTTTGGGTCCTCTGTGGTTTGTGAGAAACGGTTTCCAAATGAGATTGGCCGATTGAAAGCACAGTATTCCATGTACAACCAGGCGAAAAGCAATACAGAACCATTCGCTCTGCTGTGCAAAGCTCCACCCTGTCACCATCGCTCAATCAGGACCCAATCTCCGTCTGATCTCCTGAATGAAACTTGGCCTTGGTTTACTTATCGGGAAATTGCAGTATTTACAAAGGACCATGTCATGTAACTGTGGTGACAAAACAGTTTGAATAACAATGCTTATTTCTCAAGGAAGTGTTCCGGATAGTTATTTCTTGGAACCCCTCTGGAGAGTCAAAGCTGAGCTAATGTGTGTGTAACGTTGACACACTGAGGTAGTTAGAGCACAGTTAATTTGTTTTTTGGTTTGATAGTGGATTTGAGTGAATGAATTTGTTTAGTGTATACTATGTTTAAGTTGTCTTTTCTTAATTCCAAACTAAATCAATCAATCAATCAACTTTTATTTACATAGCGCTTGATCACATCTAAAGACATTTCAAAGTGCTTTACAGATAGAAAGCCAACAATGCCCTCCAGAGCAAGCGTAAGCGACGGTGGCTGGGAAAAACTCCCTAAATGCCTCATGCAAAAAATGTCTAAGACAAGAGAAAGTTTTTTTGTGAACTCTGTTATCTTTAAAAGGTCAGCAGTGGTACAGAAGCACTTGATGAATTCGCAGACCCTGACATGAACTGCATTTTTACCCAAGTGCAATTTTCAACACTCCAGGAATGACGTTGTGTGCATAGAAGATGCCAGTAGAAACAAGATGTCAGAGGTGTCGTACACTTTAGTGCTACTTAGGAGAAACACTTTTTGTCCTTAAAAAAAGAAACTCCAACATTTAAGTATCTTTTCTGAACTAAATCATTTCATCTTCCGGGAAAAAACCAAACAGTCTGCAATACCTTCTCCATGTGGATGAAAAAATATTGTTGCCCTTCTCTGGACCCACACCACTGTGTGCAATAGAGAAATGCCTCAACCCCCCACAACAAACTAACAAATCCCACACAAGAATGCAAAATGCTGTAGAAGTGTTGGTGGGACATCGGCACATAGTGGAAGACATTGTCCTTCACAAGTTACAACTCTAATTGACTCTGATGGGAGGTTGTGATCTATCCAAATACTTTGCATATGAACAGTATTGATTTTTTAAATAGATTAGATCTTAAATGAAATGTAACCTGGACGAGTAGGCCATGAAATCCACATTGCTTTGGGAGGACTGTTAGAAAACAGTTTTGAAGAGGACAGTGCCATGTGAAAGAGCTGGCTACCCCCTGTAAAGGTCTTTCGAACTATATTTGTCTCTACCATCTATTACCCTACTGAAAAAGCCTCCCACCCTCAGAGGATACAATGCCAGGAAGGAAAGGGACAGGTTAGAGCTGATGTAGGTGCTTGTGCTGATGTAAGAGCTTGTGTTTTTTTTGTTTTGTCTTTTCATCCTGTAAAAATATTTCTTATGATAAAGCTGCTATAATACAGGTAATTTGCCATGTTTTCTATCCGGTCTCTAAGTGATTAAGTGATTGTCTTCTGCAAGAAAAATCAGTGGTCTAGGGAGGGGGCTGTGCTAGGTTTCTAGGTATTGTGACTTTTTAAACACGTCTTCGGACAGTGACCATGCTGAACAAATGGCTTCACGCTGCCTGTTGACTTGTTGAGTTTGCTGCTTTAAAAGACAGCTGACTGTCTTAAAACGCAGCAGAACATTTCTGGTAGTGTTTCTGAAATATCTAAACTCTTTACTTTTTAAAAAGCAGGATAACAAGCTCTAGATGTCAAATAGTGACACATAAGTATAAGAATGGAAGATAACATGAAGTCCAGTTCTGTTTGACCTGTGACCTGCTGTTTGTTTTCTAGTCATAGAAAACAAACAGCAGTGCATCAAGGATTTTTCCCAACATTAAACCATGTTGTATGGCTAAATAAGACTATTGTTTACCTTCAGGCTGGGTCATTGCCTCACTGCTCTACATTTTTGCCAGTTTGGTTTTTGCTGTAGTTATTGCAGCACTTCAAAACATTCAGAGTAAGAACATGGATGTAATTCATGCGTCATAAATGTAAGAAAATATGATCAGACAATTGATTATAAAAGTTTATAAAAACAGATTGTAAAGTTTGTACAATCCACCATCCTGTATGCTATACAGTACCTGTGTCTTTAACAGTGGTTTTGACCTCATACAGTAACAACACACGGTCATCTGGACCACACTGTTAGACCGCTATTTCCTTTTGTGTACCAATATGACTTTGTGCAAATGATTAACCCCATTTAGTTCCATTTTCGTGGTCTCTGATAGTTTACAGGGTTGTCAACATCTTCTTTGATCAGTTTTATTCCTGTGTTCTAAGTCAATAATTGCTCGGTTTCTTGCTTTATATCCTTATTCATCCTCACCACACTGTATTCATTTTTGAATGCTGAACATTCAGAGTTTCCTCTTGTTTTACTCCTAAACCACAGTCCCTCCTGCACAGATCTTATGTCTACATTCTTCTCCTGTGAGGTCTTCTGATCAGTCCCTCATGAGTGCTGTTTGACATGATAATCTATGCATCGAGTTTGCCTAGCGGATAAGGGCAGGGTATCTTTTCTGTTGCAGCGTGTCAGTGTGTCTGTCCTTGGATCCCTCCAGTCTGACACAGTTCTGACATGCATTACAGGCTTCATCATTATGATCTCTAGCCAGGAGCCTGCCTCCTATGCAGAGGTCAGGGCTGAGGCTGGGTCAGGTCCGAGTAGGTGGAGATTCTGGCTCGTCAAGTGGCCGACATGGAATGTTTGGAGGCGGTTGCCAAGCAAAGACGAACGTTTTGATTTACCATTGCGTCTCTCGAGCATCTTGTCACAATTAGTGATGTCAGGAGGGAAAAGAAACAAATATAAAGGATCTCTTCAAAGGACAAGCATATACTTCCCATGAGTTCATTCTTTCCTTGGGTTTCTCAAGGAAAGAAGGGGAACTGGGCAAAAGTACAGCCAATTTCTCTCCGGTTAAATTCTGTTTCACAGGCTAGGATTGTTACTGTTGTCTGGTATAGAATGTCACATTATGAGTCAACTAAGTAGGCTGCAAATCATCTAAAGAGTGATACAGCATGAACATTACCACCAAAGTTCAGCTATTTTTCTTTATCCTTTTTAAATTCTGAGCATACCTGACCTGCATAACCAGTAATAGAACAAGTGACAGCCCTACAATTTGCTCAATAGCACTACACCTATTTCCTTGACAAAACTGCATGAGAGCTTTGATTTTCACACTGTTTACATTTATTTTGCTTGCAGTATTTCAAGAAGCATTTCATGGTGCTCTAGCTTGTAAGCCCTGGCTGTGTTGTTCATGGACTCAGCTCTCAGTGCCAAGTTTCCCTACTCTTCCCTTGGCTTTAGGTATCCCATGCAGAGGCCATCTGTCTCTCCTGCCTTAATCTTAAGAGTGGAGTCCTCTTTAGGCACTTCCCCCCTTTCTCTCACTGCTTTCCTATGTACTCCCAAATGCGTACTGTAAAACATTGCATGGATGGAATCTGTTTTTTTATGTATGATTCCACAAGGCTAAAAGTTGATGCAGCAAGACAGACAAACAGCACACAGTAGTAGTTAGAGATGGGTTAGAGTTGGGACCGAGACACGTGTCTGTCTGCATGCGTCATGTGAAGCCTGATAGTTTACTGCTCAGACAATAAGAAGGTTTTATTAGCCTGCTGTGTGTTTAGTTGTAGCAGTTACAGATCTATATTCACTTCATTATCAAACTTTAATTTTTTTGTTGTACTTTAAGCGAAGAAACGTTGGTGCTTTCTTAAGGTAGCTGCAGACAGCTGTTGTGTCATCTCAGATGACTGGAGTGGAGAATGTAAAAGCCACATGGCTCTGACCCTGATTCTCCACTCGGAGGACTCTGGCAGGCACAGCGCAAACAAAAGTGACATTTAAGACAGGCTTTGTCAAATCATTAATGTTAATAAGTTGAAACCTCTGAATGCAGTTCAGAACTGTGTGAGATCAATTTACACAATAAGGTAGGAAACATAAGGAAAATATTTAGAAAATGTGGGTCAGCAGCGAAATGAATGGAAAGGAAAAGCCAAGTACTATAGCACGACAGAGTACAGCAAACTTTTAGGACTCAGCAGACATTCAAACAAAATGCCTGACTGTAACACATGGTGATTCTCTTATTCTTTATTTTGGAAAAGAGAAACTCTGTGTGTGTATATGTGTAATAACTAAAATTACAGGGGATGTAATGGAACACAAGGAGCCTCAGCCTCCTTTTGGCTTTATTCCTCACAAACCAAGATAGCATTTCTGTGGCTTACCAGTCACATTTATGTCAAAGTCTCAAAATACCAGCCAGTGGACTTCTTTTATGAGCGCCACTCCATACGCATCCGAGACTGCGTACCAAGTGGAAATTTATGACTCCAAAACATAGCATACCCTGACTGAAACTGAAACAGTCCAGCATGGACATTTTTAATAAATCATCTTTTTTTTGCATATTATCCACAAAGCAAACATTTTACACACCTTCTGTGGGTCTACTTCACAGTCACTTCAGACTTTCCTGAGTCTCATGAAAATGTTGCTATCAGTGACTCGTTTTTGTCATTGAGACATTTCCAAAAAAATGAAGGTAGCATGCCTTGTTTTCCATTCAGGACTACAGACACAAGCTGTAATTAAGGATTTATTTCCCAGCAGTTTTCCAAGACACTTTTTTCATTCCCACTAGTTTTGGTTGTTTTTGTTTTTTGCTATAACCCAATAGGACATCTATCATTCTATGATGTGTGCATAAATATCCACACAGCACACATTTGGGCATTTCCCAGGCTCCTGTCTTGACTCGATTGCAGTAAATTCAATTTTCAAATTGCCATCAATGTCCAAATGTCCAATGTCCAAATCAAAGTTTACAAGTTGATTAGTTATGGGTCTGTTACACAGGAAGTGACTCCATCATTGTTTCATATAATTTCAGAGATGTTGCTATCATCAATGCAAAACAAAGCAAAAAACTTTCTTCATTAAATCGGTGACATCCGCTATAGAAAAATATGTTGACATTTCATCGACAAAAACCAATGCAACTGACTGCAACATCCCGCGATGCCCCTGAATTCAAAATTTTACCCTGACCTACTTGCATAGGTCAAAGATCAAAGCTGGTGCTCTGACCTACTTTCATAGATCAAAGCAGTAGCTTTGATCTATGGTCTTACTCCCACTGGCCTCCCTCGTCTTTCTATCTTTTCCAGTTCCTGAGTGTACAAAAGTTAAAATTTGACCATGACCTAGTTTTCTCTAGGTCAAGGTCATCTCATTTGCATCCCCTTTGCTGTGCTTCTTGTTTCATATTTCTATCTGCAACGGTTGCGAAGATATTGGATGGAGTAACGGACGGACTGACAAAACACTGACAAACACTGACAATTACAATACACCGCTTTGAAGCTGGATGTAAAAACTGCAATAGATTTGTGTTGCTAAATCTATATTTTAACCTTCCTCTCCTTTATTCTCTGCAGGTGTGAGCAGCAACAAGCTGATTGTTCACAAGAAATTGACTGCAGTGCTTGGGAAGGACATCATACTGCCCTGCAAAATAGAGATGACTGACACAAACTTCACACAGAGCAGCTGGCAACAAAATTTTGCTAAAAATGTTACTGTGATAGTAGTATTCAACCCTGATTATGGAACCGACTACGATTCAAAGTACAAAAACCGTGCCTCGTTAATTAATCCTTCCAAGGAAGATGCCAGCATTATTCTTAGAGGAGTCCAATTATCAGATGCTGGCCTCTACACCTGCAAAATGGCGTCCTTTCCATCGGGCATGACTGAAAACAGCACTCAGCTTGAGGTTATAGGTAAAGTAGAGATCTCTCACTTCCTTTTTCATTGTTCATTGAGTGAATCTATATTCAGTTCTCTATTTTTACTTCTCAAAGCGGGGCATTGTTGTTTGTGTATAAGTAAAGCTGAAGTGATCGCTAAGCATTATCCCTGAAGGGATAAGCAGCTCTCTGAAGCAATCAAAGCATTGCTTTTTAAAATTCTACTGTACCAGGACAGACGCCATGTCAGCTTCAATATTTATAGAGATTGTGGATCGGTAGGCAAGCGGTGTTGAGGTCTCCCGCTCATCACCTTCATCTTGGTGTCACCCACTGTGAAAAACTGTTAAGTTGGGTTTAAATGATTGCGCTCAAATTTAATGAACTGAAACAACTGATTCCACAATCCTCCACACGACGCTTGCATAGGAACACTCAGGCATGGATGGAGAAACCAGTGCAGGAAACACACGATATGCAACCTGATACAACTAGCAACATACAACAAGTGTTTAATTGCAGACTTTGACACGAAGCACTATAGTGACTGTCGGGTGCATTCATCCAAGCGGCGTAAAAAAAAAAATTGAACACACTGGTCTTAAAACTGCAACTGATTATTATAGTGGAGGCGGGGTGGGTTGTTAACTCTGTTTACTGCGATGCGTAAAAATTTTACATTTTAATTGTGATTTCATTGCATTTCCGTTTTTGTGCACACAGTATAATTGAGTTAGCATAAATATTCCACACTGTATCTACCCATACCCCCACCCCCTCCTGAAGTGCATGAATGCTGAACGTCTCTGTGGCTAGCTTAAATTTCAAAGTCCTCAATGGGCACTTGGATTGCATTCAGGGAGAGCTGACAGTAGAAGATCACACCATCTTTCTCATCGTCAGAGTGAAGAGGACTCTGATGACTAATGAGAGCTACATGAAGTGTTGCTGTGACAGCCACGGTGTGAGACCTCCCATGACTTCACTGAGAAGCCTTTCAGGCTCAAACACATAGATGCATCACCCATACACAAGTACTGTACATGCTTTGAACTACTCTACAATTCCGATGTCGCTAGGGTGTAATTATGGAAGAAAACTATATTCTTTGCAATTTGATCAATTTGATACTTGTCATGTTAGAATTAGGTTAGGTTAGGGTATTTTTCTTAGATGCAGAACATCACAATTAGGCCTACAATCAGCAGATTTAAGTTCCCAAACCAGCGGCAGAGAGTGGCCTCTTCATCTCTGCTTTCTTTTCGCTGACTTGCACCTTTTTCATAGGAGTGTTTTGAGAGAGGACAAGGTGGCTGCAGCCACAAATGCATCACACAGTGCACACCACTATAGACACTATACACTATATTTATTTTAAAAGCATTTTTACAGTTTGTGTTGTAATTGTTTAACCTGACTTTATGTTCACAGTTTTGGTTCATGTTCCCACTAAATCATTTATGACCACATTTAATCTTTTTTCTTTGGGCCATAATTAACTTTAGTAATGAATGACAAAGTTAAAACAATAAATATTATTACTAAATCACAACACATATCCCCATGATCGACAGCTCTAGTTTACATTGTCTTCATCTTAAAACTCACACTCTTGATAGCATATCTTCTGTAAAATCAGCATCTTGAGACACTCAACACATAGTATTTATTTAGGCCCGACACTTTCTCACTTTCTTTTTCCATTATTGTAAGTTTAAAACCATAAAGAAAATACGCATTTCAGGAAGAGTTCAACAGGAACTGTGCTGCAGTATGCAAGCCAAAAGTCCCACCAGTATTTAACGGAAAACAATCAGAGATGGAAAATATGATGAAATGAATGATTTAAAATGGCCTTTTGTTTGAGACGCTAAGAGGTGAATTGGTGATTGATGACATCGTCCCACATCATCAAGTCAACTTCAAATTGACTTAATCTTCTAGGTGTTAACTGTATTTTTTAGTAATCATTTGTTCATTTAAGTGAAAATAATGCAGCTTTTTGTTGTTGTTGTTGCTGAGTTGTAACAATGAGGTGTCATCCCCAGAGAGAAAAAAATGCTTAGTCACTGAATCCAGAATAATTTCTGTGGTTTCATTTCCTCTTCTAGACAGATTATGATTGATTCTCTAGTTCAGAAAATGTAAGTTTCTACTATATTATGCTTACATGGAGCTGTTTTATCCTTCACCCATCCGCCGATGAGGGGAAGCTCAGTTAAGAGCTTACATCCAATAATTTCACTGATCTTGCTTTCCACGTGTAAAAATAACTATGATAGGTAGACTTGTGTCTGGTACTTGTCTCTGTCTGAGCTCTAGCAAATGAAATGTAGTACAGAAGTAATGTCAGGAGCCGCCACGGTAGATCATCTCACCAATGCACCCATGTTCCTGGGGTCAATCCTCCATGTTCATATGTGAATTATTGGACCTGTGGGTGGGAAACAGTGCAGCCAGTATTCTGCAAGAAAAGCGTTACCTTTTCCACTAAATATTTCCACTCTTTCAAAGGGCTTTCCACCCTTCCTGACAATAACTCTGAATTAACACTTCTCCTTGATTTAGTTATCCTGAGGCTTCGGCCAGCTCCAACATAGAGCTGCTACTGTTTCTATTCAGAGGCCTGAATAGAGGGGAATAGGAGGGGCAGGGAGACGTGAGTGAAGAATGTGAGGTGTTGACTGAATGTTGTCCCCGCCCCTGCATCGCTTACAGGAGGAGGCAGGTTTTATTTTTAGTAAAAAAAAGCGGGTGCCTAGTGTTATTTGAATTTCTTATAGATCTCCTGCTGAGCCGGAGACAAGTTGCACAGGACCTTGTACTGTAGATTACACTGATACATATCCTCAGTGCATTCACCATAGCAGTAGCTGTAACAGCTGATGGTGTTTTAGGAGGGACTAAGACTGAGGAAAGGGATGTGCTGCAGGGAAAAGAGTAGCAGTGAACATACAAGGGAAAGGCCATCGAACCAATGTGACCAGTTTACTTCACTCTCCATCAAGCTGCTGCCCACAACCAACACAATGTTTTTCAAGAATAAAATAATTTTAGTCAGAGGTTTAATTAAAGAGCATATAAACATTATTATACAGTCTTATACAGTGTTATATTATGCAAAACTCTGCTGCGAACTGTCTTTCATCACCTTGTCCTTTAAGTATTTGTAATGATTGTGTGAACGAATGGAGAGACAAGCAGAATTATTATGGGGATATTTTAAGTGTTGTGTTTCCACTTTTGCTTTAATGAGCTTTCTAAAGTATTATTTCTTACAGGTTACCATGATGAAATACAGCCCTACATGTGTTTTGTAGTCATGAGTTCAGCTCTTTTTGTAACATCCTTCTTTAATGCATCTGTTTTGCCTCTGTTGAGCAAACCTTCGTTACATCGTGACCTCCCATTTTTGTTCGACTGCTGGCTCTACAGAGAAGTTTACGCCAACTTAGCTGCTTCTACTCCAGGATAAAATTCATTCATTTTCGTACCCGCTTCATCCGCTTGAGTTGGTCACGGGGAGCTGGAGTCTATTCCAGCTGGCATAGGGCGTAAGCCAGGGCAAACTCCAGGCGTGACGCCAGTGCACTGCGGAGCCACGCAGAGACATACAAACACGCACACACACACTCACTCCTATGGGCAATTTGGGACCGGCCACTTAAGCTGAAGTGCATGTTTTTGAGGGGAGCCCGGAGAGAACCCACACAGACTTGGGGAAAACACGCAAAATCCATACAGAGCAGGACTCGAAACCGCCCTGTTGTGCAGCGACAGCGCTACCCGCTGCGCCACCGTGCCACCCCTCCAGGATAACACAATCAACACAATGTTTTCCAAAGTTGAGGAAAGTTATGTGCAACGTTACCCCCATATGGTAGCACCAACCTCAAACACACTATGTGTTTGTTTCCCAACATAATCAGCAGAATGTTTGAATAGTGTGGGTTATCATTTGTTAATGCATTTGTATATATTGAATGTGAGATCAGTCAGCCGTTCGGTAGTAAAGCATCTCTACACTACTATATGATGAACATCATTTATTCATAAATATATATACACAAAGAGATCAATATTCATTTTGTAATCTTCTCTCCATTTTGTCATTTTTTTCTCCTCCGTCCACCTCTTCTTTCTGTCTGTCTCCTGCTTTCCACAGTGGAGCCAACGATCCTTTTGGCTATGGGCAACAGCCCTCTGGTGAATGGCAGCAGGGAGACCCTGGTGGCCACCTGCATAGCGGAGCACGCCATTCCTGCCGCTGAGGTGTTCTGGGAAACGAAGGTGGATGGACGAACCGAAAAACAACATCAAACCTATCTTAACGGCACCATCACCACAAGGGCGAGCTACTATTGGCAACCACAGAGCATCGACCACGAACAGAAACTCACCTGTGTCGTGCGCCACCCAACCCTAAAATTTGACTTTCGCTCAGAATCTGTACTACTCATTCTGTGTAAGTGCCAAGTCACATTTCCTCTATAATTATGTTATTCAAAACTTTCCTGTATGTTAGGAAAGATACAACATTTGAACCACGTTTGGTTTTTTCAGGATTTGAAAGAAAGGCTGGAATTTCAGTGTTTTTGACTGTGAAAATGTTTTGCGCAGAAACACATCAATAAGCCACATTACTGCAGAGCGTGATGATAAACAGGGGACACTACGGTTAATGTTTGGTCAGTCCCACACACACCATCTTGCTGCAGTAAATGTGGACTCACTTAATCCAGCAGCAGCACCATTTATTCCTCCTTCAGCAATGCTGCAAAAAACATAACCATCATCGATTGGATTAAGTTCTGTGGCGTCGCTTTTATCGGTAAAGTTAATGCAGTTTCTTGAAATGGAAGTTTTATTTTATTGTGTTGTCGCTTCTTTTTCGCAAGAAAGATTTTGGCCCTGAAGTGAATAACTTGAATAATTTTTTTTGTATGTGTTCAAGTAAGTTGCAATTGTTGTAGTTAGTTTTTCAGCCTAGCATATCTTATCAATATTAATCCTGACTGGTAGCTTGATTTATAAAAAAGCTGACTCTCTTACCTTTCTTCTTTGACCATTAAGAGAGTTGTTTTAATGTTAAAGTCATTGATGACTACCCACTGGGTGAGCAGTAATAAGTGTTAGTGTGTGTTTGGACTGTGTGAGTGCAGGCTAATGAAGGTATGTTATGAAATATTGATTAGGCGTCAGCAGCAACACAAGTAGCAGCAGGGTGCTGGGGAGGGGGCAGTGAATGAGGCACAGAGCAACCAAGATTAATACAGGAAGAAAGAGGCTTTCCAGCTCAATAAATCACGTCAAATGCAGAGTCAAGGGATTTTAAGCTCAAAAGAAGCACAGCTTCAGCATCACGAAAAGGGTCAACGGTTGCAGTTAGCCAAGGCATCTTCCTGTGCGTTGTAGTGAGTTTCCATTTGTCCTCCAGAGAAATCAAAACAAAGAATTAGATTCCTAAGTCAGTGTTTGCCTTGTTTTATTACAGTGTCATGTGCTCGGCTTCATTTAGTTATCCTCCTGTCTTCCTTTTGTTTTGGTTTAACTTTGTCGTAGTAAAGCAGTGGACTTTATTATTAGCTGCACTGCATCCACTGTCTTAGAGAGTGTCATTTTCTAACTTCCCAGCAGCCTGGGGTCATTTGTTTGTTTTCTTGGCTCTCGCTCACCAGCAGATGCTGCACCATGCTACGGTTCTGCACAGGCTTTGTTTTTTGTCATTGCTTGCTACCGTGCTTATAATGCAGGCTTTGTTCCTTCTGGATAAGCTCATTTCTGACCGGGTTGCTGATATCACAATAACTGATTATTGAGTCGCACACTTTTGCCCTTTGAAATAGAGATAAATTATGCTCAGACAACTTCAGATGACAAAAGATCCGTCCATCTTCTTCCGCTTATCCAGAGTCGGGTCGCGGGGCAGGAGCTTCAACAGGGAACCCAAAACTTCCCTTTGCCCGGCCCCATCCACCAGCTCTGACTGGGGAATCCCATGGTGTTCCTAGGCCAGTGTTGAGATGTAATCCCTCCACCTGGTCTTGGGTCTGCCGCGAGGTCTCCTCTCAGCTGGATGTGTCAGGAACACCTCCCTAGGGAGGCGCCCCAGAGGCATCTGCACAAGATGCCCAAACTCCAAGGAGTTTACCTTGGAGTAAACTTTCCCAGGGAGGCTGAGAAGTGTGATGCCCCTGTAGTTGGCACACACCTTCTGGTCCCTCTTTTTTAAAAAGGGGAGCCACCACCCCAGTCTGCCACTCTTTCGGCACTGTCCCAGACTTCTATGCAGTGTTAAAGAGGCGTGTCATCCATGACAGCCCCTCAACACCCAGTGTCTTCAGCAGTTCCGGGCAAATCTCATCAACACCCAGGGGTTTGCCACAGTGAAGTTTTTTAACTACCTCGGTGACTTCGCCCAGAGAGATTGATTCGAATCCCCCATCATCCTCCAGCTCTGCCTCTGCAACAGAGGACGGGTCAGTTGGGGTAGTTGGAGTCAGGAGTTCCTCAGTGTTCTTTCCAACGACTGACAACCTCCTCAGATGAGGTCAAGTGTCCCATCCTTGCAGTATAAAACTTGGATGGTTCCTCATTTGCCTGTCGGTACCCTGCAACTGCCTCAGGAGTCCACAGGGACAACATGCCCTTGAAAGCCTCCTTCTTGAGTCGGATGGCTTCCCTGACCACAGGGGTCCACCACGGTGTTAGAGGGTTACAAAAGGATGACAAAAGAATGAATCAAAATGTCAGTCTTTCTAAATGATCACAATATTTTGTCCTGTTTCTTGTTTACAGATGCACCAGTGATAACAATTTATCCACGCGATAAATATTGGTATGTGGGTCAAGAGAATGTGCAGCTCACCTGTGGAGCCAGAGCCAACCCTCCTCCAAATCTCACCACATGGACCAGGTGAGCATCACCATCTGCTTTCTTCCTGTGGTAAAACGCTGAGACTGCGTCTAAAATGTTTGATTTGATTGCTTGAGCCACTTTGGTGAATCAAGATTACAAGTAAGCATCAACCTGTGTGGCATTGAAACAAACAGAAATGCAAGTTTCTCTAATGATGAAATCATCTTTGTGAAGGCCAAAAGTGCTGACTTGTCATCGGAAAGAGATAGTCACACATTTTCCAACATTTCAGTGCCTAAGGTTTGTGTTATGCTCTAAAGCATCTCGTTGTGACCGCGTTGGATGGCAAAAGTGTATATTTGTCCAGCCACATTCACTGGGAGACTGGAAATTTATGGATAATCATTTTAAGTTAATGCACATAGTCAGACGGTTTCATGAGAGATGTTTAGAGTGTCTGTGTTTTTAAACTCAAATAGTGACAATAGTTGTGTTTGTTAGTAATGAGAACAGCTAGAGCGAGAAGTTGTTATCATGGATATAGCCGTCCAATCACAGAAGGATGTGCATGTGGTACTGTTAGTTTGTTAAGTTGTGGATTAATTCAGTTGTGCTTTAGTTCACTGCTCTGACTGCATTTGTCTGCACTTCAGCCTTGTTCTTATAAATGGGCACAAGTATACTCCCTCCATTCTTTAGGCATCTTCCCAACTACTAGAATTTTGTTGAACAACCTGGTCAAAACCCCCACAGCCACCTTTCCTAGACGTTTCCATACCTCCAAAGGGATGTCACCTGATTAGTCTGTCATCTGATCCAAATTATCTGTTGTAACTGTTTTGTTGTCATTTGTTTGATTCAGTGCTGGTATGAAGATTTGATGCAAAGAAGGAAACTTTTATGTCTGCTTGTAATTTCATACTTAAATGCCTGGTCTAGTAGGACCTATGTAGTCCTTCATTATTGAACATATAACCTGCAGGTAGCAGTGTTAGCATAAATGTAGAACACATTTGATAGTTCTTTTTTTTTTTTAAACATTTTGAGGGATTACTATCAGCTGCTGTTTGAACCATTGAAGTTAGATATGGCAAAGCGAAGAACGGTTTGTCTATAAATGACCTCTGGCATAATTTCAGAGCCCAGATACTGGAGCTGTCAATGCCCCCCCACCCCCATACTCCGTGCTATAAATAAAAGCCTTCGAATGGTACATGCTTCAGAATGCCTCTGTCCTCCTGGCAGTGCTTTGTCATCATCTTGCTTTTAAAAGAAGAAGCAAGGTCTCAACTGAGAAGCCGTTTACATTTATTTTATCTCTGGTGTCCAAACCTCATGTTCTTAACTGCAGAGTTTCCCTTTGATGAACTTGTGCTCATGTTAAACAATCAAAATCACGTAATTATGTCATCATGTAAAAGAGTCAACAAAACCAGCAGAACGCCACATCTTTACATCTTTGAAGACATTCTGTCATGAAATCATCCTGAACTCCATGTATGTTGATGGTGTGTTAATTGTGTTGTGATCCATGTATGTTGATGGTGTGTTAATTGTGTTGTGACCCATGTAAGCTTTCATTTTTGCACAGGTTGGATGGAGTGATGCCCAAGGGTCTTGAAGTGTCAAACGAGAGCTTGGTTTTCACTCGACCACTGAGGCGCAATGACTCTGGTATATACCGCTGCGAAGTCACCAATGAGATTGGTGTCCGGAGTCAAGATATAGACCTCTTGATACAAGGTACGTTTCTTTTCCACTCAGCCTAAAGTGCTATGGGATACCTTTTAACCCTGTGTTTACTTAAGTAAATAACCTTTAACATCTGACTTTAGCTTTTGACATCCGTCGTGCCTTTTTTGATGTAAGATTACCCACTCAGTACGATCACCCTGCTGTTCAACACTTCTAGCAGAGTTAAGCCTCCGTATAATTGTCCCAGCCCAGATCCACTTTCACAAATTCCTGGCAACAGAGCAGCGCCGAGGGCAGATAAAGAGTATCAGCACCCAACGTTTCCACTGTTGTGGTTTTGGCAACATAAGATTTCCCTGATAGGAAAGAAGATGTTTACCTCTACCGAGTCAGCAAAATATGGACCCACGCAATGTTTGTCTTTGTTTTGTTTAAGTGTTTTCATTTTCACAGCAGGACATAAGTAACTTCACAGATTTGCAGTATATAGATATAACTAACCAGTATGCAGTGATATATTTGTCTCTTTAAACTGTGTGAAGTGTATGAAGGTAATTTACTTGTCACTTCGTAGATTATAAAAGAAGATCCAAAAAGGGTACTTCCACAGATCATTTCAAGGGGTTTTCCTTCATTTAGATTCTTTAAACACTGTCCAGTTATTTTCTGTCTTTTCCATTTGTTATTTTACGTCAGTGTAAAGTCAGGAGGTGAATCTTGGGAACTGTGCATCCTTTGTTATTGTCACTTCTCCACTTGATTCTTTTCCAAACAAAGCAACTTCTACTTTCAGACACATAACACACACGACCCTTTTCATTTCTCACAGTTGAGAGGAAGAAGCTGGAGAAGTCCCAACAAGGCTGTCAGACTCTATCTGTGTACAGAACTGGTGTGCAGTCCTGCTCCAAATGAAATCACAGCTGACATCCTGTACAGGACAGACTTATATGAAGCAATTCTATTGCTTTTCTTGTCAGATACTAAAACCTGAGACTTCTGACTTCCCTCTCGTATGGAGATGGTCAGGTTGTGCTCAGCTGTACTCGCCCTTTCCATGGTTGCTTGGTGTAGCTGTTTTCCATTCCCAGTTGTCTGTACAGCCTTGTGTTTTTGGCTGCTTGTCACTCAGATAATGAGCTACATGGCTGCTGATGGTTCTCATTTACACAAGGTTAAAATGTCACACTCCAAGGTTGGACTGACGACTGACCAAGACAATTGCCAGTAAATCATTTTACTCACCTTGAGTTTTCTCCATTTTCCTCTCACATGATTTCACTTTACCAACGCTCCTTCAGCCTCACACTTGATGTACAAAAGGCCATCCATCCTACCCAGCAACAGAATCCGTGGGACTCAATATGGTTCCATTGGGAATCATGTTTTTTAAATCGTGCCTGAAAACCTGTTGATGCAGGCCCATATTAATGCGAACCATCTTGCTGTGTAGGCAGGCCTTTGATGAGTCTGCGATCAACTAGCGGTATCAGGCAGCTCATAACCCTGGAGGCTGGAGGTCAGAATGGAGACTCTTATCCTGACCTTGAGCTCCACACACCCCCTTCCTCTCTGACACCGGCTGGTATCACAAACGTCGGCCACCGGAGGACAAATACAGATGCGGTGACCTCACATCGATCACCCAGCGTTTCATCTTCTCACATGACTCCTCCACAGCAGGGTTTGGTAAAGAGACGTGGGCTAATCATAATCACCCATTCATGCTCGTCCTTTGTTGTTCAACCTCGCTCTGTCTTTATCTCATGCTCACACTGGTCGTCAGTAACAGGATATGGTTACATCTGAAACATCTCTGGACAAAATTCATTGTAAAAACGCAGATTGTCTTTAAGTAGCTTTTTCACATTTCTTGATTTTACATTTTAAGACCTATTCAAACATTGGACAGGAATATTTTCCAGTAACTGGACGATCCATGTCTCTAGTCCAACATTGCACTTTTCAGACTTGCCTATTTGGTCACCACATAATGTAATTGTGATTTGTCTCCTCTTCTTTCACGAGTCCTAATACTATCTGCTGTCCATCCTTTCTGTTTAAATCTTCTCATCTCATGTCCACTCTGCAGATCCTCCCCCCACCACAGCTGCCCCCAGCACCACTACATGTCTCTGCTCTGACATGACTGAAACCAGCACTACTGCAGACCGGCAGACAGCTCTGCTTTCGCCCCCGACGCATCACACCTCAACTGATGGCAGTCTAAGCATAATAATCTGTGGAGTTGTGGGTGGCATTTTGATCCTGAGCCTACTGCTGATCCTGGGCGGGGTGTACTTCATGCGACGGCGCCGCACCTTCAGAGGAGACTACTACACCAAACAGTACCTGGGACCCTCTGACATGCAGAGAGAGTCTCAGCTGGATGTGCTGCAACCACACGAGCTGCAGGAGGTCTATGGAGACAAGACAAGCAAAGGGAGCCAGGATCTTAAACCCAAACTTGGGGGAGACATCATTTACCCCGACTACACCCCCGAACATAAGGATAGGGATGACTGGGCTGATTCGGTGGATGCCCACACTTTCCTCAAGGAGGGGAACTACTATCCAGATCCCTATAACATCCAAAATATGCACCCCAGTGAGCCTCCTCTACAGAGCCCCATAGTGAACAACGGCTCCCCCCACCTGCCGGGGGACAGTATTGAGAATGGTGGGGACAACGACTATGTGTCCCACTTAGACGGCTCTGTGATCTCACGCCGGGAGTGGTATGTCTGAAGAAAGAGGTGAAGAAATCAAAATGACAAATGACCGACTGAGATTGTTTAAGGAGCAACAAGATATAAAAATCAACGATTTCAGTTAAAGGATGAATCCAGTGTCTCAGCTCAGTGCCACAATGAGCTCTATGAACAATACTGCTCTGCCTTGAGTGTAACCTGTTGACATTAAGGACGCAAATGTGGTTTTTATTACTTTTTGTAGCATTTCAATAGGCTACAAATATGCTTGAACATCCTGTTGATACTAGCTCTTCAGGCTCGAGAGGCTCTGACATAGAGTGGAGTTTTGACTGATGGGAATGAGGTTTTTTATTGTGTTTGTTTTGTGTTTGCACCTGTCTTTAACACAGGTCACAGGTCAGATGTTCAGACCCTTGTAAGATGTTTAGACCCTTGTAAGATGTTCAGACCCTTGTAAGTCAAGTATGATAGCCTGAGTGAATGAGCTCTTCTCCCATAACACCTCACAGTTTCTGCACCTTTTTGAAAGTAATCTCTTAATTGCTTGCAGCATTAACATATTTGTGACTTTTTTTCAATCATTGCTGCAATCTGTGTTAAAAGCCAGCTGCACTGCATGATTTTAAAAACCCAAAATGTATCGTCATGTTAAAGGGAGAACTGTCAATCACATGACTTAAAGGGAGAATTACTCAGGCATTATACTTACAAAAATCACTGTCCCTTTTAAACATTTTTTTCAGTTCTTTAATGACTTCTGCTGGTTCTGTATGAATTTTAATCCTGTCACCTGACAGTGATAGATACAGTGCTTTGCGAAAGTATTGCCCCCCCAATAACTTGTTGACATTTTGCCACATTTCAGGCTTCAAACTTAAAGATAACAAACTGAAAATATTTTTCAAGAATCAACAACATGTGAGACACAATCGTGAAGTGGAACCAAATTTATTCAACATTTTATATTGTGTTTACAAATAAAAAACTAAAAAGTAGGATGTGCAAATGTGAGACCAAATGACACATCAGTGCATTCTGTTTGTCATTGTTGTTATTTGGGTCAATATTGAATCATTCAGAAGTCATCAGGGAACTTACCGCTGGAGTCGGTTAGCTGAGCTGAGAGAACAGGGGGCCAATACTTTTGCACATCCTGCTTCTCAGTTTTTTATTTCTAAACACGCTATAAAATGTTGAATACATTTGGTTCCACTTCACGATTGTGTCTCACATGTTGTTGATTCTTGAAAAATATTTTCAGTTTGTTATCTTTCAGTTTGAAGCCTGAAATGTGGCAAAATGTCAAAAAAAAATTCTTGGGGGGGCCAATACTTTCGCAAGGCATTGTACATGATAATGTAGTGTAATTCCTTTAACTCAATATTTGTTCTAGAGATAAGTTTGTTCAAAATTTGTTATTTTTGAGAATTGTTCTGGGTTCTTTCAATATTTGTTGTAGAGATAAATTTGTTCAAAATTTGTTATGCTTCAGATTGTTCTGGGTTTTTTGTTATTTGCTGTTTAAGTTGCTGGAAACAGCTTGAACGTAATTGTGCAAAATGCTAAATCAGCAACGGGTGACTTACAATAAAATGAACTGAAGTGACTTATCAAGAGGTCAGTCACTGAGTGATTTGGGCTGGCTGTGGAATGACTCATTACAAGTTTAAAATGCCAGAAATGACTGTTGTCTTGTTTTGAAGACAATCATGATATATGGAAATCGCAGTCAATGATACTTTACAAATCTGACCTGAATATAGTGTTCAAATAGTCGACTTTTAACTACCAATAGAAAATACTAATTAAAATATTTTTTAAAATGAATACATTAGATGTCTATTGCAGAAAAAGTGCTGAACATAGATTATGTAAATTGAATTGACTTTTCAAAATACATTATTATCTAGTTGTGTTGATCCAGTCACTTTCTTGCAGTGAAAAAGCACAACTCTGTCTGATGGTTATCAGAAGGACAGCCAGGCCTCTGCCTTCTCCGTTTAGCCATGATAACAGACTGCATTGCTGGTTTTTCCATTTTCCCTCTTCTATCCTCTGATTTCTGTCTGCAAGATGAGAACCAATTGGTCATAATAGCTTTTATTTTAAATGTGGGATCAAAGTAATGCATTATAAATTCCAGATGTGACGATCACAGCTGTCATCATCTGACATTATGTGGCTCCATAAACCACCTACAGTTTCAGTGCTCCTGCTTGACACTCCACTGCCATCATTCATAATGGTGATCAAGCAAAGTATTGGTTGAAAAAGTACTAAAAAAAAGAGGAGCCCTAATAAAATAATCCTTCAGCTTTATGTTGTATGTTTCTGAAGTGTGATTGGACGAATACATCACAGAAAAGTAGAACTGTGAGAGCATGAGATCACAGAACAGACTGTAATGTTTGGTTTTGGCTCTGCTGCAGCTTCTCTGAGGAGACCCAGTGATCATGGATACCAGAAATTCAATCCATGTATGAAAAAAATGTTTCTAGAAGCATTAAGGTTAGAGATGTGTGTGCAATGGCTCCTCAAGGGATATGTATTTTTCCTACAAACAAACGTGGTGACATTAGGTTGCAACAAATAGTTGACATCATCAGTGATCTCATCTCTCACTTAGTGCTCCCTGTTTGTTTCCTAGGAATGAAACGAGGATCAATCATACCATATTTGGAAAAATCCTTATTTAGTCCGTGCGTGTTTCTTGAACCCTGTATATGTGTGACACGGTGAGATTAGGATGGGTGGGTCTGCTCTCTCATTGGTGATTTATAGAGCGTATGCATCCATATCTTCTTTTTTTAGACTTTTCTCCGCCCTTTCCCATGCCAGAGCTTTGGTCAACGATATACGAGAAGAAAGTTCTTAAGTGTTCTCACACTCTTCATCACACACACAAACACACACACACACACACGTGCATCAAGTGGCCACACATCTGCTGCTGCTGCAGCCAGCACCTCAGACCACAAGCTTTTGAATTAAGGTTTCATATTTTTTTCTCTTTTCATTTGGAAACTCAAAACGCTTATTCAAGGTGATTTATAGCAAATCCACATCTATGTTTACATGTCTTTTTTGGGTGGCTGACTGAATGCTGTCATTTGTTGCTTTGGTGAAATCACTCGATGCAAACTGCTGTCGCTCTTCCAAATTTTCCTTTTTTTTTTCACGACTGGTTGGATGAATGCAAACCAAACTGAAGTGATGAATGTTTTTTTTATAGCACTCGTATTTCCTGGTTGCATGTAAATTAAGTTATTCACTACTGCTTGGTTCATTATTTCTCATCACTAATGTTTATATACATGTATATAATGCTATTAGGTTAACATAGGATTAGCTGTTTGATTTATGTGTTCATGTACAGTTTGTTCTGGACTACCCTACTGAATAGTTGGTGCCTTAGATGGGCTGAGCAATGCACAGAAACTTTGAAAAAAAATGGCAATTACCAAAAGCATTAATATAAAGATTCTTAATATCATGATAGAAGAGGACTGACCACTCCATTTTTATGTCTTCCATCTTGATATTTAAGGTCAATAACAGACACAAGGTTGACTGCCATGCCTTATACTCTGAAAAGACACAGGTAACACGTTGGTTACTGAGAAAAGTGTAAAAGTAAAGTTTCACTGGGAAAATATTCAAGCCAGATTCACAGAAAATATTGTTGTTCTTGTAAATATGCTGGCTGTTTCTTTTTTATTATTATTGAAAAATATTTTTTGTATGAGGTTTTTAATTTTCACAGAATCTAAGTTATCTTATCCAAGAAGCTCTTGTCTCGAGATGAGAGGGCGATGCTGTTTCCACTGCATTTTGTATTTGTTCTGGAGGTTGTCTGACCAATTATTTTGTATGTTCTTTGAATGATTGATTATCTCACAGGACTCAGAGATGAAAGTGTCATAGATTGTATTTTGTTTCTTTGTTTGCAATAAAAGACTATTATTATTGCACAACGTCATAGGATTCTGCTGTTCTTTTTGTCTACTAAGTTCTTAAACTTTCCATTATCCTAGAGATGAATACTGTCCTATTATAATGTTACGATAAAACATATCCATCTAGAGCTTTCTATGCAGACATGAAGAGGACACCATAAAAGCATTTAAATGCATAGTAGAGTACCCCTGCAAGTAATACAGTCTTTAAATGTCATTGTATATCATATCTAATGAGGAAGACTGCACAACTCAATAAAACTCTTGGGCACAGCTACATTGATATTTAGGTAAAGGTATTGTTATCTGCTGTTCTCAAGGTCAAGAATGACATTTCAGTCGTCACCTTTTAGTAAAAGTTTGGACAGGATTTCCTCTTAAAGTGCTGATGGGTATTTAGGGTGTAGATATACCTACATACAAGGTAAATATGTTCCCATTTTCTGGGGTTAATCCATCGGTCTCTGTCACCTTCATCCTCCTCCACTGTCCACACCTGTGCTAGTATCTAACTGACCCATTTCACACAAATCTTCCTCTTGACCAACTCGGCACCCCCCTCTACATCAGTCGTGGTTGCTTGTTTTTTGTCACACCTGGATCTGTTTCTGACCACCCACAGCTCCTTTCTGTTGCCCACCAATGCTAAAACAGTGAGACGAGTCTCTTAAATACGGTGAATTTATCACTTTTAAATTATGCCCCCAAAGCATTTACAAAGGAATTTACAATGACGTACTTAATCCAATCCCTCCCACTCTAAGTGCTGGCGTTTAATCCCCCAGTATTGACCTGGCTTTGGAGGTGATACCAGCGATATCAAAATGTGTTGTTTTGTAGAATGACATTTGTCCCCTCTGGTCCAGATTAAATGCTGGAGGAGAAACCAGATACCTAATCCTCAGTGGCATGTTGGACAGAAATCTCCCCTCTAAGACGTCACTTTCATCACCTCAGTGTCCACATCACCTCGGCCCAAAAGCACTCACTCTGTTATCATGATTGGGATGGCCTCTGCCTAATCCATCACTGCCAGCATCTGCATGTTTGTGCAGGCAGTGCGGATAAATAACTCTTGTGTTGGTGGGCTAGGATTACCTCTCCTTTTTTCTTTCTGAAGTTTTTGGTGGATGGTCGTGAGAGATTTTTTTTCACACTTAATGAATCCGTCAGCAAATGTGTTTGGTTTTATTATCCTGTAAAACAGCAGCGGGCCCTTGCTTAAAACATTTTTCAAGACCCCACCCCAAGAAGTGTAGGTGGAGAGTATCAAACTCCAACCTTCAGAAATATTTTTTTTTCCTTCCAACATTTTATTTACTCAGACCAAAAATGAAAGAGGTGGCCACTTGGATTTGGTGCTTAAACCATCTTCTACCTCTGGAAAAACACTTATTGTTTAGCCAATGAACACGCTGGCAGTGCTGGAGAGCATACATCAAAGGCCACAGCTGACTGAGCTGAACAGACAAATTGTTTGAGCTCATGGGTTTGGAAATAATGAAATGCTGCAGAGGGTGGGAGAGTGCGGAGCAGTTACAACAAAAATGTTGTCACATGGCCTGCTGTCTCACCAGCCCTTGTCTCAGCGTGAAGCGTGCGACGCCTCAGGGCAGCAGTCACCTGGCTGGTGCAGGCCTGGTGGGCACTAGGAAAAAAACATAGGTATCAAATGAATTTTATGCCTGTTTCTAGATTTCTTAAAAAAATATTCCATTTAGTAGCTGATCATAATACAGAAAGAATCGAGTTTACAATGGAGTTAATGGAGTTATACAGAATGATTCAGATATGTACCGTAATAGAAAAGGACTCAGTCTGTGTCACAAACCCAAAGAGTCACGTCTCTATACAAAGTATTTTCCTCTAAGATTTACAAACCCTCTGAGACCATTTCATGGCTTTGCTTGCTTTACTCTCACTGGTCTTATTAACACTTTTACAGTAAAATATCACTTAAATGATACTGGGCAGTATCTACCCAACACCAAACAGCAGCTAGCAACTGTTGGGTTAAAAACAGAGGAGTGCTTGGGTGTTAACAAGACAGAAACATCCTGTAGGATATGGTGTGTAGACCAAAGACAGACCTAAAAGGGGTGTGAATATTCTGCAGCTTGTGTGCAAAGAAACTTTTGTTTCAGTATCAATGGTGACAGATATGTTATTACTGTTCCTTTTTGGAGTGGTGAAATAGCAATCTGCTGCACAATGTTTTGTATGACGACTTTTTATCTTGAATGTTAATGTTGTCAGCTTCAAAGGCTTTCAAGATTCTGACATTATACTGTAGAATGACAAATCTAGGGGTTTGTCTTTGTTTTCAATACTGAGTCATTTGAAAAGTCATTCATGAAAAATCCAGACCATAAAAACACAGTCTAGAATCTTTTTAGGGTGAAAAACAAAACCCTATAGAATGTGCCTGCAGGCGACCGATGACCTCGGCTATGTCTGTTCATCGTCTTTGTCACTCTTGCATTCTGTGATTTCAAAGCCACAAAATATAGGTTTCTATCGTGATGTATAATACGGAAATTAAATGATGCAGTATATCACCATGAGCAGTCTGCGTCATGCTGCAGTGTTGGTCTCTGAAAACCCCCAATGCAGTTTACTGACTATCACCGACAGAAAGCAGGACGGTCGTATAGAAACAGGGTAGCAGTTCTTATCTGATATTTATACAAAACCTCCTACATACATCACCTTTAAGCAGTGAATGTTGACTTGTTTGCTGAATAGATGTGAGGTTGAGCACCATGACAAAAACCCCTTTGTGCAGCTATCCCTGTGAGACCAAAAACAAAGACAATGAAGGTTTTCATCGATGAGCCACATTGTCATCCAGATAGCACTGAGGGCCGCTCACAGATCAGATCCTGTGCGCCTCATTCCCAGCTCCCTCTCATACCATGGAAAAGCTTGATCCCTCTGAAGTACTCTGACTGAGTTTCTGTCTGCTGACTCAGAAGGTTTTCCAGAGATGGTAAAAAGAAAAGTACTGAGAGAAGCACATTTGACTGAACAATATGAAATTAAACTGTGATTATAGAGTGGTTTTCTCTATGGTTAAACGATTAAGGTACACATATGGATCAAAGTGCGGATGGTAAAAAAAAAAAAAAAATTGGCTCTCTCTTACTTTTGGCAGGCTGGCCATCTCCGCTAACCACTGCTGTGACTTTAACCTCACAAGACCAAAACACACATGTTGGAGTTCATGGGGCAAACAGTTTAATGGTTTCATATTGGACAGCCTGTATTTCTTATGGATCAGTGTCTAATTGGTATGCCTCAGGCTGTGATCAGAATGGGTGGGAAGCCGTCATACTGGGCCCTGACAGGGTGACTCCCACTCCCCACTGCATTATTCTGCAGTGCTGGAGCAGATATAATCTCCAGTGAATCATAATGTGTGTGAAACAATGCAGTTTTCCCTGGGAAATGTCCATTGGGTATATAAAAGGAAACAACAACACACAATTGAATGAAATAAACTTGAATAAAGTGAGCACTGGACTGGTCTGGACCTTTAAATTAGTGTATGTTAGAAATATTTGAGAGGTGCTTGGAGGAAGTTCAGACTCTCAGTGTGCAGTCATACTATAAACCCCGCAACACTGGGCTCCTTTTATACATTAATTTCACACAGATGTATGTGGTCTTTGCTGAACATAGCAGTGTTGGTTTTGTTGAACTGTGTGACAGTTTGATGCCACACTTGTTGCAATATTTCAATGAGAATTGTTTGACCTGCGAGTGACACTGGATTAGAAGTTAAGGAATTACTTGTCATTCGTAACCTGTGGAATGTGCTGTAAATTTCTGGTGAGCAAAAGAAGCCAAGCTCATAGTGTTACCAGAGAAAAAGTCAGGATAACCAGTCAGCAGTATTCATCCTCTGGAGATCATGAATGTTTGTACAAAATGTCTTGAGAGAACGCTGATCAGCCATAACTTGCTAACCACTGAAAGGTTGAGTGGATTACTGATTAACTCATTAGAATGGCCTGTTAGTTTTTTATTTTGTAGGAAGCAAAAAATGTTTTTGTTGGAAGTGTGAAGCACACGAGTGAGAATCTGAGCAGATTTTACCGCAACCAAACTGTTATGTCAATGTGACCAGATTAGAGCATCTCCAAAATGGTGTTTTGGAGTTTCTGGTGATCAGTACCTACCAGATGTGGCCTGCAGGACAACCAGGGAACCAACGATACGGTCGTGTTTACCCAGTCCTCACTGATGCATGGGGGGAGCGAAGGTATAATCGGTGTTGTCTGATTCCACAGAAGACCCACTGCAGCAGAAATAGCTTTAAAACATAACGCTGGTTCTGATAGGGAAAACAGTCAGTGCCTTCAAGCTTGTTGCGTACACTTATCTGTAGCATAGATCAATAAGCGTGACCATGACCTCTGTCAACCACGCAAAGCGCCCACATGTAGCATCAGAACTGGATCACAAAGCAATGGGACAAATAATAATTGGACCACAACAAGGAAATCAGGGTGATGATTTGGTCTTCAAGTCACACAGATCTCCATTTACTCCAACTGTGGGATGTGCTGGATAAATGAGTCAATCTATAGCAATCTAACTTACAATTCACAAGACTTTTGGTACATTCACACAGAACATTACACACATTTTCATGTTGCTCTCATTGCATGCATGCGTCACAACTCACCTGACACACACTTGTCTTTTAGAGAAGATATCTGCAATGCTCACCAATGCCACCATAGATCATTTGAGCTTTTATACACCATTTGCTCACGTCAATAACAAACAGAACGAGGCAGTCGCAGACTGCAACAGCCCGTGACACCCCTGATTTCAAAATTTTACCCTGACTTACTTGGATAGGTCAAAGATCAGAGCTAGTGCTCTGACCTACTGTCATAGATCAAAGCACTAGCTTTGATCCATGGTCTTACCCACATTGGCCTTCTCCCTCGTCTTTCTATCTTATCCGGTTCCTGAGTGTACAAAAGTTGAAATTTGACCTTGACCTACTTTTCTGAAGGTCAAGGTCATCATGTCACTTTCGTCCCCTTTGCTGCCCGAGTAATGTGCTTTTTGTTTCATCTTTCTATTGGCAACAGTTGCGAAGATATTTGGTGGATTAACGAATGGATGGACGAACGAATGGATGGACGGACAAACACACAAACACTGATAATTACAATACATCACCGCTGTGAAGCGGGATGTAACAAAACACAATTGTGGCTGCGTGTGTGTTGTGGAACTAACAGATACATTGGAAGAACAAACCTTGTCATAACTGGGTTCACACTATCTGGACACACAGATTGTCCACATGCAGCTACAACTGGTTGTCTTCCACTATCATATCATATATCCTGCAGTTGGGATGTCGTCGTCGTTATGGACCAGCTAACTGAGTGACATCATGAGGCTAGCAGAGCTAAAAAAGAATTCAAACTGACATAAGAATTCCCCCATCTATCACTTCGAAGGACTCCTGGGTGTCTGGTAGTCGGCTGCTGTCTGTTGTTGTTATTTTTAGCCTTGAAGCTGTTTCCTTCACCTGCCAGCATCTGTTAGTCTGCAATTGCAAGGCCCAAGAAGGGCCGTTTAGTCAGCCTGACCGGACCCCACCGTCCCCTTTGCGTGCTTTCAGGGAACAGTTGAAGCGGCTCATGTGGACGCAGCCCGACAGCTGGACCGGCCGTCCACTCACCACCCCACCACCACCGACTGTGTGCATCTGTGCACGTGGTGGCGCCCGTCATGTGACTGCTGCCTGCCTGGGCATCAAAGCTCAGCAGACCACCACTGGAGGCTGTAGTCGATCGCTCCAAGTCCTTGGAGCACATGAGTGTATAACATCACCTCGCATTAAGTCCTTACAGCTCCACTGATTCTGAATCAGTCAGCTAGTTTGGCTTTTTGTGTGTGTTTCCTGGCTTTATTTGTTCTTCTCCCTCTTTCAGTCTTTCATCCCAGAGAGAGACCTCTACTGAATGACAGATGAGCTTGTCACACTCAGCTGTTCTTTAGGATGATGAATCACCAGGACTCCGGCTTACAGTCGAGACATGTGCTTTTTTGTTACATCAACACAGCCTTAACATATCTGATTTATAGTTCTGATTTACAGCAGAGGTTGACGGTGGATTCGCATCTGAGCAGATAGAGGCCTATAACATAATGGGTTTCATGACATTTACGGCTGTATTAGCTCATCATGTTGTTGATGTTTAAATTATTTGAGAGAGACACTTGTTTTCTGTCGATGAACGTTTTCCAAAGAGATTCTAAGAGAATTTTAAATGTTTTGTGAATTTTCCTGTGTTTTTGTGTCAAGCTTTTTTTAAAAAAATCTATAGCCATGTACAGTACATGTGCATCCATCCATCCATCCATCCATCCATCCATCCATCCGTTTTCCCACTTTGCATATCATAGGCAATGTTTGAGCCTCTCCCAGTTGACTATTGACGACAGCAGGGAACACCCTGGACGCATCAAACCTGGAATCTTCTTGCTGTAAAGCGTCACGTCATGTTATTTATTTCATATTGTCCGTGTCACTTAGAAATTTAAAACCAAAATACCAAATAAAAGATGGAATAGATACAGAAGACTGGAGAAGTGATTGGTCCTTAGTGACCTGATGACATGTTATATTTCAAAGGACCCATGAAGGATTAGTGACCCACAGCCTACTGTGAGGGTTCTCTAGAAACATGTTGACTGGACAATCTATTTCAAAATTTTGCGGTTTACAGACAATAGTATTCCTTTCAACATGAATCAATCACACACCTAAAACAAACTTGTTTTATTAAAAGCGTCATTTCACGATCAGCAGAGAAAAAATGTACTATTCTTTATTGTTCCATCCAGTTGCTTTGAACTTCTTTTCTCTTTTTATAATAGATTCCTGATTGACCACTTGACTTTATAATCATCTTTACCCTCCTCTAAGATGGAGGTATTTTTCCTTCATTAAAACAGCCATGATCATATAGATGAAGGGATGACAAGAGCAAATAGAGACAAAAGGTAGGGATGAACTCCTTTGTTCCACAACAACACGAGCGTGTGTTGTTGGAGAGGCGAGGATGAGGTGAAGCACAATTCACGTCAAATCGAATGAATTGCTTTAAACAAGGAGGGATGGCTGACGGCGGGAGGTCATTTAGGAGCTTTTAAAGTTGAACAGCGTGAAGTCTTAATTACTGAGACTTAGCGCTGGCCAGCGCTGCGCTCACGCTGTGATGGTCAGGAGTTGGAGGCTGCTGCCCCAGCAGTATCAGAGGAAGGAGAAAAGACCAAACATAATATATCCACTGTTTGTGCTGACTGGAAATAAATTAAAGGTTGAATAAATTACATCGAATGTCTAGATTGTCCTGTAAAAGAAGCTCAACTCTTATATTCTTCTCCAGGTGGTGTCAAGATGAAATTAATTTTCAACAAATGACAGTTTTCTTCCACCATCTTCCCCCTTCTGTCAGACTGACCCTTCATTCACACTCAGGGTTTATTGGCTTTAATGATGGCAGGTTACTCCCTGCTGAACAATCACATGGTAATGCTGACTGTTCAAATGAAGACCGGGACGACTGGTTATGTGGAAAACAACAGGAGGTGCTGGGAAGCTCTGGTTCCACTAGTCTGAAGGTGTGATGCCGTGAATGAGGATAAAGATACACATGTTGACCTTTGACCTTTGCTTCCTCCTGATACATCAGGTGTACGATGTGCTCTGTTGCTTCAGCAGTGGAAAATACAGACAGGACTGCATTTAATCGTAGGAAACTGACCAATCTGATATGAATTTTTGGAGAGAACGTGAAGTCTGCTCTATATCCTCCTCTGATTTCATCAATGGACTGTCAGCCAAACCATACAAAGTCATTTGCCACTTAGTTAAATTCTAATTTTGGACAGAATCTGGTCACTTTATCCAAATCAGGCCTTTTTGGAACTCTATGATGAGTTTTTAAGCGATGCCATTGCTGCAGACACCAAACAGAGACAATCCCATCAGCAGCCGCCTTCATTCTGGTAAAACTCTCTGGAGACGTCCTGGTTGCATAAAAGTTTAACAAATAACTCCTAACTATTACTCTCTGTTGTCTTGGTAATTTGTGTACTGTTTTAATCCATATTTATTTACTATATTTATTTATTTACCATTTACTATAAACAAAATTGGATTCAAACTTCACCTCATCTTGACGGGATCTTTTCTTCTAATTTAAGATGAGCGTCCGTGCGTCTCCCATGGTGATATCAGAACAAATGTCTGAACAAGTGGGGATTCTCATTTTAGCTGAAACGCAGCTTGTTTGTTCTTGTAGGAGGATCTCCCTCAGGCTGCGTTACCTTTGGAGGTCATTCATTGGCCCCGACGGTGGCCTTGAGGATCAGGGGACTGGTAGCCGTGACGACACACTTTCATTTCAGTCGGTCAGTAATCCCTCTATGCAATAAAACTGTCTGGCCCCTCTGTCTGGCTCCAGTCAGACCAACTTTACTCACAAAAATGTCCAACCGTTTGCAATATTATTAAGTGGAATGTAAATCTCTAAATAGAGGCCTGCAGCTATTTTCTTTTTTTTTGCATCAAGAATTGTAGAGGTTGTTTAACAACTGTTTGCAGGACAGAGTCAAGCGTTAAGGCCAAAGAGAGTCCTGTGTGTTATTCTACAGGAGGGAGTACATCTCAACTAAACAAAGACACCAGTGGGGTCAGAGGTCACTGTAGCCGAGTCATGAGGTGTTTACTGGTGATTGAGTGTGTGGCTCACGGCTGTTTTGGGCCAGCCTGTCAAAACAGTTGCTTCTACACACTCCACTAGTATTTCACACATTCTATAAAGGTTTCAAAAGGACCAGCTGATTGGATTAAAGTTGCTAAAATGGTACAAAGACTATATACAACATTTCAGTCCTTTTATACATGGTTAGAAGATGATTACTTTACTAATTGAATGTAGTATTTTAGTATTTTGCAGCTAAAGCTTGATGTTTCTTATTGTTTCTTATTCTTTTCTCAAAATCATAAATATAACACTGGAAAGATCAACAAATAGGATTTACCTTCGGGACTACAAATTTAAGTGCATTTTACATAAATTTACACAACAGTTCTTGAGATATTGAAAGACAGCAGACCAACAACACCCCCAAAGTGATCCATGTGCGTTTAACAATCCCCTCTCCCTCACATTAAAGAATATGACATAATATTCCATTCCTAAAAATAAAGATGGACTTGAATTACTGCTTGAATGTGTGCATCAGTGACAGGCTGTCGGAAAACTGATCATAAACCTGAAACCTATTGAGGACTTTAGTTTCCTTAATGCAGATCCATTTCATACGTTGTAGCCTGAGCCACTGCAACCCAACCCTCACATATTAACCTTACATCAAGTATTCAGTCCTCATGTGTTTAAGGTCAAAGGGCCCTCTTGTTCCACAAGGATCAACTTATGATTATGAATAAGGACTGAAGACGTAATGTATTCGAGCCTGTAACAAACAGACTTGGTGTCCAAGTAAGATTTTTTAAAAATTTCCATTTATTAAATCACGTTTTATTGATTTTGCCCCTTGTTCTGCCTTGTGTTTACGAGGAATCTAACGTATTTGAGTTCTGAAATTTTTTTTACACAACATAATAATCCATTGATCGAAGGATGCACTATTAAAAGCAGCATTATGCTTCATAAAAAACGTATACACAATGGATGGTTCATCAGTAACTTCCAGCCATTAAAGGAATCAATTATTCCCTAATCAGTGAGTGCAGATGGTTGGCATTTATGGCTTCAGGCTTTTCAGGCTTTTAAACTGCGGTTAAGAGAATGTTGGCCTGATCCTTGACAAATGTCTCTCAGACTCTCTGGGAGTCACCAACAGCATGATCACTTAGCATGAAGCAGTGAATGCTGAGTCGGTGCTGGTGTGAGGAAGGTCAGGATGTGTGCTACTGGCACAGGCAGTGGGAGGTCACTCAGGGACAACAGAGATGTCTTCTGGCAAAAACAAAATCTGATTTCAGACTACAGTATAGACAAATTCTGACTCAATTATTCCTCCTGTCAGATGCTGAAAGTGTGGTACTATCCTCCGGGTGGGATTTCCCAAACTGGGGGCCAAAACTAAAATAACCCAACTGTGTCACTAAACAAAAATTTGTATTTTATTGCAAAGAAACTACATAGTTCCGAGGTCTGCTGATTTCAAACTGATTATTTGCATTTGTGCCTATTTTCTGAGTGATCAGGCCTCACTGGCAACGATTCAACGACAAGGGGGAGAGTGAACTGGAACAGTCTGTTCACAATGCACAGATTAATCGAATTATAACAAGGACTGGGAAGGTTGGCTTTGAAGGGGTCTGAGTTCATTTGGAGTGTGTGGAAAATTGCTGAGTCATCGATCTGAGTTTGATTTGAGGGAGAATTGTGAAATTTCCAATAGAGATCCAGACTATTTCAAGAGCATTTTATCTGTAACAGAATCACAAACACTGACTGTAATACATATTTTCTTTTGATGCAATCTATTTATGCATTAATTATCCAAATTAATGTTTGTTGCAGGATTTTGCCCCTCTTTAAGTTTCTTTGTGTAAACTTACTGTAAGTGTCATTGTGAGGAATGTGTGTTAACCTACAGTGTGCTGCAGGATGTAATGGACGAGTGGTCAGTGCTCTCATTGGAGGCCCCACTGGGATTTCTAAGCTCCCCCCCCGTGGGTCTGTTCATTACTACACTGCAACCCATCTCAGGAGCAGGTTTCATTGTCAATAATGAAACTGATCTAGTGTCAGTTGATCTGATCAGTTGATGCAGAAATCAGGGTGGCCTCTGCACAGAGTGCATGAGTTTATGTTGAACAGTGATAAGACTCTGATCTTTTATTTAATAGTATCATAAACTAAAAATTAATTATTTCATTAGAGGTAAAAGTCTCTTAGTAGAAGAACAAAGATATACTATTATTACTCATTATGCAGAATCACCTATTCAAGAATAATATGCAATATCTTAAAATGGGACCACTTCACAAATACTGATGGTTAACTTCACCTCAGACACATCAGAGTACATTTTTTTGAGTAGATTGTATTTTAAATATCACATATATCTTTTAACAAGATTCTGAAATCCAGGCTGCACCACCATTAGTGTAGTGGAATTAGATTCAAATTGAGAATCTGTTTGTCCTCCCTGGGCTGTAAAGGTTGGTGCATAGAGAGGAATGAGTTGTGCCCATAGACGGCAACAATGAGTTTTGATTAGGTGGAATCTAAAACCCCAATCTGTTGCACACACATTTCTGTCTTCTACATTTGAAACTTGAATCTGTATAAAATTAAGAAGAATGGAGTTATAGCAGCTACAAAAACCACATCCAGCTGTCCAATCGAATAAAGTAGCCGTAAAAACAATCATTTCCATCATCGTAGTCTAAGTGACCATCGTGTCTCTCCTCATGCGAACAGTCATGAAACAGAAAGTTGAATGAAAGTAGCAGAGCTAAGAAAGAACTTTAAGGCACGATCTGGGTCTATAAAGCAGTATTGATTTGCTGCTTGACTTCCTGGACAGCCCCTGCCTGGCTGGTGCCAATTTGTCCCCCCAGGTCTAAGGTTGCATGTGAATTTTCTGTTGTGTCAGCTGAGTTTAGTGCAGTGCATGCTTGAGAGGAGGTGAACTCTCATTATCTCGCATTGTTTTAATTAAAAGCCCCTTCTCGGCAAAAACAGCAATCTTTAACTCATTCATTACCTGCTGCAAGAGGCATTTCCAAAAGGCAGTTCTCCACAGTACAGTGTGTTTGTCAAGCCCAATGAGCAGCAGACAAACAAGAGGAGAAATTGAAGGGCTAATTTAGTATAAGATACACTCCTTTGTACTTCACCTCTTAAACACATGTCAAACTCATAATCAGAACAAATCACCACTTAATTTTATTAAGGAAAAAGTAGGTGTAATCGATTCCAATTGAACTTTTGTGATCAAGGTATGATTTTAACGAATGCATCATTTTGCTGCCTGTGTAAACCCAGAGTGCCTGAAGATGGATGTGTTTGCTATGGCAACTAATGTTTTACTGTTAAAACGTCGGTTTAAACCAGCAGAAATTCACCAAATGAGTCAGTGTAATAAAAGTATTCAGCTCTCGGTAGTGTTCAATCTCTGCAAGCCAAACTTTTCATTAGGTGTGGCCCTTTAGTTTTCCAGGAATAAAGCAACATATGTATAGTTTGTAGTAGCATACTCCAGTTGTGCTCACTTAATCGTTTGCATTAAAACAGGTTTTGATTTAGAGACTTATGGAGGATTTTTCTCAGTGTTTATGGCACCATTTCCTTGGACAGGCCACCCATAGAAGTTGTGCAGGATGTATTAACACAGATTCACAGGCTGATGGTTGCAGAGTCGTGTTGTGGGGAAGCCAGGATGAGTGCCAGGTCTGCAGGGGTGCGCAGGCCCAGCCCTGCTCAGCGCGTTCCAAACAACCGGTGCAAGAAGCGAAGCCATCTGCTATCCATTTCCCTCACACTTACATTCTCGCTTAAAGCTTTGCCAGTAGCTTCTTTTTTTCACTCTTGGAATCAATCTGATACACTCATCCTCACACAAGCCACCAAAGCTTTTGGGTAACTCATTTGATTTTTGCCTGACAAAACATTAAAACATTTTTCAAAGCAGTGACATTTATCGCAAAAACCCTCCTCCAAGCATCATCGTCTATGTTCTGCAATGACCACATTTGCCACTCCTCTCTGCTTGAGTGTATTGGAGTGAGTCCATCAGCTAAACAACCATTAAGCTCTCAGCATATCAGCTGCAACTGTTGACGTGCATAATTGGCTCCTGAGCTGAACATCAGATGCATCATCTTCAAACCTGTCGCATCAATCATAAGTGTTTGAGTAATATCCACCAACTAAATGACCATTAGGCACTCAACCAGCCAACCTCCACAGCCCTTAAAGTGCTGCAGCATCAGAGAAGAAGCCAGTGTGCAGGGGTTTCATCCAACATTGCTATCTGTCTAAAGGAGAGAATTCAGGAATTTTTTTGTTCATTCAATATGCGCTTATTGTTGCACAACAGTTTATTCTTTATATTGTGCAATCACAAGGAGCGCAAGCATGAATGTGTTCAATGACCTTTAAGACGTTTCTGACAGCTGCTGAAATTATAAGAAGCCTCTGAGATTTACTGCAAACACGCAAGAAAACACGTGTGTGTGTGTGTGTGTGTGTGTGTGTGTGTGTGTGTGTGTGTGTGTGTGTGTGTGTGTGTGTGTGTGTGTGTGCGTGTGTGTGTGTGTGTGGGTGTGTGTGTGTGCGTGCGTGTGTGTGTGTATGAAATTTCAACTTGCCTATGTCATGCTGTAATGTCATGCTGTTGAATGATGCATTTGAAAAACATTCAAACTAATGGAACTTAAAGACCTTGCTCTTAAAGTCAAGGTCAGGATGTTTTAGAGTATTAATCCAATAGTATCTTCATTCATTATAGATACTGTATATTTAAATAGAAGTTTAATAGGTTTTGTCGTTGTTTAGGGTATCAATCAATCAATCAATCAATCAATCAATCAATCAACCTTTATTTGTATAGCGTATGGAGCCACTGTCACCTAATCAACACCTCTTATTTTAATTTCACTGCAAGTTTTTTTCTGTAGAAACTGGACAATTAAATGATGAAACAAAGGAGTGTCACGTCTCTGTCCTATGATTGTCCTGTTTATTTTCCTGCCACCAACAACTCATATCATTCCAGATCCTGCCTCATCCTCCATCAGTTCATTCCCTGCACCTGCTGTCTCTCCACACACCTGCAGCCACTCCCTAACCTGTCTCCACTCTACATATACCCAGCTCTGCCCTCAGTACTCTGCCAGATTGTTTAGTGTTCGCCCTGACTCTCCAGCCTTTGTCTCCTGCTTGCTTTGTATGAATCCCGTCTGCTCTCTCGACCCAGCCTGTTGTCTGCTCCTCATCTGATTCGTCTGCCTGGTTTGTTGGTTGTTTCGTGCCTGACCCTGCTGGATTCTGGACTCCACCTTTAGCCTGTCGTTTTTGGATACCTCTGCCTATCGGACTGATTATTTGGTACCTGACCTCTATTAAACCTGCTCTGAGACTCTTGACCTGTCTTTCGTGCTTTTGGGTTCCCCGTGCCAGTCGTGCTCAGCCGTGACAAGGAGAGACACACATCGTGCATAACCTGAGTGATAATAATTCTAAACGTCTCTTATTACTTTATCCTTACTTTCCATAGCAAGTTAGTGTGTTTCTTGTCTTTTTTAAAAGCGGTAATAGATTCTATTTCATGATATGTCATCCCATGTAATCCCATGTATGCTGATAATACATAGGTTGTTTCCTCACATGTCTTGTGTGAAAACTACGCAGGAGAGGAAGTCATGCTCTAAATTTATTTGCTTACAGACAGTGTGGAACAGACAGAAGACATCCAGACGGTCTTCAAGGCATCACCACAACAGGTAATTTATGAATTCACTGGAAAAAACAACAACCATGTGACTACATTGAGTTTTGGGCAATCGACACAACTCCATGTCAAGCTTTTACCCTCAAAGACTAATGTTGAATGTAATATTCAGTAAAGCAGAGAACTGTGCTTTACCTTCCGGAGATAAGATCGTCTCACAGTTTGAATCGAGCTGGAGAGCGAGACTGGAAATAATAAGATCTTCAATCTCACTTTGATCATCCAGACAAAACCTCTCATTCATCAGCTCCGTGCAGGAGCTGATTTCTACAATTTGTAAACACGGACACTAATTAGCTTCCTTCCACTGTGTTTTCATATGCCTTATCAAACTAAATAACTTAAGGAGTAACTTAAAAAGAATCAAGATGTTATCTCTAATCCGTTTGAAGGACAAAGTTGAATGTTTTTAGGGGATTTACTACAATATCTGGACATTTAATTTTGATTCTGACAGCAGGAAACATGGAAAACAAATGTTGGTTATGCAAAGAAATAAATGACTGTTACAGCTTTAAATTTAGAGTTTAATTACTGCAATACTTCGAGGCTAAATGTGTCACTACAGCTGTGACATGTTTTCTTTGTGTGAGATTTTATCACATTTCATTCACTGGGGTTTTCACAACAAAATGCTCGGGTGGATTATATTGGGAATTTAGGGCTGAGGCCCAACAAACGTCTTTGCCGTTCACACCTATAGTTCTGCTTTGAAAGAAGTTTTTCTCACAACCTGCTAAATTGCTGACTCGAAAAAACACGGCCGGAAAGTGAAATAGCCATAAAATAACAAGGACAGAGTGATTTCCTGAGAAGCTTGTTTCCATCTTGCACAGAAGTCATTTCAGAGAGATGGATTCTACCGTGTAAATCTATAAGTGCATTTACAGTGGCATCTAAACATGTAAACGGTGACAGAATGTAAGCTGCAATGCAAATCAGGAGAAATAATGACTTTTGGGGAATGATATTTGCTGCAGGAATACAGTGTACACTTTGCAGAGCCCAAGAGGTGAACTGGCAGTTGAGTTCACATGGGATTTGAACCGACCACCCTCAGGTCCCTAACCCAAGACCCAGTGGACTGAGCTACTGCATCATGGGAAGGTGAAATAAAAATGAACGCTGCCAGTGATGTGGAAATTAAAGGCTATGATAGTCATAGTGTTAAGGTTATGTTCTTTAATCATTATTAAATGCAAGATTCACACTGTGGACTTAAATGCAGTCAAAGCTGCTGTTTTGAGGATTATTGTGAATTTACTGTTTTATAGTGCATAAACTATAGCTGCAAAAATTTTTTTCCAGTAATATGAAGTTGAGGAAGTAAACACACAGACAAGACCAGCTGGATGAAATGTTCTCAAGACAGAAAAACTGGAAGTGACACTTAATCATTTCTACCTAGGTTGCTGAAGTTGTGTGTGTGTGTGTGTGTGTGAACACACGCAGTTGACACACCCTACAGCTGACACCAACATTTCACACAGAGTTCACCTCCTGACACATCATACAACACTCAATGATCTCATCCAAAATGCTGCTCACAGCATTCTGGGTAAATCTTTAGGGTCAGTTATTCAGCTGACTCTGGGGTTATTGTCCTGTCAGGTGAACAAATTGTAGTTGTTAACCTCAAGTGGGACCATCCAGATTAGTTACATATGCATTAAGGTCAAGATACAGGTGGGATTTGGAATACTCATTCAATCTACTACTGACGACATTTTAGTGAAGCTGTTATTGATCACATAAAAACTCATTGGTTTTCTTTTCAGCTCTTTGAAGTGAACAGTTATGAGGGTCCTGCTTGTGTGTCTGATAGAAAAGCTCGTCTTGGGTTTCTCCAGAGACTCCAGTCCTCAGTAAAACCTTTGATTCTGCGGAGTCACTTGACCTCCAGCTGGAGATGAAAGTGTCATAGACTGAAAAGGTTTGTTTTTCCAGAGCTGAAAGTCACATTTGTTGACCGCATTCCCGGTCTGTGAAGGAAGAGCTGCTATGAATGGTCGCTGTCTGGTGAGAAGAAGAAGCCCCTTGAGCTCAGAAAATGTGATGCAGTGCATGAATACCTAATTTATTTCCCAGTTATTACTTACTTTGTATCCTTATGGTGTGCTCCTCTATGCTTGGCTGACATTTATTTTGGCAATAACCTGCAAGGACAAATAAATGATGAGCCCACAAGGTATAATTGAAACTGTACAGCATATTTATTTCTCTCCCTCATGTCCTTTCCTCTTGAAAGGCTTTGAAGCCTCTCCACATTGTTTCCATTTGTCATGATGTACAATACAGTAACACTAACATCATTTCAGCTTTAACAGTGTTGGATACAAACAGTTTAGATCTCGGCAACTGGCTCAATGTTCAGTGGATTTTTATGAAGCATTGCAGCTGCGAGCTGTCATTGTGTCACTCATCATGTAAGTAAAATAAATCTGAAGCTCTTGACTTCTAGTAGAACAAACTATGTCCTGAAGTGCACCACAATAAAGTCAGCGGAGGGGAAGGAAGGTGAGAGGGATGTGTGTATTAGACGTATTGTCCATTCTGAAAGTGTCATGTGTCAGATCCTATTAAATGTTCTCTTCTAAGAAATATTTCCTAATACAGTAATAGATGATTTCTGACGGGCTTGTCAGAGTGGGTCAGCGTGTTACTTTTGGACTTTTCATACAAAACAAAATTGAGTCCTTTTTTTAATAAGAGTAAAACATGACTATCCATCCATTCTTGTCTACAGCCACTTACCCACCTTGCGTGTCATGGGTCTGCTGGAGCTCATCCCAGCTGGCTACGGGCAAGAGATGGGCCATACCCCAGATGGGACGCCAGGTCATTGCAGGGCATGAGATAACTACATACTGTAGCAGTAAAATAATTTGTGAACTTTGATGGTTTTTCAAATATTACTTATGCTCTGTTACAAGTTTTTCTTATTTCCAATGATGGTGTTAATTTCTAATGTGGCCCAAAGGCACAATTTATTTATTTATTCATGTTGTGTCTTCTTTTATTGTGCAATTTAATCCAAATTATCTTTAGGCGTCAATCACCCAAGTATTGTTGGGACCATTTCATAATCAGCTGGAGGCTTGTGAAGAAATGCATAATGGTTTCAGTGCCCATTCTGTTTTCATTGCCCATAAACTAATTTTGGCATGCCAATACAGTGAACCAAGACAAAGGATATGTGTGTGAGTGGTTATTTGACTTTTGTGTGGCTGTGTGATGCGCTGGAGCGTACCCCTCCTTTCACCCGTTGTCAGCTGGAATAGGCTTCAGCCGCACCCATCACGCGAAAAGTGAGAAGCAGTTGAATATGAGAGAAGGTTACAAAGGTCTCATGGATGGATGGATGGATGGATGGCTCAACATCAGCATGTTCAGCAATGTCAGACGGGGAGTTAGCATGCTGACATTAGCATGTTGCTCAACATGGCAGCCATAGATGTAATCTCTCCTTGCTTCTATTGATTAGACATTGACACACTCTAATTATGATAAAATGGCTGAGAACATTATAACCGCTGACCCGTTTAGTCTACCTCATCCATCACAGGTTTCCTTTACCAGTGAAAGACAAAAGGATGTGTGAAAACCGCTTCCATAGACACAAGAGTGAACATCTATCTGTCAGCCAGGTCTTCATCCCCCACCAGCAGGAAGAACAATCTCATCTCTCTCCTCTCAAGACATTCCTGCTCTGCCTGTGTTTGCAATTTCAGGACCGCTCTCGTGATCTTATTACCTCTCACTGTCATGGAACATTCCCTCTCAGGTCCACGTAGAGTTAGCGGTAGAGATCACACACGATGTCACAGCAATACTGGGAGAGCATGTGGTTCTGAGCTGCAGATAGGTGGGCATGAGATCGGGAGCACCGATTGGGAAAGACCCGGATTCTATCTGAAGTTCAATCCAAGGGGCTGGTTGTGTTTGATAATGATGAGCTATTTAATAACACATAACCCCAGAACCAGACTCTCACCAACCTCACAGTTAGGATGACTGTGTCCAGAGTAGAAGTGAAAGGGGAATACGTCTGTTTGAATCAAAAGAAGGGTATTATTCTGACAGTGTGTTCCTCGTAGTTGTTGGTCAAATTTATAAGGTCTGTGTTTTTTGTCTATGAAAATGAACTAACAGATGAACAGGAATGAAAATGTGTCCTCCTTGTCAGAGGTAATATGATATGAAAAAGTCAGCCTCAGTCTGAATGCTGAATGTGTTAATTGTTAATAAAGTATTCACAAGTTTGCGTTTCTCTCAAGTGCCTAGAGAAATCAGTATGTGCAGATTAAATTAAAACAAGTGTTCATAAGTAAGTGTTCACACACAATGCTGTTCTGTTGTCGACCTCTGTGTCTGAGGATGCATACATTTCCATTCCGCATGAAGGTTATAGATATGAAGCAACAACTTCTTGTTGGCTTCAGTAATGACTTCAAACCTTTGTTTATTTTTTTGTTAACATTTGTAGAGCATACATGTCCCTGTGTGAATACACTGAATTTTCATTTGGCACATTGCTTGGAAACAGTCGATGTGTTCACTGTCATTCTGTACAGACACTGATCCACTTAACACTGGACACAACACTAAAATGTTATTCACACATTCCCATTCCTAACATCTGAGCTTTAATGGGGTGCTAGCTTACTTATTATGGCACCTACACTACCCAGCAACATTTATGTATTTGGTAATAGAGCTGTATTAAGCTCACAACTCCCTAAGTCGTGACTGGAGAGCAGCTGGGCCAGACATCTGCTCTCAGCTGCAGCCCAGCTAACAGATGGGACAGGTGATAAGCCGAAGTCTGCACTCTCCAAAGGCCCAAAGAAGCCCTGTAAGGCCTTTCTGCAGCTAACATTCTACTCATCCAACCATGGCTTCCTATGTGGAGCAAAAACAACCAGAGCCACAGTTTTCTATCTGACTTTTTAATTTAGTGGAAAAAACCAAGAGGCCTCATGACAGAGTAGCGCTTCTCGCTTTTCCTGCCTGGTCTGCAGTGAGGCCAAATGTAACTGCTAAAGCAGAGATGGTACAGTGAGAAGAAAGTCGGTTCTGGGTGGTCTCTTGTATTATATCTGGAGGAGCTGTGACACGTCCTTGGCTTTGAGACCTGATAAAGAGCTGCAAAGAGAGAGCAGCACAGACTCAGACACAGACAGACTTCCTTCCTGGGGGCAGAGGGGCACAGTGTTACCTGTGTATGTGACCGTCTCACATTTAGTCTCAGCGTTGCCTTCTGTGACTATTATCTGTGTTAAACATTTTAAAAACTCTGCTGATAGTCATGAGGAAGGAAACGGATGTTCTTACTGTTCTGCAGATTTGTTAGTTCGGTTGTTGACTTTGAGTCTGGAAAGCAGCAGGAGCGAATTCCACTACTCTAAATCTTCAACGTTCCGTGAAAGTCATAGTGATGCCGTCATAACCCTGCAGGTCATTGGGAACACACCCAGAGATGGACAGAGTACTTGACCCCAGTACTTGAGTAAGAGTACAAATACTTCTGGTCAAAATTTACTCCGCTACAAGTAAGAGTGGCCCAGTCAATACATTACTTGAGTAAAAGTAAAAAAGTACTTGCTTTTAAATGTACTTAAGTATTCAAGAGTAAATGCCTTTAAATGTACTTAAAGTAAGAGTAAGAATAAATTCCTTTTTTTTAAATCTTTGATGAGAGTGGACCTGACTGAATTAGTCATTTTACAATTTTATATATCATACCTTGTATCTCTTGTTTCAGAGAAAACTCTTTGAAACCACCTGCAGTGATGTGCTTGCCTGTAGAACCATTATGTTATACTGTACCAAGCCTTCCCCAACATCTATAAAAATGGAAATAAAATTAATGGAATCATCAAAGAGGACGATTATGTCCTTTTCACATTTTATTAAACAATTCCCCTCTTCCATACACACACAAGACCAAATGGAACCGTACAGGCCCAACCAACTCGTTTAACTGGGGACCAACTGGAACCCCTAAAGGACACACTGGTGGACTACTGGTTGAGAACCACTGCTTTACAACAAACTAAAGCTCTGCTTTCAACAACTCAATGTTTACAGGAAGGACATATCCCAGTACCGCAATATTTGTCTCCCCCAGACTGCCTGTCTCCCCCCCACCTGTCTGTCTGTCTCCCCCCCAATCTGTGTGTCTCCCCCTGCCCCCCAGTCTGTGTGTCTCTGTGGCCCTGTGTCCGCCAGTCTCTGTCAGTCTGTAAAATTAAGTGACAAGAGGTCTCTAGGTGTGACTTTTGTCAGTTTTTCTTCGGCAAACACAATAAGCATTTGAAAATGTACTTTTTCTTGTCTGAGTCCACGTTGTCCTTTTTCACTTCTACAAACTCGAACATATCTTTAAGATGAGGCCATGGGTTTTCTTTCTTCGCCTCATAAAACTCCGGCTCATCATGTTCATCAGATTCAACGGAGGCTTCTTCGGCAGTCGCCATTCCCACCGCGGTCTTGTTTTGAGCTGATTGGGTAGGGGGATGATGTATTTCCGCTTTTACCTAAATCCCAGTTGAGAACGTGTACTGTGATAGGTTTCCTTCTTTGAGGAACACTGCGTGTGGCCAAATGCATTTTAGGGGGGGGACAAAAAAACAACAACAACAGGCAAACCTAAAAGTAACGAGTATTCATGGGCCTTCTCAGAAATTAACTCGAGTAAGAGTAAAAATCTTTGCCTTGGAAATGTATTCGAGTAAGAGTAATAAGTATGAAAGAATTCTAGTATTTGAGTAAAGTAAAAATCCTCAGAATCTGTACTTAAGTACAGTACTTAGGTAAATTTACTCCGTTACTGTCCACCTCTGAACACACCACATTACAGAGTTAGCTGCAAAAAGAGGAACATATTTTGAGCTTGGGATTCATTTTTACACTAAAAAGAATCTTAAAAGAATCTGAAGAGTACCTCTGTGAAAACAATACCTTCTGTTGATCTAGAGGGAAAAATAACCTTGAAGATGACACCATGATGAGTTACAACTAATACTGTATTAAGTTTAAAATAAAAACTTATCGAGCTGCAACATGGGAAGTGTATGACCCAATATTTTTGAAGTTTGACGTGCACGGTATTTTATAAACTATAAAATAATAAATAATAAAACACAAAATAATTATTAAGTATTAATTTTTATCTTTCTTTCTAATATCAGATTTGTTTTTAAATAATAAAATTAAGTTCTTAAATTTAATTCTTCTTTTGTTTTTTCAGTATTTTGATTTCTTTGCAAAAGCATTTTCTTCTTCATGTGGACAAATAAGAATAAAATGTAGAAAACATTCAGAAACAGGTGGCGTTGGCTCTTTTTTCTTGTCTTCACGTCCTCTGGAGGATGTGGCTCCAGATTTGGTGGTACCAACCTCAAGTGAGAGACAGCAAGAACCAGATTCCATGGTGGAAAAACATTCTTTTTTAAATATTTAACTGCCATACTTGATTACTGGTGAACCGAGCATTCCTCTTTGTGTGTTCATCTGTGGAGATGATGGGCTTGTGCCTCTGGGTGTGAAGCCAGTTGGAAACCACCTCACAGTGGGGCTGTTCTGTGGGGCATCAGCATTGTGGCCCACTTGAATGTTGTTTCCCTGTCACCATCTTGACGAAGCTCTGAAGTTTAATCCTGCTTAAACGCCACATTATACAGTCTAGTGGTTGAAAATCTTTATATTTATTTCCAAAAGGAATTCTCCAGACACTTTGGAATATTGACATGAACCTTCTTGCCTCTTTCTCCTACCTCAGAACGAGCGATTCAGCAGACTGAAGATGGGCATGAGGTGATGAAGTGCTAAGCAGCTGATGCTGTTGCTGCTGCCAGCGTTTCCTGGCTCCTCCAGAGGGTGTGCCAGGAGTCCCTCAGTTCTATTTCACTTCACATGAAGGAAACCACTCTGTTCAGAGGGTTCTACTCCTCCCTGCTGATTCCCCTTGGGAACTCACTGCAGTGTGTGTACTAAATCAACCTGGGTTTGGGAACCCTCCCTGTTTATGTAATGTTCAACAGAATTTGACATTTTTTCCTGAAAGTAAATTTCTCAATTCTTGATCTTTAACTTTCGTTTCCAATCAGCTCAAGTACGCTACAGCGTCACCTGTCTTACTGTGTGGAGAGAGGGTGATGTGTTCACTGTCCACATATGTGAACGGCTCAATGAACCACCATAACCTGGCATGATGGAAACAGTGACAAAGCACAGTCTGTCATAAACTGAAGTACAGGATGACAGATTGGGATTGCGTGTCTTGGTTTCCGTGTATTCTGGTCAAAATTGAACCTAAATGTTGGAGCATCACTGGAGAAAAGAATGATACACATCTTTGAGCACACTGCATGATTTCTTTAAAACAGGTCTTCCAGTGACACACACACACACACACACACACACACACACACACACACACACACACACACACACACGCTGCACAGCTGTTGGTCCCCTTGTCGTCACCCCTTTTTTTCTTTTTTGCGGGCCCATCTGCTGGGTGTTTCTTTGGAATGACAAGCAGGGGTCTGATCTCTGGCTGCAGCTGGTACTAACTGTAAGCATTAACCTGAGTTCTTGTAGTGAGTTTCAGAAACCAAACATCCCTGCAGCTAGTTTCTTGAAGTCCCGAAATCTATGCCTCATCTCCCTAGATACTGTGAGTTTAACAGAAACATTTGTCATGTCAACCCCGTAGTTATTTGTAATTAAAAATTCACATACATGAGAGGGTACAGCTCTGAGTTGGAGAAAATACACCAGAATATAACCTCATCTGTATTACTATCTGCCACTTCCACATGAGGAAGCCACCTGTAGCCAATCAATGTTCTCCTCATTAGAATGAGATCAGATTTATTAGCCTGGAAGCTGAACTGGAGTGTTTCCACCACATGGCATTAATCCACCATTGTTTTGGTACTGGAATACAACTAAAGAGTTATTATAGACTTGTTTTTGTCAATAAGTCCCATGAAGAGACCAAGTGAACTGGTTCAAACAAGTGTTAGCGGAACACTCAGCAGCATAGTCCTGATATCAAACAATAGACACTGTTGTGTATTTGGAGACACATCCTGCTGTGTTAATCCATGGCCAACAAGAAAACTCTATCCAAATACTACTTCATAGAATTGTGTCTTATGTCTGAAACATTTACTTATACTTAAGAGTGAGAGATACTTGATTTTTATTTTGTCTCCTTAGTTTACAGTCAATTATGTTTCAAAACTGATGGCTCAATTGCCCATAAGGGTCCTCCAAACAGGGGTTAAGGAGCAGCATGAAGGCATCCAATCACCACGCTGCTGTGCACTGCATGTATTTATTTCAGCACTATTAACTATGATCTGCATCTCTCCACACTCATCCTCATCACCTCTCTCCTGGTGTGCTGGTGAGGTAAATGCCTCCACAGGTCCACAGGCAGCCGGCTGCAGCTCGGCAGGTGATATGTTAATGCACAAATGAGGGCAGCACTGCACATGCATTAAATACCAGATAAGTATAAGGTATGGATTGTCAGCCCAACTCAACAGAATCCCGTTATCTTGCAGTCACTCACAAACAGGAAACACTGTGATCGAAGCAGAGAGGTACCTCCGCCACTGCAGCCCTGCAGACCTTTAAACCTTTATCCACGGAAACGGCTTCTCGTTCCAGTTTCCTGCTCATTCTTTTTTTTTTTTCTTCCTCTCTGCAGCAGTGCTGCTGGCAGCAGACTGCTGCTTGTTGGCTCATTATCTTTAGTGCCACATTGCAAAAATCAATGTAAAAGGCTAAAAATGTCCATATCTTTAGAAGTTATTAGTATAATGAAATATGAGCTGCCATTCATCCATGAAAAAATTGCCAGAAACCCGTCTCTTAATTTCATCACTTTTGAATAAAAGAATGTCTTTTATGAGGGTAGAGGCATAACTGTCACAATATGAGAGCTGTTTATGGGCTCTACTTGTGGACATTTGCACGTTTCTACAGTCAAAGCCAAATCTAAAGTCTCACAAGAATGTAAGTCGACAGGGGCGTTGCTAGACCATTGTTACTGGGGCACCTGGCATCGTCTGTCTGCTTCATGCTTGTAAAATCTCACATAGTTTTAACAAGCTCCTAAAGTTGGGATAGTAATGCAAAAAAAGGGCTTTTTTTCATTAATCCAAAGTGTCACAGCAATAAGTTACAGCAGTTGAACCAACTGACACGAGAAGCACTGCCCAAATGATGGGGAACACTTGGTGTTCAAAGTTGGCTTGAAATGTTGTTTGCTTTGAAATAGTTGTTATTGCGAAATGGAGAGGAATGGCAGTGGACAATGGTTTCCAAACTTTGGTCAGCGCTCGTCATTACTGACATAGGCAGGGTTTCCACATGAAAACATGGTGAGAAAACTCAATGTTAGTGCTTGTTGCGATTAATAATTGTTGCAAAAATTTGTTTTATGTAAGTTACAATCTTTGCATTTTGGAACTCTTTCAGTAGTTGTTTCAGGTTTGGCTGCAGCGGCACCACTGCAGTATGACAGCAGCAGTAAGGCGAGTGTAGGTGGTGAAGTGTTTCCTGAATGCAGCAGGCATTTGAGAAACAAAATGTGATTGGGATAATGGAGGCTGTGCCCCGAAAGAACCCCTGTTATTCAGGATCAAATGGGGTGAATGAAGCTGCACAGTGCAGCACAAACAGTGACAGGATAGTTATTTCAACAGGCTGTCCTCTCTGGTAAGAACATTTGGTCAAGGTGCCATTGGTTTGTTTGCCTTGGAAAGTCCTGTCAAGCTAATTTGGGAAGGTCAGTCACTTGGTGTACACAAGATCATCTCGATTCCCCAGGAGAAAAACTATTTTAAGTCTAAGCTCATCTCATCCTTCCATTTCCTTTGGGGACGGGGACTCTTTATGACCATCGGACCTTCAAAGGTTGTGATGTCAGTGGTTTCATGAAGTACAAAATGATCTGCCGCCTCTAACATCAAAGGTCAATGATAAGGACTCGGTTCACACTTCCCCTCCTTTGTTATTCCTGTCACGTTCACACCTGCGGTTTGCTGTTTTATGACACTCAATGTGACAGATTATATCATTGTGCCATCTAGTGGTATTCTAACAGCATTACAAGCTACAAAAACCGTGATAATAAAGCCTATTCCTAGAGAATAGCTGGTCACAAGACCAAATTTCATTCAAATACAAACCTATTATCCTTTGTAAAGAAAGTGTAAATTGTTTATTCATCCAGTTTATTTTACTGGAATTTTTAATCCAAATCAACAATATCTCAGATTGTTTCCTTCTGTTAAATTATGTCATTCATCCAGTCTGTATATGGACAAACAGGATTAATTGGTTCATAGACATTACATAACTTTGCTTTTAATAGTAATCTGCATGTACATGTAGGTACTTTTCTGCATTTTCATAACAATACCAAGTGGTAATGGTTTCATTTGTATTCATTTTTTGTATCGGTAGGTTTACATAAAAAATCCAGAATGGATTTCCATACAATGTAACCCAAATGAACCCATTTGCTGCAGATCAGAACGCAGGAGTGGTTCAAAGGTTTTTGTTCACATCCTTTCACTTCAGGAAATATCCATGAAACTATGTGGAGGGTGGGACGTGAGCCAAAGAAGCTGAACAGATGTGTAGGATTGTTTGGCCTTGGCAGAGGTATGTGCTCCACTGAGCGCTCCATTCTTGTTTCATTTATTACCAGAGGACTGAGCTACAAGAAACACATTTCCAGACATGGTAGATGAGTGAGACTTACAGCCCATCCTCCCCTGTGATGTCTTTTACTTGCCAAAATCAGTGAAGGAACATCTGCTGTGACAAATGGAGGGATTCTATAAATTCTCAGACATCATGATCCAGATGCAGACACTGATCTTCAGCTCATCTGTCCACGTTTGGCTGCAGTCTTTTCACACCCTCGTGTGGCAAATGATGACACAAAACTGACTGAAGCAGGTTCTGTCACAATTAATCTACGCAAATTCGTTACACTGGACACCTCAAAGATCCTTTTGTCTTTCAGTAATTAGGAATACAATTCAACATTTAAATGCAGAAAAATTCTCTAGAAAGTTAAAGAAATTACCACTCACAACAAAGACCCATTTTAAAAAAAGTAATTTTCATTTTTCTACTTTTTTCAGTATTTTTCAAGAGATGTTTACATTATATTACACTTTTTAAAAAAAAGTTTGCATTCAGGTTTTCATCTTCAGGAACAATATCAGGAAGCAGACACACAATTGAATACTGAAGTTATGTAATCACTCCCTGTACAGACAAATATTGATGATTCTACATGGGTATGTGGTTGAAAAAGATTACACAGGCATCAAAATTTAGCAATGAAAATAACACGTCAATGAAAATGTACGACTAGTATTCTGAAAAATAGTTGACTCAAGTGACAAAACGTGACCAACAGTCTGCTCTTCTATGTTCATCTTTTCTTGTAAACACAAGGTCTCAACTGTAATCCAAATTTCTTGATGTTTTCTGGAGCCTCTCCTGTCTTCACCAACTCAAAGGAGCAGAAATGAGTGTTCTCTGTGTCCTGTAGAAACAAACACGGACATCATCCTTTACAATCAGTCAGTCTGTCAGTCAGTAGGTACATGGATCATTTACAGGTTCAAACAGAGTTAATGTATAATTTTTTTGTAGTTAGCAATACTTAAACAATTTTTAAAACAGATTTTTTTAACTTATGCTTTCCCGTCACAGCACCACAAACATGTTTTCAGTAATGAGTCAGCAGTCTACCGGCTGCTTCGTCCCTCCTTGAGCAAACTGATATCTAAATAAGATTGTAATGCAGGTTCAATGGCAAGAAACAAAAGTTAATGCTTAAGTGTGCTCAACTAACTCTCCAGGGGGTGTTATACAGTATGTTTTCACTGCACATTGTCTGACTGTTTGTTGGTTATCAGAATGTAGCAAAAGAATCAAAGTGGATTTGAATTAAATCTTGTATAAAATGGGGGGATTAAATTACACTTTGAGGCAGATCCAGTCTAAGGTGCAGATTAAGATCTTTTTTTCCATCACAATGTAAGACAAGGAGTTTTAAACTGTTACAATTATTCAAACATTTTGATTTTAGACTGAAACAGCATTTTAATTTTAAAATTAAAATGCTTCTTTCTTCCTTTAAACAGTCATTCTATTTTGGGTTTGTACATCCATGAATTGGTATATAAGAAATAAAACTTTGAGTTTACAAAGTTTTAAGGTGATCTGCTGACTTATTACAGACTTAAATTCAGGTAAGACTTGGGGTATCAGATTTGCTTCTCTGAGTGTTGTTTAAGTAAAGATTGCACATCTGGAAACTCCAGTGCAAAATCTGAATGTTTACCAGCAGTACTGCTTAATATTACCAACTACTATTACTATATACTAGCTAGTTCTCCTTCTGTGATCTCATCGCTGGACAATGACCTCACCATGAAATCTTAATAGAGCCCTAAGACTGTTTGCTAACCTGGTTAATAATTTCAAAATCATCATTTTTGTTCACTGCCTCACCTTGGATACCATCTTGAATCCCAGATTTGCCAGCGCGGTAGTGAAGCTTCGGATATTCTCAAACCTACTTGCTACTTCTGCTATTTTAAGGACTCCCCTGTAATGATAACAAAGTACGACAGTTCTACAATGATGTAAAAACTGCCATGCATTAAATGAATAGGTGTTCCTTTTGTTTTTTTTTACCTCATCTTTAAGACGCGGTTTGCCTCTGCGAGAAAATCTGCCAGGTTGGTTCCCATGAGAGAAAGACAGAACACAGCAATGTCCACAGAGGCATCACGCAGTGGGACCTGCTCACAGATTGATTTTATTTCTTTACAGTGATATAAGCTGTATAACATATTTGTACCCAGAACAATGACACACACTTACTTTGGCCATATCACATACGGTGACAAGCTCACAGGCAGCTGCCAAGTCGAAGCTGTGCACTTTGTTCTTCACACTGCGCGCTATTTTACAGTCGCCACAACCAAAGTCTGCAACCACAAGAGAGGGAGGCCTGGAATAAAAAAAAAAAAGCAACCATGAAATCAGCAACTGGCAAGAGGAGCTCGCCTTAAAATGAAATCTTTGCTATGATCCACACAGAGCAGCTGCTGACATTAACAGCAGCAGCCAAATGAAGAATCAATGAAACGCCCACCATGCAGCATAAACCTGCACAGCTCCCAGCTGAAAAATAAAACACTTTCAACAACATTTAGTCTGCATGAAGAAGACATGGAGGGTGTACCAGAGGTGTACAGAGGTGACCTGGTTAATGGATGCTGTCAAGATATATTTTTGTGTGATAAAAATATACTATCACAACTGTACCTTCATAGATTTACCTAAACTGTGAGATTTCTGTGTCACTGTGAGCTGGATGATAAAAAATAAGTCCAGAATTGTGGATTAAAATGACTGCTGGACAGAAGAATGTAGAACCTTTTCACAGCAGTTATTTGAGACTTTCAACTATTGTTTTACTGAATGAATTTGAATTCATAGCTATGCATACTGGATCTGTGTACCTACACACTCATCTTCTTTTAACACACTTGATATCACCTGGTGTGAGATTTTCAAGCTCTTGCTAGATAAATAGCACTGAACCTGTGGTGGTTCCATTTTCTCAGCAAACTTAGAGATGTAGCTGAAAGCTTTAAAATTGTTGGAAGAGGACTGAATAATTATTATGAATTCCTATGTTTTAAGTTTTAAGAGGATGGAACACTGATTTCTATCTCATAGCTTTTTAAATAACTGCAGAGCGTTACATTATCCAGCATCTTACTTTTGTCGGATGTAAGCGATGATCTCATCCACAGGGTTGGTCGGCCATCTCTGGACCTGTGCTGTGTATCCTCTGTGGTAGATCCAGAAGGCCTCTGGATCCTGCCTGAACATCCGACTGGCCTCGCCGCTGCTTGTGCTGTACAAAACTTCATTAATGTAGCGAAAGCGAGCCGATTGCAAACGCTGCTCCATGCGAGACCTGAGTAAGGCGGAGCGGTCTTGTTGCACCTCCTCCTGGGGTAACTCCGGTTCATCTGTCACCTCTGCAGGGCTCTCCTGTTCTTTCTTTTCCAGGTTTTTGAGCATTTTCCGTAGCTTCTCTCTTTTTATAGTTTGTTCCTTCAGCTCAAATTTTGTTCTTTTCACTGGTATCTCATGCTGAACATCAGGTTCCACTGCTTTATGTTTTGAATCGTTAGTAGCAGAGAGATATGAATCTTGTCCAACGTTGCCCCCGTTAATTTTTTTCTTTTTTTCAATCTGCTTGACTTCTTTGAGAGTCTGGTTTTCTACTGGACAGGATTTGTCAGAGTGTTCGTCATTTTTCTTCCTTTTCTGTGGTTTATGTTCTTTTTCCTTTGTCTTTGCTGGTGTTTGATTGTTTTTATGACTGTTTTTGTTGCTACATATCTCTGTTTTGACTAGTTTGTCTTTCTCTGAAGAGTTCAGTTCAGTTACCTTCATCTCTAGGTTATTCTGCTTGAATTTATTTTGACATTTCTTTTTGTTCTTCATCTTATTTTTCCACTGTTGTCTGCTAAGCTTCTCTGTGTTCTCAGGTTTCTTTGGATTTACCTTTGCACATTCTGTAACATCTATATTCATTGTCTTTTTGTTTTTCATCTTTAAAGTGCCTTGAGGAAGAAAGATAATATTAAAATAACATTTAATTTAATTGTAACAGTGAAAGAAACATCCGGTTTCCAGTTAATTACTCACCTGTTTTGTTGTCATTCTTTTTTGGAATGAGTTCCTTCTCCTTAGCAGTCTGGTCTATGTCCTGTTTCAGTCCCTGCTCTCCTGTTGTCTCTCCTTGCCTTTGCCTTTTTCTTCGTTTCTTCTTTTTCTTACTGTGTGATGGAGCCACTTCTGTCTCGCTATCGCTCTCTTGCTGATGATCATCGTTTCTCCAGTCAGGAATTGATCCCAGAGTTTGCAGGGTCCGCAGGAGACTCTTCTTTCCCACCACCTTGTCAGATGATAATTATTTGAAAAGCTCAGACTAATGATGGCTCTAACAACAACTGCAACAACATAAATAGATGATTATACAGTATTGAGACATTGTCACTCTATTTGTGTAACTGTAAATTCTGATGATTTATTAAGCTCCATGTGTAAATATGAAACATTTCTCTATACCCAGATGAGAGATCATCACAAAAAATGTGATGGCAGTGGTTCAGTGGTACAGGGTGTCGTCCAATGATCACAGGATTGGCGATTTGATTCCTGCTCCTGCCCAGCCACCCAGAGTGTGAGCTTACACTGGGAGGTGTCAGCTCACCTCCCTAACACTGCTGAGGTGCCCTTGAGCAAGGCGCTGTCCCCCTTTAGAAGTTGCTCATTTGGGTGCACCAAGAAGGAGGTGCCAGCCACTTTACCTCCCATTGCATGCTTACAGGCCCCTTGTGTGTGTGTGTGTGTGTGTGTGTGTGTGTGTGTGTTTGTTACAGGGCCTGTACACAACATACAGTGTATATATCCGTGTGACTGCCTAACAGTGCTGACTAACAGTGTTACTGACTAACAGTGTTACTGACTAACAGTGTTACTGACTAACAGTGTTACTGACTAACAGTGTTACTGACTAACAGTGTTACTGACTAACAGTGTTACTGACTAACAGTGCTGACTAACAGTGTTACTGACTAACAGTGCTAACTAGAGTGCGCCACTAATTTCCCTTTGGGGATTATTACAGTATATAAGATTTAAGAAACATTTAATTTAAATGTGGTCTACAACGTTTATTTTTTACCTTGACAGGACTGGTGTTGGGCTTCTGGGTGTTTATGAGCGACGATTTGCTCTGGATTTGACCTTCATGCTCGTCATCCCAGTCTTCGTCCTCATGAAACATGTTTCCCACGGGAATAAAGACGGATATCTACTTATCGGTGCCGGTAAATAGAGCAACCCGTCCAGTGACACTTCACGAAGCTAACTCTGTTAATTCACTTTCTTACAGCTTCGACTCTGAAGAGAGGACTCACCAGTCAAACTATTAGCTTCGTGTTTGTAGAAAAAAAATCTGTATAATGATGCTATTATATTCACTTTTTGAAGAAATTTCTTGTTAAGCTCAAAAGCCACGTTGTTTGGGCTCGTGTGCTTCCAGGAAGCAAAACAGAATAACAGGCGCGTGTGGATGACATAGAACCCCAATGCTTTGTGGGAAATGAAGTAAAAAAAGAACGATCAGAAAAAACAAACCAAGCCAATTTTTGTCACGTTAAACAGGATTATCAGAGGATCCCAACAAACTGGATGAATGAATGAATGAATGAATGAATCCACTAAAATTGTAATTTTTTGGCAGGATGAGACAAATAAATAAATAAGGAATTTACTTATGTTCTATGTACTCCTGTTCCTAAGTACAGATTTGAAACACACGTACAATGTGGAGACGTATCATTATGGAGATTTGTACTCAACAACAAGTTTGGGAGAAAACTAATATTTTTCAATCAAACACGGTAGTCATGCTAATATAACATTGTTATGACAATCTGGGAGTCTCAGGGAGATCTAATTCAGCATTGAAAATGGATGGATGGAAATTAAAATCACGGACTTTTATTTGTAACTAAATATTTTTACTCTGCATGGTAACCAGTGCTTCTTTTATCACATATGAATGAATTTACGTATTTTTTTTTAACCTCTCAAGAACCATTTCATTAGACTCCATACCACATTACCATGTCAAATTTTAAGAAATGCTCATATCTAGAACTTGACTCTGCGTACGACTACAGTACTGCACTAGGAAAAAAACATGACCTGAGGGGATAAATATTGACTTCCTGTAATTCCGCCCGCGGCCTATAGGGGGCAGGGCTACGGTTTCCTCCACTAACTCAACGTTAACACGTACGTACGAAGGGGGTGAGGGTGTGGACGTTTCGCTGCGTTCAATCTACAGGAGACTTGAAACCGCTAGCATTAAATTCCTTTATCTAACTTCATTACACCACAGAAGGCTAATACATCTGGTAAGCGTTTGACCAAAATTCTGTCAGTTTGAACTATCAAATCTTGTTTTATTAGCGTCAACGTGAAGTTAGCGTCAAATGAGAGAAACGGAGGCAGTCCGGAGGGTCGCTGATTAGCTTGTTAGCTAAACCTGTCGCTATCAGATAGTGAGCTGAGGGATGCTAACAAATGTGTGAAACTAACCGAGTCAGTTTTTTGTAATGAAAACATGCAACAGCACTGCACGAAGCCAGAGGGACAAACCCGCTTCAGATTTAACTAATTCTGTGTTAGCTCGGTGGGAGTATAGCAGTACAGACCGCTGTGAGGTAGTGAGTGAGTCGATCACGGCTACATCATCACTGGCTTGTTACTGTGTTATGAAAAAATCATTAAATCATGAAGTCAAACTTCAGATTTGACTTAATTTAAACTGCAGACTCCTGGCGTGTTACGTTTCACTGCGGTAATAATAGCTATTAAACTTTTCAGTTTGCATTCCTGTTATTTAGTTATCATTTGTCAACAAGTTGTTGGAAGCTCAGCCTATGCTAAAGGTGCGTTCACTCCCTAGATCTGTTTTTTTTTTAATAGTCACATTAGGTCTGCAGAAAATTATTAATTCCATGATCATTTAATCTAAGGGCTGTTCTCTTTAACCATTTAGTTTTGGGACATGATTTGTTTTGATTTTTTTTGGTTGATCATTGATACACACAACAAAGGACTTTATCTTGATAACACATAAAACTGAGAAAATTAGTTAATGATTATAATTGAGATGCTTTCAGATCAGTAGTTTAATCTTGAATGACTTAAACAAGAATTGATCAAATTAATAGCTACAAATACATATTGTGTCAATCAGCAGATAATTTCAATGGTAATTAAAAATTAAAAGCGTATGTGGAAGGAAACATTTTTCTGCAAATACTTGAGTTCATGTTGAGAAAAATTTCCTGCTTTTCCTGGAGAGTAGGAAAATGGAACCAAGTGCAAACCTGAAAACAGCTGAAATATTTGTAATATTTCACCACTGTCCAGAATCATATGAGAGTGGATTTATCTGTCTGGCAGAGTTTACCCTGAATGAAAAATAACAGTCTGTCCCATTTTATTAGGTCTTGTGTGAGTGCAGCTGAGCCACTCTGATTGTGCACCTCATTGTCCCACATGAGGAACTGATGCTGACCAGGAACCTGCTGAACCCCTCGGGTTGCCTTTCTCATCTGTCACAGTTTAGTTCTGCAACAACTCCCACAGGTGCGCCCTAAGAGAAGAAGAATACTGCAGCTACAATGGATGATATTTTCACACAGTGCCGGGAAGGCAATGCTGTGGCAGTTCGCTTGTGGTTGGATAATACAGAAAATGACCTCAATCAAGGGTGAGCTACAGTTTATTTACTTGTTACAGTATCCAGTGTTCACAAATCACTTTTCTAAATCTCAATTGCCAAAGAAATAAAGAAAACATTTAAGTCTTTTGAACTAAATGCTGTGTCAAACTATCTTAAACAACTCATGTCCACCAAATGCTTTTGGCCATGGGATTCATGTTTTAATATGTCTGGCTATGGATGCCAAAATAATCACTATCTGATTCCAGTATTGAAGAATGATATACTAACCAATGTGCACTTAGAGTTTAAAAAAATAAAAGTCAAGATAGATCATAATATTGCCAACAATAGAACAATATCACTCTGGCATCTTTATTTTATCAGGCAGTGTTTCTTTTTACAAAGTAAATCTGTATGTTGCTGGATAACTTGAATTAAAACATGTTGGAAGTAGGTATTACGCTGCAATGATTTAGTTTCATTTTCGAGTCCAATTTGTCGTGTTAGCTGTCCTGTGATTGAACCTGTTTCTTTGTGGCCACATGTCCGGAATGCCAGCTGAATAAATCAAAAGCACGATGCTGGAAAGGAAACCTAATGTCATGGTGGAGTTGGTTATGTTTTTAGTTGTTGCTGCAGTTAAATTTGGACTTTATGGGGGAAAAAAAGTGGACAAGATTACTGGTACGAAATATGTCATCAAGTTGCCTCTGTATCCTCAGCTGACACCAACAAGGAAAGTGTGGTAGAGCTTGCCAGCCATGTACTGATGAACAACAGAGTAGTAGGTCTGTCACAATAAGTTGTATAATTTATTAGTGAGTTGCAAGAGAATCAATCACTTAATTTTTTCATTTGTTTTTCATGCAAAAACATCAAGTGCTTGCTGGTTCTGCTTCTTAATTATGAGAATTTATTGCTTAGGATTGTAAAAAACTTGTTGTGTTTAGCTGGAGAAAACAAACCAAAGAAGTCACTTTAGGGTCTGGAAACTTTTTCTTGAGGTGCTGTAGCCCAAATGATTTATCATGAAGTGTCTCTGTGGACCTGACCTATCTTGAGATCATTGCTTTAATGAATCCATCTTATACTGATGACCCCAAACCTTCAAGCTGCTTTCCTTTTGCCTTTCGTCAGATATTTGTGTACATTTCAGGAACAAGTATTAGTACCTATTAGTGTTCAATTTTATGCTGTCGGATTAATTTGCAAAGGGTAGAAAGATTTAAGAAACTGTTTTAAGATGAACTGCGCTGAACAGGTAGTTACTGATCATAGCATCCAGTGCTGCTGCTATTATAACCTACTGATGAAATGATTATTCGTAATTCAAGAGTGACGTGCCTTCTCTTTTTGTAAACTTGTGTTTTTGCTGTTTGTCCTTTGTTTTCATCTTCCCAGTATTATTTGCAAAATGCTTATGTGTATAAATACCAGTACAACCTGAATGTGCCTCCTCCATTAGCTGATTGCATGTCAAGTTCCCTTTTCCTGATGATATATCTCCTCCAGTTGGTGAAACACATTCCCACCCTTTTCATTTCTGTACAGAACTTTCCTGTATTTGCGTAAATCTACAATATCAGCGAGTGGGTGAATGATCCCTGTGCTCTACTGTGATGTTTATTCTGATGTAACACCCAGACTGAGAGTAGTAGTGGAATGCTGAATCTCCTTACAAGGAATAACACGCAGGCCTCAAGGGAACTATCTACCACCTACCAAATACCAAGAAAGGGAGGGGGAGGAGACTGTTGGAGCAGGGCAGGAATGGAAGAGTTATGTGATGAGAATGATGCTTGTGTGTATTTGTGTGTACTGTATGTGTGTGTGTGTGTGTTTCCGACAAGTGACGGAGCATATCAGCACCCCCCCACACACTCATACACACACACACACACACACACACACACTTTCCCTCTTAGTGTTTCCGGTATTTTTGACCCAGTGGTATTAGATAGATATACTAATTTCCCTTCAGCATTTCCTCCCACTTCAGAGATGCCAATTGCAAAGTTTATATAAATCCTACTAAATGTTTGCAGTGTCATCATCATCCCTGGTCTCTGAATGTGTTGCAGTGCACGTTGAAAGACATTACTATGAGCCATAGGTTTGTGTTGAAAATTTACATGGAAGTGTTCTGTAATTTTGAACAATAATTTGTTTTTCAATTGAAGTTTTATGTCAATAAGTCCAGGGCTACAGCTCCCTATCACTACAGTATTCCCTTCTATGGATAAACCACGGGGGATGGGGGGTTGTCATCTGTTCCATTTTTTCTTTCATCATGTTTTGTTTCAGGAGTGTCACTAAAACATTGTCAACTTTTGTTTCACAAGAGTGTTTTATATTCCATTTGGAAAGACAAGTAAAATAATTATCAGCGTTTTTCTATGGCTAATTTTTGGACTACTGTATTGAGTTAGTTGATGTATTTTCATTTTAACTTAATTTGCAGAAAATTAACCTGCATCTAACAAACAATCAGACATCCTGCTGCCCTTTGTCAAAGGAATGATTAGAATGAAATGGAATTTCTTTTGGAAGGAATTTTTTATTTTAATTTTAAATCTTGTATCCCATATTGTATACTATATTAATCCCCGAAGGGAAATTAAGACTGTTAACAAAAAACATTTAGCGCTGTAGATAAAGTAATCTTGATGCTTGTAAAACTGATTGAGATTAAAAAAACAAGTCTTTTTAAATGTCATTTTGATTAAAGTTGTCGACTGTCCATGGTTTTACAACTAAAATAAACTTTGTGTCATACATGCCTACACTGACAACAAGGGCTTCTTTGCTGGGTGCTTCTTGTTCACCAAGAGCAGTAGATATTCACATTTATAAACAGCGATGGGCGTCAGGAGGTTTTTGTGGCTCTGTGTCTTTCCCAAGAACTTCCTCCATCCATTCCAGGATCCTCAGGAATGGATGGAGTTCCAGTACCTCAGCCAGCTCAGCCCTCCAAAATAATAAATTCCATAACTCTGCCAACAATGTAATTGTCTGTATGCAGGACACAAAACCTACTTTTGCCTAATTTTACAAGTGATGGAAGGAACTCATTAAATGTTGGAGGTGATTTGGATGAAGAACTTTTTTCTAAACATTGTAAGGGAAGGATTTTGAGAAGGTTTTTATCACACGTAAATTATTTAACAGGTTATCACAAAAGTAGAAAATCACCATTAGTTTTCAAACTAATGACACCACGTGACCATAAACTCTAAGGGTACGTTTTCATGGTCAACAGTGATTTCCTGGTCGAAGTGTCCTGGAACCTTTGCTCTCAGAAGTAACTACATAATGGGAAACCTGAGTTGCTTTGGATGTGGTTTGTTCTCCCTGAATGCACCATTGTAAAAACACTCATTTAAGTGCCCTCAGTGCCCTGTCTGCGTCATATTTGGTCTGAAACAGGAAGTTGAATTCAGTGCTCTGTGTTTTAATTTGGTTTTGAATATTTAATGCAACTTAAATGGCTGTATATATATATCTCAGACATCTTCAACTGCACATCCAAAAGTAGCCATCTACACAGCGCTTTACAGTGTTGTTAAAGTGGGGGCTCCTCATTAGTCCCAGTGTGAATTCTGATTTTATATATAACCTCTGTGGTGGGGGCAGCAGTATGAGCCTGCTGCCTTGCATGATTTACGACTGCGTGTGGATGGTGAAGAGGCTTGCTGAAACAGGTAGTGCTCTCAGAAGAAGCGGTGTTAGCAGTTTCCGTGTTTTAGGTAATACAGTTAATCAGGTTAAACAGTCTGACGTTTCTAGGCTGACTGAACATGTCATTTCAGATGCACTGACATTGAATTTGTAATGCGACAACAAATGCAATTCAGACAAAATTGATAGTAATTTCAAGCCTTCAGTGGTCCTTTCATGCTTTGTATGTTAAACTATGTTTTAACATGTGCAAAATGAACATTTCATGAATGAACAGAATAAAAGGAAAAATAAAACCTGTTCTTTTTCAATTGTTATGGTTTTGTGACTTTCCTGTTGGTGTTATATGACCTGGTGGAGATGGTGGTGCTGAGACATACAGGGTGTAGACAGAGACTCTTCCTCAGGCTTTTCCGTCTGCCAAACTGAGCACTGTTGGCAGGTGGAAGTGCCTGAAATAAATTATGGAGGGGGTGAGCTGGAGAAAACCTTGGCACTCGAGTGCCTTTGGGTTGTTGGGATGAAGCTAGCTTAAAGAGAAAATCTATCCTATAAAATGGGGCTCTGAATAGAAACACAGGCACAGAACCCAGAGGCCTGAGCTTCACTCAGTGTGTAATAGAACATTTCTGACAGTTTGTTGTGTTGGTCATAAACTATTATTAGTAGGGTTTGAATGAAATTAGAAACAATTCAACCCAACAGTGATGAAGATTTCCTCAGTTGCTCTGTTATGTATAAAATTGCTTAGTGACAATAGTGATGCATTTTAAATGTCTTGTTTTTAATTAGAAAGAGCTACACTGGGAACACATTAGAAACAATGATATGTAGACTCCAGGGAATGAGGATCAAACCACCAACCATGAGTCGACACCCTCTCTGCTCTCTGTGCCACGGCCACGGCCACCCATCAGTTTGTCCCACCAGCAGAATAAAACTCATTTAGCAATCATGAAAATCACAGAAAGCCAACAAATCCTCACATTTAAGGAGCTTGAAACAGAGAATATCAGTATTTGATTGCTAAAAGACTGAAACCATCAACTATCAATGAACTACACATAAATCTAGTTGACTGAATGGAATCATTGTCTGAGCTGAAGATATTTGCAGATAGTGAACCAGACCTCATACAGACATAATCGCGATGTAATCCGTTCACTTTATGTTTACACTTTTAAAGGATAGAACCACTAAATTCACAATTCTACCATCCCCCAAACAGGGTCAAGCTTTAAACAAAAATGCTGATAAAAAATCTAGAGTTGGGTCTCTGGGGAATTTTTCTCTTGTAAACTGACTAATTAGCTCGGAGGGTTTGGCCTTTTGGTCTTGGAGGAAATTGGACACAAAAGCAGATCTGTTGTGCATTCAGCAGGTTGCCCAGATGCACAGATAGATGTTTGTTGGGAAGGAGGGTCTCTGTGGAGCCATTGATGCTGTTTGAGCAGAGCTCTGCAGGATAAGTGAATACAAGCCAGTGAATTGATTGTGAGGCAGACAAAGTTCAGATTCTGACAGATTTATAATACTCAGTCAGTTCTCAGATCACATTACAATGTCGTCTGCCTATGGAGTTAGTACATGACGTTATTATGTGAAGGATCCTGTTGTATTCTGTTTACAGTATGTAAAGTCCTTATGCATCAGCAAACATTGGATTTGATTTGCACCCAAAAATAGTATCTTATTTCTTGTTATATCAGCCTAAACCGGTTTAACGCTGTAGTTTCTGCTAAATGCGCTCGGTTATCAGTTTATTAGAGGAAACGAACTGAAACACTGTCATCTGCTATAACAATTCTGTGGTAAATTATGAGCTTGTGAGTCTCTACTATCCAGTTTGTGTTGATGCTCTCTCAGAATGGTGTTTATGGGATGTTCAGGTCATTTTGTGGCTGTAGTTTGCAATTAAGTCTACATTTAATGCGATAATGAAAAAGCAACAACTCCATACAATAACATAATGTAATTATCTTCATGAAGGGTGGATTTATTGCAAAACTGTTGTGGTGAACCACAGGTTTTTGAGAGTTGTGTTTAACTTGCAGTTTAACGTATTTGAAGCCAAACCAAGGCCTGATTTCTCTGGAATGCACACTTGTTGTCTTTATTCGATAAGTGCTGTTTTGATCCTAGACAGGCAAACACACATTCTCCAAAAAAATGTCCCAATGTGTGTAGAGTAGTGGAGTAGGCCTTGTGGCCTACTCTGCCACCAAGTCAATTTCAGTAACACTTTTGACGTTGTCAGCTGAGGAGCAGAAGTTCTTGCTGTACTTTTCTTGAACGTCCTGCAGTTATTGTGTGTTTGCTGTGCTGAATTCTGCTCTCTAATTGCAGGGATGATCATGGCTTCAGCCCTCTCCACTGGGCGTGTAGGGAGGGCCGCTCCAGCGTGGTGGACATGCTCATCATGAGAGGGGCTCGTATAAATGTCATGAACCGTGGAGATGACACACCTCTGCACCTGGCGGCCAGTCACGGACATCGTGATATTGTGGGAAAGGTAGGTTTCATGTAAACACATGCACAAGGTGACAGTTGCTTGGTAGTGTTATCTTTGTTAATGACAGAACATGTTATTTATCAACCTTTTTTTCCAATAAGACAAAGCAGTGAGATGAGATAACACCAATAACATTCAATACTGAGACTTAATCCGTAAAGGTCTCTGACCCAACGTAATCTCAAACCTTTAATGTCTGAATTGGCTGAATTTCACAAGTCCGTTGACTTCAACCAGTCAGCCCCTTTTTTTTTTTTTTTACAGATGTTGTTGTTGATGTTGTAAATGCGACGGTGTTAAGTCTGTTATATTAACATGTCTGGAAAAAAAACAAAAAAATAAGTAAAACTGTTCTCAAATTTTAAATGGTAAGGAAATCTGGCTAGCCAATGTAAAACAGATCACAACATGTTCCTTGTCTGGATTCATTTTTTTTTTTCATTCATTTTCCAAATCCGCTTAATCCGCTAACGCAGGTCGCGGGGTAGCCAGTGCCTATCCTGGCAGACTCAGGGCGTGAGACACTCCGGGCACGACGCCAGTGCACCGCGGAGCCACATAGAAACAAACAAATCATTCACTCACACACTCACTCCTATGGTCAATTTGGGACCGGCCAATCAACCTGAAGCGCATGCTTTTGGAGGTGGGAGGAAGCCGGAGAACCCGGAGAGAACCCACGCAGACATGGGGAGAGCATGCGAACTCCGCACAGAGCGGGACTCGAACCCGGGTCCGCCGTGTTGTGAGGCAGCAGCGCTAACCACTGCGCCACCGTGCCGCCCTCCTTGTCTGGATGTGTTCCTTTAATAGATAGGCGGATGGCCGCCCAAAAGAGTCTGGGTCCTGCCCGGAGTTTCTTCCTCATCGAGGGAGTTTTTCCCCGCCACTGTCGCTTATGCTTGCTCTGGAGGGTTCAGTTGGGTTTCTCTGTCTGTTAAAGCGCTTTGAAATGTCTGCTGCCATGATTAAGCGCTATATAAATAAAACTTGATTGAACTTGATTTATTAGACGACATCTGACCAAACACTTTCTGAAAAGCTCCTTTCTGAATTCACTGGCTGCCAAAGATGTCTATAGACATCAACTTCAACAGGGAGGGGTCAGTCTGGAGGAGTTCGTCGGTGAAAATCCGGCTTGGACTGAGAAGTTGCTGCAGCTTACGATGCAACAGAGTTGGCGTATGTCAGCGCACTTCCATGAGCGAAAACGATGTCGCTGTGAGCGAAGCATCTTGCGATCAAAGAACAGAAAGAAAACACTGATAAATGTCCGGAGATTAGAGAAAGTCTGCCGAAGGAGGTCAATTACTACAAAGTGCTGCAGTGAATATGTTAATTACACAATCTGTTTTATCAGATATGATTATGTGAAGTATGTAACATGTCTCTAGGAAGTTAGTCTTTCCCCAAAACAAAAAACCCCCCCCAAACATTACTTGACTAAAACTAAAATGAAATTCTGACCTTTTCTTTGACTGGAGTTAGACTTTACTTTTAATGGCTTTGAGTAGAACTTCATTACAAGAAGCTTTAACATGTTAAAGTATGATATAAGCTTTTCACACTTGTCTAGACCTAAATAATGTTTTTTTTCGCTATCAATTATTTGTTGTTGTCTTGTTGTTGTCATTGTGAGCTGTTGATCTATAGTCGAATTGTGTTTGACTAAAGTTCCCTGGAAATGAAGTCAGAAGAACTGTTAAACTATCGCCTGTTCCTCTTTTCAAAGACACTCAAATTTCATTGGTTAAGCTGATATTTAATCTCTTTAAGTTTGCTTCATAACAAAGGACGTTATGAAATCTTAAGGTGAAGTCATCTGTTTAGCTGTTCTAAAGTTGCAAAGGTCTTGTCTCGTCTTGCAGTTCTACTGTCAGTGACTTTTAACATGAGGTAGAGTTGTTAAGTTAGATAGATAGATACTTTATTAATCCCGGAGGAAATTGTATAAGGGAGAGATGAACATTTTAATGCCCACACTATAATAAGACAATCTTAAATGTAGATTCATGAAGTATGAAACAACCAATATATGACGTTACCAGTTCTTTATTTCAGTTGCTCTGATTGTGTTTTGCAAAAGAACTTCATTTTATTTCATAACATTCATTATTTAGAATTTAAAGGCACAGTTTTCAAACAATCAGTAACTGTAAGCATCTTGGAATATAGGGATTCATTCATCCATGACTTGGACCCTTTGAGTTACATCACCGGGTGTACTGCATGGCATGTTATGGGTGGAGCATGGCAGTGATTTATGTGTTCAAATATTGTATATAAAAACTACAAAAATATCTTGCAGATAAGCGTATGACATTCTGTCAGCTTCTCGTTTGTTTGATGCCATGTCTCAGTACCTTCTGGGATGTACTCACAAGCAATATCTATGTTTCTTGTTGGCAGCATTCCCACTCATCTCATGCATATAATCCTTTGTTTCTGCTTCTCTTTTAGCTGATCCAATGCAAAGCAGACACAAATGCAGCCAATGAACACGGCAACACTCCACTGCATTACGCCTGCTTCTGGGGCCAAGATCTAGTGGCTGAGGTTGGTGTGCCCCCTGGTGGCCAGATAGCTGAGACTATTTTGTATTGTACGCATTTCCCATTTTGTAGAATTCTCAAAATATTGCAAACACTAACCTGTTATTTTTCTCAGGACCTTGTGACTAATGGGGCTCAGGTGAGCATCTGCAACAAATATGGGGAAACACCCCTGGACAAAGCTAAACCTCACCTTCGTGAACTCCTCAAAGGTATCCCAACTCACTTTTACCACTTCACTCATTCCGGCAGAGACAGAGTCCAACTTGTCTTTGTGTTACATTTCGTCATGGCATTCTCTCTGTCTGTCCACCACACAGAAAAAGCAGAGAAAATGGGACAGAACCTGACTAAAATTCCCTTCAAGGACACATTCTGGAAAGGCACCACTAGAACCCGACCCCGTGAGTCCAGCACAAACCCACATTTAACACTTTATCAGCTGACAATTTTCCACTTTGGATTTGGAGTGTGGTGACATTTCCCCACTTTGTCCACCGTGTTTGATAGTTCACATGATTGCATGGTTCTTATGTGCTTCAACTTTTCATCATCTCAATCTTGTGTTTTTAGGTAATGGCACTCTGAACAAACATGCAGGGATTGACTACAAACAGCTTTTTCTCCTGGCTAAAATAAATGAGAACCAATCAGGAGAGGTACTGTAAAATCTTGTATTTCGTCTTATTTTTTTGGTGGACCTGCTGATGGTCAATCAAATGTTTTTCACTTCTCTTTTTCTCTGCATCTTTCTCATTGGTAGCTGTGGCAAGGACGTTGGCAAGGAAATGAAATTGTTGTTAAGGTGCTGAAAGTTCGCGACTGGACCACGAGGAAAAGCCGAGACTTCAATGAGGAGTATCCAAAACTCAGGTTATTATTTAATCCTTGTGTTTTTAAAGTCATACGGGACATAGAGGTCTCTGCTTTTGTGGCCCCTCATTTGTCTGTTTGCATTGTGTTGAACCAAACTTTTCTGTTTTGAGTGTTGCATCTCACATACAGCTGTCTCTTGATGTCAAATCCTTTATGGGTTTGACTTTATATCTGTCTGTCTGTCTTTCTCCCTTGTCTGTTCCTCCCTCCCAAACGTGGGCTCCATCCCAGGATATTTTCTCACCCAAATGTCCTACCCATGGTGGGAGCATGTCAGTCTCCTCCTGCCCCCCACCCCATCATCATCACACACTGGATGCCATATGGCTCCCTCTACAACGTGCTGCATGAAGGCACCAGTGAGTACTTGAACTGTGGTCCCAAAAGTCCATACTTGTCACCCCCTTGAGTGATTCGCAAGGATTTGTGATTTATCACACTTATGCATCTGTCATTTTGTGACCATCTCTTTTTGTCAGTGTCACTGTCATGTGTTAAGACTAAAGTAGGGACTAACCTGTTTGGATTTTTTTCAATCATCCTGCTGCCAGATTTTGTGGTGGACCAGACGCAGGCCGTTAAGTTTGCTCTGGACATTGCTTGTGGAATGGCCTTCTTACACACACTTGAACCCATGATCCCTCGCCACTATCTCAACAGCAAAAGTGTGATGGTAAGAATAACTTTTGGTTTTAGCATAGCTTTCAGGAAGTAGTAATACAAATACAAAAGGACATGATCAGTTAAATGCTATAAAGATATGTTGGTAAGTGTTCTTTGTCCCCACAGATAGATGAAGATATGACTGCCAGGATCAGCATGGCAGATGTCAAGTTCTCCTTTCAGTGTCCTGGCAGGATGTACTCACCGGCGTGGGTGGCCCCTGAGGGTAGGCATCACTCATACAGCACGGAGCCAACGTGACAGCCAGAGCCACTCAAATTAAAGCCTGAGTTATGGGTGCAGGGAACTGCAGAGTGGTGCAGAACTAAATGCAGTCTACAGATGATTTCCACTTTAGTAACAGTAAATGGAGCAAATTGGAAACACAAACTGTGGAAATAACCAGAGAACTTTTGCAAAAGTGATGGAACAGCAAGAATAGATTTTAAATAATGTACGAAGGGTTAACAACATACTGTAGCATAAATTTGATTTGTTCCAGCCTGTTTCCCAGCCTACAATTCTGTCTACTGTAATATTACAGATTGAAAGAGAAGCTACTGTTCTTACTAGTTAAAATGGCAAACCTCTTGTTTCCTCCTGAATTCAGTGTATGTTGTTGAAGAGGAAGTCCATCATGATGTATGTAACCAATAATTGTGGTAACTCCATCAAGAACTTAAAATTACTTCCTAAATAACAAAGAGTTACAGTTTAACACAGTAAAAATGAAATTGAAAGACATTTTGTTACTGTAACTCTTGAGCTCATCTTAATAATTCAAATGTTGTATCAACTGATGCTTAATTTTTAAGCAAAAAACAAAACTCATGAATACAAAAATTCCGATTTCAACCTAATAGTCACTGTGTCTATACAACAGGTGCAAACCTGTATTCAGCTCTGATCAAAGTTTGCTTTTTGTTGTGTAGTTTGGTGGGTTGCTCACACTAGTTGCTCTTTGTGGTTCCAGCCCTGCAAAAAAAGCCAGAGGAGATCAACCGTCGCTCAGCAGACATGTGGAGCTTTGCTATCCTGCTGTGGGAGCTGGTGACCAGGGAGGTGCCGTTCGCTGACCTATCCAACATGGAAATTGGCATGAAGGTTCACGCTGCTATTTCTGCCTAATAAAGATTCCACCTGAGAAGCAAATACTAGCATGGACAGTCAGCTGTTATTCATGTTTGTTATTCATTCATTAAAAACGTTTACCGCTGAACCAAATGCTCTGTTTTGATTCCCAGGTTTCCTTGGAGGGTTTGAGGCCCACTATCCCCCCCGGCATTTCACCCCACATTTGCAAACTCATGAAGATATGCATGAACGAAGACCCAGCAAAGAGACCTAAATTTGACATGATTGTGCCAATTTTGGAAAAAATGCAGGACAAATGAAAACCGTCATCTGCGCCTGTGTGCTGACATGGATGTCTTGCTCCTAACGGTGATGTGGTGCTTTACCAGTATTGCCTTAAACTCCTTTTGCTGCTGCATTCAAAGCCACTGTTGCTTCTGCTTCTGAAGTGAGTTCAGCAGCAGTCACTTTTTTATATATCTATTTTATTTTTTTCATTTTCAATGTGATATCAACATCTTATGTGTTTTCTCATTTGTCAGTGATCCACTGACACTGCCTCAGCAGCCTGTAATCACAAAGACTTAGTACAATGTTTTTCAGTCTGTTCAACTGAAATACCTGTGGAGGTCAGCATGACAGACTGCTGCTTTTGCCTCAGTGGATTAAGGCCTTATTTTGTATGTGGCATTGACACAAAAAGTTAAATTGTAAGAAAAAAATATGGGGGTAAGTAAAAAAATCAACTCAAAGCTTCGCTCAAGTAGGAAACCTTTGTTTTAGCAACAAACTCAAGCATGAAAAATGCCTGAAACCAAGCATTTAAACAGCATCAAGAAGACTTTTGTGAATGAGTGGTGCCAATGGGATAATTTAGTGGTGTTGTACCATTCAGCTTGGCTCCTAGTGACATATAGAGCTTGACTTGTCCTGAGCATTGGTGTCTGATCCGTTTCCTGTACAACCTGCTGACAAAGATGTAAAACTGGCAATTCAAACCTCTCTCTCTCTGCAGCTAACATGTGAGTGTTAATCAATGCAGTTTTGTGAGTATTATAAAATACTGCAGTAATTCAGATTTTCTCTCATCTGTTGGATTAATATAATGAACTCAATTACACAAGCGTTGTAATCTAGTTATTTCTGTTTACCATTGGGAAATCAATGTTGTAGTTTTGTCATGGTTTTAATTCTGCCAGTTGTATGACGCAGCAAGCTCTTTTTTAAGATGTCAAAAAGTTTTGACTGATCTTAACTTTCATGCCATTTATTGACCATCTATGTAATCAGATGCGTAATATTTTGCAAAGTCAGGAATAAGTAATGCAACCCAGACTGTAATTTATTCATGGATATCATGTGTACAAGACTGATTGTGTTCTATTGTGTATGGGGACCTTTTTTACAAACAGGTATGACTGCATCAGAAGCTGTTTCCCAACACAAGGTGACTGGGACATTAGGGATTGACGTCAACATCCTGCAAACTACCCAAACGTTTCTATGATTATTTTCTCTGTTTTGATTCTGAGATGATTTCAGACTTCATATAAGTTTTGTTTTGTTTTCTCCATGCATCGTTTCTGTCCTTCCACCAGCTTGCTTGTATGTGCTGATTCACATTGAAGCCAAAATACAGAATGACTTAAACAAATGTACGTATTTATAAGTATATTAAAAAGGACAAATATGGCCAGCTTGAATGTGTGGATTTTGATGGAGATTGGACATTATTTGGGTCATTTAATAAGACACTTGTGGTGCTCATTGTTACTTTAGGGGACAAAGGTCAATGTATTACGTTTATTAGTTTGATAGAAAAAAAGCAGTATTCATGTTTTTCAGAAGATTTTTTGTCGTATTCATGTCAATTATTAGAAATATTTCCATATCTGAAGCAATTGCCAACTAAAAAAGGTGATTGTAAATTATCTAGCTTGAATTTAGTTTTCTAATATTGAAACAATTTTATTTTTTTATGTGTTATAATATTGAAGCTAAATGTTTACATTGTAGTCCTAGTTGGATTGTTATATTCCAATTTCTATATACTTCATACATTCATCTTCCGAACCGCTTTATCTGCCGTATACTTGTAATTGTAAATTATTTAATTTTTCAACATCACATCTGGAATATTAACAGCAGACAAACACAAAGGCCCAGGTCTTTAGGCTTGGTGGATCATATGTATTGCAGTTGTTTTCCAGAATGCGTGGCTATAGAGAAGTACAGTATTACTATTAAGGATATTCAGGGTACTCTATTGTCAGGAAGCTGGAGCAGCGGCACCGGATCAGTGTCCAAATCAGTCTGGTCCTGCCCATTTTGTGGGCGGCTCCAGCTGTGACGTCAATGCGTGACGCAGGTTCGTCCTCCATCAGCAGCCGAACCCACTGACAGAAAACAGCACCCAGACGCGAAGCGAACTCTCGCTATACATAGAAAATATGTAGCCTTGTTAGCTCGCACGCTTCAAAATATTTCGACATCTGGGCTTTGGAGGAGCTGGTAAGTCATAACTGTAACATGAGCTGGGTTATCACTACCTGTGTTTGCTCTGGTTACCTGATGGAGAACGTTAGCTAGCTAGCTAGAGAGCTAACTTTAGCCTAGCCAAAATGACGGTGATGATGGCGGATGAATCCCGTTATTTGTAGCTGCGACAATTGCCCTCGATAAATATCGTATTTTAATAGACACTGTGCACACGCGATTGGATTTTAATCCACAATCAGTTTTCTGTATGTAATTTAAACTATTGATGAGTCATACATGGGGTATTTTATTGGAAGAAAAACGTCTTGTTGTCTAGAAGTGGCCGAAATTCATGAAGTGCGCTTCATGTTCGACAGATACCTAGTAGTGAAAGTAGCCGTAATGATGGCTAACTAGACCAGCCATCAATGAACCGACTACTAGCTCTAGATTGAAATGTTGCTAATGGATTAATATTTATTTTAGATTCAACATCTTTCTTCCATAATTACAGCATTTTGGCGGTGCTTGATCTTTTTTCGTCGCCAACATGCACATGAAATTCGTGAGTGCCTGACTGCTCGCTTGCTAGCTCCCTAGCTAGCATGTAAATGCTAATTCATGTCAACCTTTTCTCCATTAGTTATTAACGATACATGGAAAGTTGCCATGGGTGGCCATGATGATGAAGACATGTCATATATTGTGAATAAACAAAAACAAGATGAAGAGCTAAAGAACAAACTGAACGATAGCAGCCACTGGTGCGACCAGGAATCCACAGGGAACAATGCCAAGTGGGTTAAAGAAGGCCAAAACCAGCTGCGGAAAGTAGCTGAAAACCAGCAAGACCAGGACCACAACTGCAATATCAGCCAGAATGGGAACAAGGAAGACTTCCCTCTTCAGACCACCACTCAGGAAGAACCAAAGGGGAAGGACGAGCAGACCAAATCTCCAAAAATAGCAATGACCCCTGGTCTCAATCAGGAGGAGTCCAAGAATATCCTGAATGAGCCTCTACTTATCGACACCCTGGAGTCTACAGAAGAGAAAGATAAAGAGAGGGAAGAAGGTGGCAAAGAGAAGGAGAAGAAGTCAGATGAGGATGAGGAAACACCAGGGGATATCACAGGAATAGCCGAAGAAAATAGTAATATGGAATCTCAGAGGGAGGGTAGTGTCGTAGAGAAGAACACCTGCCTTCTGTTCTCCAACATGAACGGGACTCCAAACGATGAAGAGTCCTGCTGGCCTTCGATGTCTCAGGACAACACATCTAACAGCTCTCCAAACGACAACAGAGGTACTTAAATGGACACCATATAGCCAGTTTGATCATGAACAATATGTTACATAATTATGAAGCAAATCATTGTATAGGAATAATTAAGATTACACTGGGTATTGGCACTGGCAGGTTTTTTTTGGTGTGAATACAGAATAAAATTTCAGTTATAATTTGAACTACTGTATGCAGTATTTGAATATAGAGAAGTTTATCCTGTAAAGTAAATAAAGTAACAATCAGTATTTGATCAGGATTCAGTAATTTTTTTTGTGATTGACACTGGTGAAGCAACTCTACAGATGCCACTCTACAACTTTTGTCTCCTTTTGTTGATGCCATTAAGTTATTCTTAAATGCTGCTCGCTGTATTAGTTAAGTGTCAAAATGTAGTGACAGAAAACTAGTACAAATACACAACAAAAGACAGCTAGCTGTTATGTTTTTTTATTAACATTCAGAAAAAAATTGGATTTCTGGCTAGGGTGAATCATTATGCTAGTATTCCAGTTGATGTGATTATTTTAATATGGCTGATAAGATAAACTTTAAGAACTGACTGATTTCAAAGCCATCAGGTTTTAATTTATCAAATAGACATTGAACTTTTTCCTCCATTTCTTTTTCCTGCTGCCTGTCAGAATCCTTTTGGGATTCCAGTGCTTTTGAGACAGACACAGACCTGCCCTCAGGATGGATGAGGGTGCGAGATACATCTGGCACCTACTACTGGCACATTCCCACAGGTACCACCCAGTGGGAGCCTCCTTCACCCCTGGGTAAAGTTTGCGACTCCATCATGTCTTCATCTATGTCCCTGGAAACTACCCCCTGTGAGGAGATTGAGGTGAGGTTTTTCTTTTTGCACTGATAGAATCAGAAGGACTCTACAGATTCTAATAACTGGTGCTAAATGTTTCAGGAATCCTGGGCTCAGATTTCGGGCGCAGATGAAGGAGCTGGTGATGGGGAACTGTGGAGGGTACGTCTTGGCAAGGATAAAATTTAGTGTCATCAAAATACACGAGGAGAGGAATTTGCACATATGTTGGTCAGCTTACTCAGCTGTAAGTGTTTCACTGAGTGGACTTCTTGAGCCCATTTCAAGGCTATAAACTTGACCAGAACAAGTAATTATTTTCTATCAAGTTAATATCTTCTAGGTGGAGTAAATTGATTTTCCAATATTAAACGCTCCTCTAATCTGTTTGCTCAGGAGGAGGGAGAGGCTGCATCTGATCAAAGTCTGAAGGAGTTTGAAGGGGCAACACTACGCTATGCATCTATCAACCTCAAGTACGTGTTAATCACAACTCAGACAAATAAAGAGTTTGTCTTTATCACCTTATCACCTATTCTTATTTTCTTAATGTTATTGTCTCTCTGTCAATACAGTTACAACTGCTCCCAGTCTGAAGAGGAGGAGAATCTTGTTCCACTCAGCACAGATTTAGAAACCAAGGTAAATCAGTATTTCTTTATCTTTTAGTATTCCAGCTACCATGTCCCTCAGGTATAGAGGATTCTCGCTGAAGGTATCAAAACTGATTGAACACATAGAATTATGTACAAACAAAAAAATGTGAAATAACTGAAAACATGTTTTAAAGTTTAGATTCTTCAAAATAGCCACCCTTTGCATTGAGTAGAACTTTGTGCACTTGTCCATTCCTGTTGGTTAACAAAGCTGTCATCACAAGAAAGTGTGGCTAATTTGAGAAAAGTTAAATAAATAAAGAAAATCCACGGAATGAGAAGGTGTGTCCAAACCTTTGACTGTTTGTGTATGTTAGCCACCTTTTGCTGTTGGTCCAGCTGGTTCCCCCCATTTTGTGTTATTCTGCGTGCTCAGTAGATATTCTATTGAGGTCAGACATTGGTTGTTGGTTGTTTCAGTGTAAATCAGCATTTAGTAGTCTGAGATTATATTGTTTTTCTCCTTTAAAGAGCTGCATACTGACTTAAAAATGAAGAGCATTAACTCTGAGGACTGACCCAGCGTACCTCTTTTTCCATCCTATGACTTCATTGTTCCTCTCCTGCTCTGTATGGAGGTGTGTTTTGGTAATGTCCTGTATTTCTCCTCTCAGTGCTTTGCAGTGCGTTCTCTGGGCTGGGTGGAAATGTCTGAGGAGGACATGGCACCAGGCAAAAGCAGCATCGCTGTCAACAACTGCATCAGGCAGCTGTCGTATCACAAACACAACCTTCATGACACTGCTGGTATCTGGGGAGAGGTAAAAAAAAAGCAACTCACAAATAATTATTCAAGGTCTTGTGTTTTCATCTAGGCTTCTCAAACAGTAAGAATTTGTATGATGTGTTGTCATGTCAGGGTAAGGATATGCTGATGGTGCTGGAGAATGACACGATGAACCTAATCGATCCATTGGGCCAGACTCTACTTCATGCACAACCGATTGGCAGCATTCGTGTTTGGGGAGTCGGCAGAGACAACGGCAGGTTGGTGTCTGCTGCATGTGGTCGCAATAGAGATGACAGAACTGTACTTTGATTATCAGTCAACCATTATTTATATAGCGCTTAATCACATCAGCAGACATTTCAAACGCTTTAACGGACATTATATATCTAGATTCTTTGAATGAACCATGCTTTTTTAAAAATTAATTAATTTGTTGTGTTTAATTTCTGATAATAAATCATCATCTAAATTAGAAAAACTAACATTGAACCTTACTGAGGATTTTTAAAAATGAACGAAACAAACGGGTCCATTTTGGAGGGAATGAATAGTCGATTAAGTCAGCTTTAAATGAGTCATTTCAGTTGGGTGCTTCTTGCTCGCTTCAGTTTTCTGCAGTTATCCTGTTTGCATCTAGTGATTCATTCCCCTTAAAGTAAAACCTCTGTAGTCACGACTCAGAGGTTGAACATTCCTAAAGAAATCTTGTTCAGACAAGCGCATTAATCGCTCGTTGTCTTTTTATGGTACACTTCTGCCCTCTGCTGGATAATCAGGAACATAGCAGACAAAGATACCCTGTACTGTTTGTGTGCTGTCTGTCTCAGTCTATTCTAACAGTCATGTTTTTTCTTTCATGCTGCATTTTCCATCATGAACAGGGAAAGGTATTCACTAATGTTTATTATCTAAAAGTTTATGATATTTTTTATTTTAATGCCGTTGGTACTTATAGTAGTTGGTATGATTTACGTGCACTTGCATTAATATTTTTCAATGTAGCTCGCATTTGTATGCTGTGCTAATGATTAATTTCATGACTGTGAACCTTTCTCCCTGATGTTCAACCTAGGGATTTTGCTTATGTGGCCAGAGACAACTTGACGCAAGTTTTGAAGTGTCACGTTTTCCGCTGTGACTCACCTGCAAAGAACATAGCCACCAGTTTACATGAGATGTGTTCAAAGGTCAGACATTAAGTTTCATTTTCTTTCACTATTATTACAATGCAGTATTGTGGTTCAGAATCAACTCTGGGAGTCTTTTTCAAAGTTTAATATGTTCACTACTGTCCTTCTTCTTACGCAAGATAATGATGGAGAGGAAGGCAACTAAAAGAGGGGTGATTGGACTGAATTCTGACCTGAGTAACTCCATGAGCATCCCTGTTGAAGGTAAAGTATTTTTAGGGTTTTTTCCTACTTACAGGGCTTTCATAATGTCAAGTGTAGCAACAGTTTTGTTCTTTCCTTGCAGAGTTTCCTGCGCCAAAAAATGAAAACTTTCAGCACTTCCATGTTTATTATCTCGGTTGTGTGGCTGTGTCGAGGCCAGTTGGTGAGAAAACTCCCTCAAATCTGTAATGCTTTATGTAAAAAATGGTGCTGCCATTAAATGAAGACATATTTTTGGATACTAACAAGATAATTGTTTATCTATTATGCGATAAGGTTGATGTTTCTTTCTCTTCTCAGGTATGGATGTAATCAATGAATCGCTAGAGGCGGCAGTGACCAGCAAAGATAAAAGTGAATGGATCCCTGTTTCTGTGAATGTCGCGCCTGCCACCCTCACAATACTTTCGAAACAGGTAATGACATTACATTAATGGAGCTATAGTAATTTTTCTGTTCAGTCAGTGGAATGTAAGCAGTTTGTTTTTGCTCCGTTGGCTGCCTACATTACTGAAGCCATAGAGCAGCAACTGAAAGGTAGAATAAAAATCCAAAATCCAGATTAATAAAAAGAACTAGGTGTAATCATTTGCAAAATTCACATATCTTATGAAACATGTGCAGTTTTTCAAAAACATTGTCTCGTATCAAAAACTGTTTGAGCCAAACACAAAGGAGACACACCAGTGTGAGGCCAGCAGCACGCGGCACAACCACATACCAGAATGTACTGTACATGATGATGATGTAATCTTCATTTCTCATTGTAGAACGAGGAGGTGCTCTCAGAGTGCAGGGTCCGCTTCCTTTCTTTCATGGGGGTGGGGAAAGACGTCCACACCTTTGCTTTCATCATGGCTGAGGGTCCCCACGAGTTCACCTGCCGCATGTTTTGGTGCGAGCCCAACGCTGCAAGTCTGAGCGAGGCTGTGCAGGCTGCCTGCATGGTGAGTCTTCACGGATGTTAAATGTGATGTTTGCATTTTAGTTCCATCAGATTGAAAGTGTTTTTCTCTCTATAGCTTCGTTACCAAAAATGTTTGGATGCACGTCCGCCCAGCCTGGCCTCCTGCCTGCCCACGCCTCCTGCTGACTCTGTGGCCCGACGAGTAAAGAAGGGGGTGCAGACTCTGCTTGGCAGCTTTAAGAGCTACAGGTCAGGCCCTCCGTCCCCTTGAGCTGGAGAGGAGACGCTCCACATCCTGTAACACTAAGCACCACCTCTGAATCACATAATCTCCTCTTCCTCTCATCTTTAACAATCGCTTCACTTGTCTACTCACTTGTCCAGTGTGTGGAGTACTTTGATGGGAAAATGTGTGTCTGAAAAGATTGCATTTATTTCCGTTTTTTTGGGCTTTTATTTTATAAGACGACTATAAACTTGTCTCCAAACAGATGAACCCCTGGCACCTGTATTTTCGTTGCTGGGATTCTTTCTGTGAGTCTTAACTATTTTTGTGTTTTAACAGAAACAGTGACATGAATGTTGCATATGGATGTAATGTATTTGACATCCACACAGTAGACTAAAAGAGGTTGCTCCGACATCTCACCGAAGTGGACTCATTCCCTCGCCCTCCTCTTTTGCAACACAGTCGCTTCCGGATTGCGTCGCGTATCCTAAAGCTGATTTCATTGAACATCACTTCACAACCGCCCCTCTCTCCACCTTAGGTAGAAATACTGTAGGTGTCTCAGTAGTGTGCCACGTACTTGTAACCCTTGACCTCCCCAATGATGTATTTTTGTCTTCCAAAGAATTGTAGGATCATTTTGTCACGTAGAGAGGAACCACTGATTTGAGTCACTCATACATTCTGCATGAACATTTGCAAGTTCAGTGCTTGTGTGCAATAATCAGATGTTCTTGTATGGCATGGTCAGAAGATACCATGTGACTATTTGTTCACTTTAATGAGAGAATCAGGCTAGCCTGAGTGAGGCTGATAGAACAGCAGAGCCACAATGAAAATCATGATGTAGTGATAGAAGTAGTAGTAATAATTCAAACTGGGGATCGACGCAGCCTTTCACCACTACCTAATACTAAATAGTACTGTAGAAACTCAACACAAGCTGCATGTTTTGATGGCCTGGAGTTCTGTCTGCTCACAGCAGTTCAGAAACAAGGGGCCATCAGTGTATCCTGTAAAGTCTGTGTTTCCATGTGGTTAGAGGAGGCTGGAGTTGTGTCGTTTCGTGTTTCATAGGCATGTCACACTAGTTAGTGTCAGTGTTTATCATAAGCTAGCAGTATAAAGTTAGACTTCTCGTCAGTTCCCTCAGACTGAAGCAGGTTAAAGTTTTGTATTTACAGTTTGTGTATATGATAAATAAACTGTGGCGACCCCTGAAGGGAAAAGCCGAAAAGAGAAGAAGTATATGATAAATAAACTTCTGGTGTCCAGTTTAATTTCTCCCTTGAACACATTTTGATGTGTGGCCACAGTTCATGTTTTTATTATTCCCACACACCGCTGTTAAGATGGTTTTCACAAGAGATCCTTATATTTCCTTTTTTTGTTTCTAGATAAAGCGTAGACTGATTAGACAGGTCGTACTTTATCTTTGTGTGTCTGTCAGTTATCAATCCTGTATGTAGCACATTAGTAATGGTCATCTCTAATATTAATGATGCGGTTTGTAAGTTTTTTAACCTCTGCAGGGCATTTGTTTAGCCATGTTGTCTGACACTGGTAACTGTCTCCATTAACATAAGATTAAAAAAAATAACTGCAAGACAAAAAAACACATATATGTGGGGACAGATGTGTCGGATCAATATTTTGTTTGGAGAAAATGTATCGCTAAAATCACAACAAAATTTTGTGGGAAGTTTATAGACATACATTGCAAATACACTAACTTTGTGTTGAAGCATCTATGAAGCTGTAATTGACTTGATGGTGGTGATGTTCAAACGTGAGTGTAAAGACATGCTCTGGTTTTGGTCTCATTTAACTGCTATCAGCATTTATTTTCACTACTGTTCTTACATCCTAGATGTTTAAAAAAAACTACTAAAACATTTTTTAAAAATCTCTTTATGTTGCAAAAACTTGAAATCAAAACTGTTCCCCTGAAAATAGTCCAGGAGACGTATGGTACTTAAACATGGTCACAGAATATAAAATCCACACTGAACCACAAACTGTAGATGATGCGTAAGTGCAAAGAAGTGATGCTGTTTTTAGAGACTAAAGCTGTCAGGCAGTCCGTTCTGTTGTCTGACCTCTTGGAACGACCTTGTCAGAGTAAAGCGGTGCTTTTGTGATGACCGGGCGTTCTTCAGATTTCCACTCACAGATCCAAGTAGTTGTAACTTTTTAGACGTTAAAACACTAAAACCTCTTCATTTTCTTTTACATGTGTATGGTATAAAGGTAACAACACTTGTTACAGCTGTGTTACTTGTAACGATTGCTTTTATCCTCCTTTCTATTTGTGGAAATACTAAAGCCAGATGAGTTAAACATTACAAGATTAAGTTATTTTCTTTCATGTAAATTAGGTGTATAAACTGTATGTATATAAAAGTCACTGCACAATAAATGTGAACATATCCTAACTGTCTTCCCGAAGTCATTCTCTGAATATGGTTTTTTCTTCGATTCTTGGTTTTACTTCTATTAAAATGTAAAAAGAGGCCTCTGACGCTCTGTCTGGGTCATATTAATTAAACTGATGAAGCTAGCCTTACTGCATGTGTTGGCAGTCCAGCCAGTGTGCGAACAAAAACTGCAAACCCCCCCCCCAACCTCTTCACAGCCCACCTGCGCCGTTCATACAGGCACTGTTGCCCCCACCTGGTGTGTTCAAAAGAAATGGGATGGCAGCTCATTGTTTCCCTAAGAGATGGCTTTAACAGATGAAAGGTGCACATGGAGTGGAATCCACAGCAGCTGCAGACTAGAAATAATTGGCTTCACCATCTCCACACAAATATGAGCACTGACCTGCTGGCAGATCCTTCAGCAGTGGGACAGATCAAGGCTACGGCTGTAATCGCATCCTTTTGAAGGGAAGACCAGGCCTCTGTGTGATGTGACTTATTCACTTGTGCTTGTATAAATGGATCGTATCAATATCTGCTGCTCTAGACTGGTTTCATCATGAGTGGCAACCATGTCATTTTTAAAAAAATAAAAAATGAAAAAACCTAACTAATGTCCTGCAGGTGTATTGTTGAGTGTTACACCACAGGAAACAACGGTGGAATCACACATTTGAAATTATTCCGTCCAATTACAGATTATAACTCATTATTATAGCTGTTGTCAGTTTATAGGTAATCATAATAAAAATAAAGTAATATTTTCTTATGTTTCATTAATATTTTTCAACCAATCTCTGGATGAGAAACATTTTGGTAGAAATACAGTATAATCCTAACTAGGATCTCAGCTGTGAGTTATCACAATACAGCACAATGAACTTTTTTGTCGTCACAAATATCGATCATGTTTTATATATTCTGTTATGCTCTATTTGCTGCTGAAACGGTTCCGGAGACACCTCAAGATAGAAAAATAGGGATTTTTAAAAAAGAGATTTGCCATCTAATCTAACAAACTGACCAATCATTTATCACTGGTTAAAAACAATTCCACAACTGTGTCATAACTGAAAAGCAGTAGACCGTAAAGTCTAGTATGTAGAATGTGTCCTGATTGTGTGATATAAAACCCAGTGGTCATGTTTAATCTTGGATCATGAATGTCCAGCTGTAAAATCTCTACACCCACCAATACCCTGAATTCCTCTGTCAACCCTTTATTCAGATGCTTGTCATGCTGCATGTATTGTGTGTTTCTCTGAAGTCAGATTTATTCCCTCCAGTTTTACCAAATGCCAATCACAATTTACCTAGGTCGGCCCATGGAGAAACTAATCGCAATTCCAATTATTTCTATAGGCTAATTGTGGATATGACATTGGTATAATGGAGATTTATTTTGAGTAATGAATGTGTAGTCTTGTGGAACATTGCTTTTCCTCTCGGTGCAGAGGGGAGGACTTACATCCCCACTGCTGGGCTCTTCAATCTAATCACCAGTGTCAGGATGCATAAAAACAGGCGGTGAAAGATCCGACTCCAAACCAGCATCGAGGTCTGAAGGAGACGATGGAAATTCCTGCAGGGCCTTTTCTGACTGATTCATCTTGCAAGAACACTTTTTGAACAAGGTTTCCCATATCATCTGCAGCCTTTATTTCACTGCCGCTTACCCACAACCATCTCTGCTGCTTTCCTGTTTTTCATCCCACTTCTGGGTTCTGCCGAGATCTGTTTCCTGGTAATTGGGGGACAACACCTCCAAGCACCGAGCTTCGGTCAGGACCACAGCAAATCAAGCACAGCCACTGGGGATGTGTGAATGGAGGACAATACTTTTGTTGCCGCTGTAACAAGTGTTGGAAGAAAACAATGCCTGCTGCAAGAATCCCATTACATCCATAGTAATTTGAGGTACATGAAAAAAAACAAGCGATGGCCGGGGATGGGGAATAAATGGCAGATGCAAGGCTCACAGATTGGTGGGGGTCTCCATTGACACCCTGAGGCATTCATTTGGGGATTAAGCAGCTTAATCTCAAAATGCTGATGAATTCATTCCCCTCCCGAAGAAATAACAGAGGGATTGTTTTGTCGGTGAGAGCAGCCAACAGCCGACCGGTGTAATCGGGTCTCCAGCGGGGTTAAAGTGGCAGCTCACAGATCAGACAGGAAGGACCGTCATTACTGACTACTGGTCGGTAGGTGTCCTGGTGACAACAGACCATAACCTGAACTATGAAGGTGCACCAGTACACGTCTCACTCTTGTGTTTTATACCTTGTCAGTTGGAACATCACTTAACATTTTTTTATATGTTTTACATACTGTACACACTATTAATAATTTACACCATACTAGGACTGTTACTCTGTAGCTGAGAGTGCAGAAGTTAAAATACACTACAAAAAGAAAATAATGACAAATAACCTACAGTGAAGCGGCACAGTGGGTAGCGCTGTCGCCGCACAGCGAGGCGGTTCTGGATTCGAGTCCCGCTCTGTGCGGAGTTTGCATGTTCTCCCCGTGTCTGCGTGGGTTCTCTCCGGGTTCTCCGGCATCCTCCCACCTTCAAAAACATGCTCTTCAGGTGAATTGGCCGTTCCAAATTGCCTGTGGGTTTTGAGTGTGTGCATGTGTGTCTGTGTGGCTCCGCGGTGCACTGGCATCGCGCCCGGAGTTTCCCCCGCCCCAAGCCAGCTGGGATATGCTCCAGCTCCCCGCGACGCGCTACAGCAAATAAACGGGTTGGAATGTGAATGAATGAACCTACAGTGATTTGGGATACATTGCAATGGAATTCTTAACATTTGCAGGATGGATATGCCATGGGGAGAAATGTGTCTGTTTCTGTTTGAAAAATCATTTATTGATCTTCCCACAGGTTAACTTAATCTTTTCAGAGTTTGTCATAAATTGAATGGCAATATCACTGATCTCAATACAACCTACTGACAAGTCGTTTTGTTTCCAGACAAATGGACTCTTCAGGCACACCTTGCCCGCCTCTCACCCGCCTCCAATCAGTCACTTCTATTTAAATTTGTCAAATTCCATAATGGAGTAATTGCCGCGAGGCATAGCGGCTGTCAAGCTGGGAATGGATGGTCTTTACATTGTTGCCATGTCACTGAAATTTTCCACTTGAGATGACAGACAACCAAATCAAACTCCTACTGTGTGATGTGTGTAATATTCAATGATTGGAGTTAGTGGGAAATGACATATCTCATTATAAATGATGATAAAATTGTCCATCAGTGTTATAGAGTTTGTTTGACAAAATATTTTGAATAATTCCAGACTGTCATAACCTTTTCACTAAATCCAATAACCTTATAGGAGCAGTTTTCTTCTGTGCGCGGTAACATATCTCTAGCCGCTATAACACTGAATGATGTAACACTTCAACATAGAAGTAAAGACGAAGCTTTAAAGATGACAGGAGTTCGATTTCGTCACCCTGGGACCTCTTGCCTCTCTTTAAAGTAAGCTTACCGTTTGGTACTTTTAACTTTATACTAAATGGACAGATAGGAGGGTGGTATCAATCATCACATCTAACTTGACAGCGAGGCAAATAAATGGATAAGACCATAAAAGTATGTGAGAATTTCTCAAAGTCTCGACAAAAACATCGGTAGGTCTGCGTCAGTCAATCCCATTTAGACGCAGTTCCTTGCCTTATAATTGTAATGATCGATAATGAATTTATCACAGAAATGTCATGCTTAGAAGACAACTCCTTCCCAACCTGGTCTCCTGTAAGTCTCTCTGCAGACCCCACAGCTCAAATGGCTCAAACCCTCCCAAGGCATGCTGCAGCAAATTGCATCGTTACTTTGCAAATTTGTTCAAGCAATCAAGTCAGTCCACTTGGGGTAGGGATCTGACAACAGGAATGATTAGAATCCTGGGCAGCTTGCTGCTTGTCACTTGGGACTGAGATGAGAGCAGAATTACAATGAAGCCTGAAATTGCATGCTATTGTTACCTCCCAGTGCTCCCGTCCTCTTTCTCCATCCCTTTCTGCCCACATCTGTCCTCTCTGTTCTATCCTTGGAAGATGTGGTAACAAGGTGTGACTGTTAGAGACAAAGGCAAAGAGCAATTGTTGAGGATGGGAGAGTACAAATAGTTTCTATCCCTTTCTTTATTACAAAGCACACCTGCCATCACCAGAGTGTAAAAAAAAACCCTAATTTGAGAGATGAAATATGCGAAGTTTGAGTGGAAATGTGACGGAAGATTAAACTCAATGACTTTTAATGTAGTATTGGATAGGGAGCGCCTTCAAAGTGGAATGCATATTTCATCGTGGCATATCTTTGCGAGACCATTATGGCCAAGAGAGGTGGCTTATTTGAGTTCACTGGACAAAATACATTAAAATGACCTCAGCGGTTACGGCCAAATGCAGAGGGTGCATGCAGGCAGCGCTCAACCTGCTTTATATTTATCAGTTTCTGCTCATCTCATCTCCCCATCTCCCAGCAGGATTGTCTGAGACATAGATAAATACTGCCAGCGCTGTGACTTATAAGCTGAGCAGCAGACACAATTTTACCCATTACCCCACCGCCTCCAAAGTCCAACATGTTTGAGTCCACTGCATACAAAACGCCCAGATTTCAGATACATTGCCATTCTCCTTCCACTTCCACTGCCTCCCATCCATCTCTCTCGTCAGTGCTTCAGAATGATAAGTGAAATCTCAAATTCATGTTTTGTGGAAAAGACTGGTGTGACTAGGGTGAGAATTTGCGTGCTTCATTTTATTTAGGCTAAACTTATTACAGTGTTTGTGTTGCCGTGCCTTTCAAGTTAAAAGTCAGTGCACAAAATACAGAATCTTCAATCTTGTTGAGGATGATACATTAGAAAAGTGATGTGCTATTACTTTACTATATGTCCAAAAACCTGTTTGTCTCTTTGTGTCCTGATGGTTGACCTTACTGTTGTGTCAAAGGTCCCACTATCACAACCCATCATGCACTGGGTTAAACCAATATTGGCCTGTGCCTCCTCTTTATGGATATAAAAGGGCCCAGATTTGACTCACCTCAAACTAACTTTATTCTAAATAAAATAAGTATTTTTGATTAAAAAACAACACACTACCCTAAAGATAATGTAGTAAGAAATGTTTTACTTTTCGTAAACCAAAGCAAAAAAAAAAGGATCAAATAAAAAAACTAAATCAACATCACTACTATCTGTTACCTCTGTTTATATTGAACAACCAGTCAGTCATTTCATTGTAGAGCATCAGATCGGTGTAACAAACACACCTATGATCATTAAATGTCAAAATGCTTTTTGAATTTTCCATTTTTCATTATGTTTATTGATTCTAAGTGGATTGTCTGTGGATGCTCTTTGAGTACCTGTAACTAAAGACCATCCTCAAACAATGCCAGCACAACCAGGCTGATAAAATATGCAGCATTTAGATATTGAATGGATACAGACACAGACAAAACCTATACGCTATACAGTACACTGCAAGCAGAGGTCTTTGTTCATATATGGACATGTTCCACATACAATTTGTGACGGCTGGATGAGAAGTTCCCTCTGTTGGTTTAATTTAGCTCAACAGAAAAACAGCAAAGTGAAGAAAAATGGCTTCATGAAAGTAACATCAAGGATCAAGAGTACATTTAGTCCATATCAAAGTAGCAGGTGGCATGAGGAAGAGGAGACAATGCAGATAAAAGCAATCAGACACACAGCAGGCTGGTAAGGAGCAAACAAAGAGTGAACTAAATACAGACAATAAAACTTTAACCTAAATCGGGACATAAACATGTAATAATGCATTTAGAGCATAAAAGGGGGCGGCAGTGGCTCAGCGGTAGAGCCCATGTCTTGCAGAGAGATCGCCCCAGCCATCGGTGGATCGAATCCCGCTCCCGCCAGGACATCACCGGAGTGTGAGCTGACGGTGGGAGGTGTCAGCTCACCTCCCAGCCACTGCCGAGGCTCCCTTGAGCAAGGCGCTGTCCCCCCTACAAGCTGCTCAATTGGGGCGCGTTTCAGAAGCCCTGCCCGTCACTCTGCCTCCCGATGTGTGTAGTTTGATGTGTGTACTAACTGCATGCTTACAGGCCTCCTTGTGTGCTGTGTTTCAGGGGGTCTGTGTATACACTGACTGTTACACACTGACTGTTAACTAACACACCTGAGTGACAATGTAATTTCCTTGCGAGGATCAATAAAGTATACTTCTTCTTTTTCAGTGCTCTTCACTCTTCTAACGAATGTTTTTAATTTGTTCAGTTAAAATTTTAGTATCAGGAAATTCATCTACGGTGCTGGGTACAATAAATCGAATCAAAGGAAGTGGCAGCTTTTAAATTTTATCTCTGGAGAAGCAAAACTCGCAATTCATGTGACCAGGAAGAGGAGAATTGAAAACAATACTGTTCAAGAAGCAGCTACTGTTTTTTGCTGTCACATCAGATGTCGCTTAAAACTAGAATTTGGTTTCTATAAAATGACAAAAGACCTAAACAACTTTAGGAACATCTGGTGTTACAAAAATGTCCTATGCACTTTAGTTGATGATCACCTCACTTTTGCAAACTTCCTGATATAATGCACTGATTTTTAAATTGTATTTCCTTTTATTTATTGGTGTTTAGTGTTTTTGAAGTGTCATCTAATGAAAAATTGTAAAATGTTCTGAATATGATTGAAGTTTTTTTGCACAAAATCTTATTCTTCTGAAGCACTTTAGTGCTTTCATCTAATGTAAAATTGTAAAATGTTTGCATGTGATTAAAGTGTTTTTGATGATGATGATGATGATGATGATGATGATGATGATGATGATGATGATGATGATGATGATGATGATGCCATTTTCCTTTATTTGGTTGAATATACAGTAATTGTTGAACGTTTACTTTATTATTGGTATTAAACTTCAGCTGAAGAGAGCTGTGTATCAGTAAACAAGCTACCAATTGTATTAAAAACTCAAATAAAAGTTTTATTATTGTTCAAATAAAGTACAGTGGTAGAGTAAAAATAAATGTTGTAATTCCCTTTCTTAAATCCTATCTGGTGAAGGACTTTTACTTCAACTTTAACTCTTGGTATCACTGATATAATAAAGATCTAGAGACAAAGGGAGATGGATTCTTTTATGAACCTCAGGCTATTTGGTTTCCAGTTGTATTAAATATTGCCACCTTTCTTACCCATTCTCATTCAAAGTCACATTACTCCTTCAAGGCCTGCCAGTAATATGGGTTAATTGTTCTGGATGGCTGGATCACTTCCAAGAAGTTCATCCAATTTCCATTTAAATTGAGCTATCAGAGCGTGACATGGGCAACGCTCCGCTTGGCACTGCTGCAGACAGGCGACACTGGTGCGAGCCGAGAAATCTGTTTACAGGTCATACAGGAGACTCTCAAGTGGGTTGCAACAAATGAAATGCAAGCACACACCTTGCTGGTTCCCTCAATTTGGGCTTTAAGAGGCAGCAGATTAAAGACACATATAGTCAAACCTGCCAAGTGTAGGGTTTATAAATTGCTCTATAGTCAGTTTCAGAATGGCTTTGGCTCCTATTGTGACCTGACAGCCTGAACGTTAGAGGACGACATGGGGTTCCTGATTTCTTTCTTGCTTCCTGTTTTTTACTGATTCTTTCTTAAAAAAAAATAACAACAGTATTTGAAAGTTTGTGTTGCTGCTCCTGGAAGATTCATTTTGCATAATACTTCAAACTATTGGACAGGTTCATCAGTAGCCACACACCCCACTGTCTTTAATTCCATCTATTGATTTAAGGCTTTGGTTTTGATCTCTGCTCACAGTGTGGACTCATAACGAACCCTCATTGTTTTCTCACATTGCTTTTGTCACGTACATCTTCATCTGTTTGAGTTTTCCACGCTGGGCATAAAATTAAGACAACGTTTCAGACCAACAATATGACCAAACCAACATTTGTCATACAAGTCGTGCTGATGAAACAAACTGTTGATTCAAAAAGGTAGAATTCATAATAAGTCATGTAGGAATGTTCTGTTGATTTACTCTCTAGCATATTTACATAGATGTATGTCAAAATAATAATGGATTTGATGTATGTACTGCTTTTCTATAGACTCAACAAGCTTCACATTGGTTCAATTATTCATCCACTCCTCATTCACACATGGTGATGGCAAACTACATGTGTAGTCACAGCTGCCCTGAAGCAGACTGACTGACACGTGGCAGCCAATCTTCGGCAATGGCCTTTCTGACCACTACTGGAAAAAACACACATTCACACACCAGTGAGTCCCTCACTGGAGGCCAGGAGGATAAAGTGTCTTGCCCAAGAACACAACGGCAGATGACTGGGAGAGCAGGAATCAAACCACCAATCCTACGATTGTTGGACGTCCTGCTTTACCACTACAAATATGTACTTTCTTCAATCAACAACAAAGTCACATACTTTGAACTCCTTATAAGAATCCACAAACACTCCTTTAACTATGTGGATCAAAACATAATATGGACTGTTGCACAATAAAAGATTATTATCATTTTTAAAAAACTTTTATTTGAAGATGTCTTATAATTCTTGATTTACAGTATTTGACAAAAAATATTAACACAAAAATCAGCAATTTAATTTATTAAGACAAACATAAAAATACATCTTAATATTACATTACAATATTTTATATTTACATGAAAAGCAATGCAAAATGATTATTTTTGCAGTAAATGTTAATCATTTATCCTTAAATGAAGAAATTAGTTTAAATCGTTTCAAAATACCACTGAAGCTTTTCAGACTTGAAGTGTCTTTGGGAAAATTGGAAATACCTTCAGAAAAAAAAAGTTAAAAAAAAGAAAAGAAAATGTTGCTAAATGACCTTCTGTGTTTTGGTAGGATTGAACAAATATTTATAAAGAGCGATCGTTATTCACAAAATTACACACTTGACTCTGCCTGTCAACTATTTTATTCAGGATTCCTCCAAAAGAACAGGCCCAAGGTCTTTGTGTATTTCAACCTTTAACACACGAGCGACACAAGTTGCTTCTATCCTGCACCATCCCCAGCCCCCCCCCCACTCATGCACACACACACACGCACGCACGCACGCACGCACGCATGCACGTACACACACACACACACACACACACACACACACACACACACACACACACACACACACACACACACACACACACACACACACACACACACACACACACACACACACACATCACATACCCAGGTCCTGCCCTCTATGGATCAGCTTGAATGGCTTTCTTCAGTCATACCCCACTGTCAAGCTAGTCATATAAAATCCACATCAGTCTGTATCATCGATTCATTCCCTTCTAGATTCAGGCCCCACATCTCACATATTGTTTAAGATTGAAACAGAATTATCCAACATCTGCTGTAAATCATGTACTCCCATTAACCGGAGAGATCCATTCCAACACCAGACACCCACTCACACTCTCTCTCTTCTGGTCCTAGACCAAACACTGTCTACACTTTATTTTATTGTTTGCTTTATTTTGCCTGTTTTTTTGTTTTTGTTTTTTGTAATCGTAGGAAGCCAAACCCTAAATCATGGCATCCTCCATCAGAATGAGGAGTGGTTTGTGTGCACAAGGATGTCAAACACAACATTAAAGCATAGGACAGGAGGTGTACTGTCTGTGCTCATCATCAGTCAGGTCGGGATGAAGAACCAGGGGTCAGATAGCAGACAAACACATTACTGTAACCCACCAAAATACACTGAGGGACAGGGAAGGTAAAATCCTTCGTTGACCAATTTCATTTCTGTGATTTTCCTCTGTTTGAGAGCAAGAGTTCACCCAAACCAAACGAAACATCTTCCCCTTCCCGTTTGTAGTATCTAATTAATCACATAGTTTTTGTTTTTGTTTGCTGAGATTCTTTCATACAGCCTGATAGATTTCAGTCTGCTCTCTGTTACTTGATTCTATGCGTTTTCTTCAAGGTGCAGCTCACAGATCATGAAATAAAAGCTTAGGTGTGACAGTATGAGCTAATTTTATTGGAACACCATAGTGCACTCTTTCACGTCTCCCTGACAACCATATTAGTCTAAATACTCAAGTTGGTGCTGGGTCCATCCTAATGTTACAACTCTGAAGCACCCTGTAACTTAATGAAAGATCTTCCATAAGTGAAGAGGAAATACAGTGAAACATATTATGTAATTTATATACAGTATATCATGTATATTATTTATATTTATAAGTCTTATAATTCCAGGCCAAACAGAATGGATCCATATTAGGTGGACAGTTGGCTCCGGCTGTAACCACAGAAATAGCCATAATAACCAAATACAATAAAACTTATCAATTTGTGGGAGAATGAATTGTTGTGTGAATGACTCTTTACCCTACCTTTAGTCTGATCTTAGTAACATAAAACACTCCTGCACTGCTCAGCTGCAAAACTCCAGAGTACTAAGTACTTTGGAGATTCATCTGTCTCACCTCTCTGGCTCACATTAGAGTGATCATCAGGCTGATTAAAATCAAACCACCGTCTTGCTAATTATATTAATGTTGGAGATTCCCTTTATGAAGACATCAATAACATTCAGAAAAAGGCTGAGTGCCGACCTGAAACCCAGAACCTCGCCAGAAATCCATCACAAAAACAGGCGTGACTGATGTTGTAGGCGCTCTCTTGTTTGTACCATAGGATGACAAAAACATAGTTGTCATCTAAAGCGAAGGGGTTTTATGTATCATTATGAATTCTTTAGTTTATTGACAACATACTTTTATCATCATTTCTCTAAAATTCTATGTTGACATTTAGAGGGCAAAGTGAAGCAACCTCACAAGAATTGTTTGACATTTAAGGATTTTTTGACTGATAAAGTCATCAATATTGCAGTAATATGATACAGCGTTGGAGTATTCCATTGAAATTACAGCTATCTGCATTAATCAATATCAGTCTCAGTAACTGAGGACACATTCTCTTTCGTTTTGGTATTCTGATAAACTGAAAATGTATTTTAAATAGATTTCACACTTGATATTATGGCACAAATCTGTCAGGAATACATAATTACTTGTATGTTAGACACATTAAAACGTACAGTGTGTTTGTGTAAAATTACTTGCACCACAACTCAGTCTGTGAGAGTCTAGTTCTGAAGCAGACTCAGGTTTCCAACACCAGCGTTCCCCTTGAGTTGCCCTTGACTTGAATGCACCATGCCTGAGGCGTAGGGCCGAGGGCTGGCCTCCCCTCCCCCAGTGACACTCTGCAGGTTGTCTGCCTATCTGCCTGCAAAAAAAACCACACAAAAAAAAACATGTCCAGATACTTCTATTGTTCTGCACTCTGATCTTCACACAGGATGCTAAAACAAAGCCCTCCTATTAATATTTATAGCCTCTCTGATGGGACAGGATCAATGGGGAGAAGAGAAAGAGAAGAGAGAGTGTGCCTGAATAATCATCATCCATCTACTTCCAGCCCTCTCTTCTCTCCATCTCTCTGAAGTAGAAACGAGGCTTTAGAGATGAATTCAGCATGTGAGCAAGGGTTGGAAATTCGATGTGATAGGGCAGAAGAACGACTATATAAGTAGTTGCTTTTGCTTTTCCAATATGTTGGTTTACTTTGACAGGCATGTTAGTGAGTTATTTTTACTGAAGCATTACATTAAATGCTACATAAAGTCATATATCATTGCCATCAGATATATCCATCTGTGCTGGCATCTGTTTAAATCTTTGATTCATTTTATGTGATTCTGGTCATTTGATATAATTTTGACTCTTTTTCATGCAGAAGATATGTGGGAGGGTGTTAGGGTGGATTTGTAACATACTCTTGTGTCTTTGTTGGCAGACCCAGCATTGACAGCCAGTCTGCTCTTCTTCAATGTTGGTGGGCATATTAGGTGGGCAGTATCCCCAGCGCTGCCTCTGTTGTCTGACAGAAGCTCTGTGGAGCCGTCTTTAACTGTAAATGTAGAACGTTATTAATCAGGTGTGTTTGCCTTGCTACCCTGTTCTGTGGAGGAGGAGGAGGAGGAGGAGAAGGAGGAGGAGGAGAAGGGTTAAGACCTGGTTTGGTGATAAATGCCCTCACTTCTACATGTTTCAAAAGTACAGTTTATCCATGAGGAATGAAGCCGCTTGAACATGGGCTGAAAGGAAATTGCCTTTTCCTTTGACCTGCAGCTAAGGGTGAGGAAGAGAATGGAAAGCGATGTGAGAGCGTCTGCCCTCTGAAGTGAGGAACACGGGACAAATTAGAGGAGGAGGCCTTTCAATCTCCAGCGCTTAGGCTTTCCCCCCATTTTTACAGCTCTAAATTGTTTTCTGTCTTTTGCTCTGCAGCCCATTTCTGCCTCCCCCATTTTTTTCTTAATCTTTCTTTGCTCCCTTCTTGCCATTATTTATTTATTTATTTATTTTTTATCTTTTCCAACCTCTACCCTTCCACCACGTTCTGCACTGGGGGTGTACGGGTTGACAGGATGAGCTCTGGGAGGTCAAGAGGGCAAGGGCAGCATTTGCAGATTGTAGGACAGAAAGCTGAGGCAGCATAGCCTTCAGTTGGAGCGCAGTGTGTCGTAAGAATCGCGAGGCCGTGCAGAGTCACAAAGAACCGTGACCTTGAGCCGTGAGTGGAGAAAAAAATCAGCTCAAACCCGTGGAGTGTGGACATGAGCTCACAGGCCTCAGTGCCCTGCGTATGTGCTCTCTCATTGGCATATGGTGTTTTGCTCAAAACGAATTAGACGGAGCCCCTCATGAATTCTTGTAAAAGCCCAGGATATTGCAATGTACCACTGAGAGAAAAACAAATTGGTGTTTTTATCATGTCTGCCATTAATTGATATTCATGAATGCAGTTTTTCATATGCAACAGACGGTTCAGTCCAGTTCTAAAAATTAAGGTTTTTTTTAACCATTAATTATTACTATAGTAATCCAGTGGATTGTTAAAAAAATGCATGTGTTTGAGTTTGTGTGTGTGTGCGTGTGTGTATTTGCACATGTGATTAATTTCAAGAGATCCATAATCTCTGTCTTCCGTTATCCACAGGTATGATGTATGTATGTGATGTAAATAAATTCAAAAAGAATAATACTGCAAGGCCCCTAAAACTAAACAAAGTATTGGACTCAAAGCCTGTGGGACACGAGTCTTTGATTCCTACATGAGTGGAATAACAACTCAGAGCAGTCTAAGAAGAGAATGATGGACTGCTTTAAAAATACATGTGATTCCAACTGGACTCAATCTGGTAACGATAACATTACCACAGAGACAGAGCCTGTTCTGGTGTATGTTTTACTTATTATTTATTTACATGTATTTATTATAATTGATTTATTATTTATTTTTTCCATAGAAAAAAATGATTATGACATACTATTGATCTATGCTTTATTAAGTAACCTGTGTAATCGCAATACACCATCATGACAATGTATAAAATGTTTTTTTTTAATTTTTTTTTTTTTTAAATCTATGAAAATGATTAAAAAAACAACAACTAAGAAATCAGCTGTAGAAAGTAATCACAGCCTTTGCTCAATATGTTGTTGATGCACCTTTGACAGAAATTACAGCCTCAGGTCTTTTAGAATATGACGCCACAGGCTTGGAACACCAGTCTGCCCATTCCTCCGTTTTCTGGTCTCTCTAGAGATGTTCGATCAGATTCCAGTCTGGACTCTGGCTGAGCCACACAAGGACAATCACGGAGTTGTTCTGAAGCCACTCCTTTGATATCTTGGCTGTGTGCTCAGGGTCGATGTCTTGCTGAAAGATGAACAGTCGCCCCAGTCTGAGATCTGACAGGTTGTCTCTGTAAGTTGCTGCATTCATTTTTTCCTCAAGCCTGAGTATGCTCCCAGTTCCTGCTGAACAACCTCCCCACAGCACGATGCTGCCATTGTAATGCTTCACTGTAGGGATGGTTCTGGCCAGGTTATGTTGATGTCTGGCATTCACACCAAAGAGTTCATATTGGTCTCAACAGAGCAGAGAATTTTCATCATCCAACAGCTATGACATTGAGATTGAATGTCAAAGTGGAGGATTGAGAAAACATATTCTTTTAAGGCTTCCTCATGGGAAGCAGTTTGTCACGCCCTGTGTTGGTGACTGCTCCAGCCTCTCCTCCTGTGTTCATATGTGTGGGTGTGTGTGGGTGTGTGGGCAGAGTCGTCCTGGGAGCAGCCTCACCTGGATCCCATCTGCAATCAGCCGGCTTCTTAGACCCAGCTCTCCATGCAGACGGTGCCAGATTGTTGCTCCAGTTTGATGTTGGTGATTCTGGTCTCCCGGCTGCTGCTCCCTTTTACCACACTCCTGCTGTGATCCTCCGCCTGCTGTTGTTTGAATTAACACAAATTTTTGGATTTTCGGACTCTGGTGTCACTAATTGGGTTCTACTCTACAGTGTGCCGTAACAGAACAATCTGGCCATGACGAACCCAAGTGACCTAGACGCTCTTAAACAAGCTTTGTCCTCACAAGGGATTCTTGTGGGCCAACATGAACAGACATCACGGGGAGTAGTGGAGAAGCTTCACGACCTGTCTTCAAGCTCACTAACCAGATGAACCAGCTCTCTGTTGTTCTCGCCTCCTCCGCTGCTGCTGCTTCTCCTGGACCAAGTAATTCTTCTGACCCTGCTGTACCACCATCGGGCTCACCTCTTCAGCCTTTCTCCACCCGGGAACCCCTCATGCCCATTCCTGAGAGATACTCTGGTGATTTGGGCGCTTGTGGTCGCTTCCTCCTCCAGTGCTCTCTGGTGTTCCAGCAACAACCCTCCACATACAACTCTGATAAGTCCCGCATTGCATTTATTCCAAGTCTGCTTACTGGCAAGGCTGCTCAATGGGCTACTGCCTTGTGGTACAGTAATTCACCTACATGTCAATCATATGTGATGTTTTCCGAGAAATGAGGAGAGTGTTTGATCATCCTGTCAAAGGAAAGGAGGCTTCTAAGTGTTTGCTAGCTCTTAGCCAAGGTTCCTCCTCAGTAGCCCAATATGCCATAGACTTCTGTATTTTGGCTGCTGAGAGTGCATGGGACAATGAGGCTCTCCAAGGTGTATTTTTACAGGGATTAGCTGAGAATATTAAAGATGAATTGGCAGCCCGGGATGAAACCAATAATCTTGAAGAACTCATAACTCTGACTATCTGTCTTGATAACCGGCTTGGGGAGAGGCGCAGAGAGAAGGCCAATCGTCCGCCTACTCCTCGGAGCCACATGTTTTCTCAAATGCCTGTGTTTAATGTTCCAACCAGTTCTCCTGTGCCTTCTAGCCCTTTGGAAGTACTGCCTACGGAGGAACCTATGCAATTGGGTCGAACCCACCTTTCTCCTGATGAGCGACTACGACGCCAGAGATCGGGCCTGTTTATTTACTGTGGTGAGGCTGGCCACTACATTAGCACCTGCCCGAAATGGCCAAAAGAGGGCAGGGGGAGAGGTCATGGTGAGCCAAATCTCCTCTCCTCAGTCCAACTGCCCTGATCGCCTCCAAGTCCCGTCATCTCTCTTCTGGCTAAGTGAGTTTGTTTCTGTTTTCTCGTTCATTTGACTCTGATGCAGACAATAATTTCATTGATGCAGCCCCAGTTCAGCAAGCCAATATTCCCACTGAATTAATTGAGGCACCTCGCAATGTTAAAGCTTTAAATGGAGACACCCTAGCCAAAATTACTCACCGCACTGTGCCCTTAACCCTCCTACTGTCGGGGAATCATAGTGAAACTATACAACTTTTGGTTATCAGCTCCCACCATGCCCCTGTTGTCCTTGGTCTTCCCTGGCTTAAGATCCATAACCCTCACATTGATTGGGCAGTTAACAAGATAGCCAGCTGGAGTATTTTTTTGCCATTCCCATTGCCTCAACTCTGCTGTAACTTCCAATGTCCGACCCCCTACTCCACCACTCAGTCCTCCAGATTTGTCTTTAGTTCCTGAGGATTATCACGATTTAGGAGAGGTTTTTAGTGAGCAATGGGCTCTGTCTTTACCCCCACACAGACCATATGACTGCGCTATTGACTTGTTGCCTGGCGCCCCCTTGCCTTCAAGCTGTCTGTACAAGTTATCACGCCCTGAAAGGGAAGCCATGGAGATCTATATCAAAGACTCATTAACAGCTGGGTTAATTCGCCCATCATCGTCTCCATTGGCTGCAGGATTCTTTTTTGCTGACAAGAAAGACAAGTCATTGCGCCTGTGTATTGATTATCGTGGATTAAATGAAATTACAGTGAAAAACAAGTATCCCCTGCCTCTCATAGACTCGGCTTTCCAACCACTCCCCCAGGCTACCATTTTCACCAAATTAGACCTCAGGAATGCATACCATCTTGTTCGCATTAGACCTGGAGATGAATGGAAAACGACCTTTAACACACCTATTGGCCATTTTGAATATCAAGTTATGCCATTTGGGTTAACCAATGCCCCTGCGGTTTTTCAGACTTTAGTTAATGATGTTCTCAGGGACATGATCAACAAGTTTGTCTTTGTCTATTTAGATGACATCCTGATTTTTCCCAAAGACCTTCCGCAACATGCCCGCACTGTTCTTCGGCGTCTGCTCGAAAACAAACTCTTTGTTAATGCAGAGAAATGTCAGTTTCATGCACCTTCAGTTCATTTTCTTGGTTTTGTTATTGAGCAAGGTCAAGTCAAAGCAGACCCTGAAAAAGTAAAAGCAGTGGCGGAGTGGCGGAGACCTGAGACCCGCAAACAACTCTGTTTTCTTGGTTTAGCAAACTTTTATCGCAGATTCATTAAAGACTACAGCAGGAAAGCAGCCACTCTTACCCAACTCACCTCCACATCTATCCCATATAAGTGGTCCTCTGAAGCAGATGCTGCACTCAATATGCTTAAGACTCTTCTTGTTTCAGCTCCAGTTCTCTCACCCAGATCCCACCAGGCAATTTATTATGGAGGTTGATGCTTCAGACTCTGGAGTAGGTGCAGTTCTTTCTCAACGCTCTGCTATGGACCAAAAACGTCACCCGTGTGCTTTCTTTTCCCGCCGGCTCTCTCCAGGAGAAAATAATGACGATATTGGTAGCAGAACTGTTAGCTGTGGTTTTGGCTAGAGGGGGAGGGAGCTGAGCATCCCTTCATTATCTGGACGGACCATAAAAAGCTTTGGATTTTTGGATTTTTGGACTCTGGTGTCACTAATTGGGTTCTACTCTATAGTGTGCAGTAACAGTTTGCTCAAATGGTGAAAACATGAATAGTTTCTCGATGAAACCTGGTCACATATGTGGGCTAGACACCCTTTGGGTCTCTGCTGTCCTGAACGTGTTGAATAACAGAATTCGTAAATCAAGAAACTCTATCTGACCCTCACCAGCCACCATGTATTCCACTTAGCCAGTCAGTGCAATTGTGCTGGTATTTAGTTAGATTTAATTCATTGCAGCACTGAAACAGTCACTTATTTAGATATGATTCATTCACCAAGCAGTCATGTTTTTTCTAGGAAATGAATCAGCCAGCACTCAGTTATGGTAGAGACTGTAGGACTTGGCTTCGCTTGGGCTAAGCTTGTCTTTACACCATATTTGAAAAGTTTTACATCCCCAGAGACTGATCTGAGATCCAACAGTGAGGTTGCCAGTTATATGGTCAGTTTAAAATTAAAAAAAGTTTTCACCTCTTTGAACCTTTAATAAGGTTATGTTGTCCAGCTGGATTGGGTCCTTCTTTTGTGAGGATTTCTACATACTGCTGTATTCAAATCTTTAAATGAATATGATTTAAAACATCCTGATCAAGAACTAAATGCTTCCAAAGAGATCTCTTCATTTTTCTTCTAAAACTTATTAAAGCTATTTCATTATTTGATTAAATTATTCCAAATGGCTGCTGAATTAGTTCACTTGTATCTATTGCCATCTGGTGCCACTATAATACTTCAGCTAAGTGAATTATTATTGGGCTGTGCTTATTTAAATATGTCTGGCACATGGAACAAACTCCATTCAGCATGTTTTAACTCAAGCTGTCAGCCTGCAGTTGTTCACATCACTCGCGACACATGAACCAGTGGTGATGATGGATTGCAGACTACCTGTCCTTGTTGAGTTTTTGTATGAGGCACTGCTTTTTTTCTTTCTTTAGCTGTTGTCTCTACATCAGAAGCATCGGAAATGATGAAGAGTTAAACTGTCTCTTGGCAGATTTTGCTCATTTTCCGAAATGCATATGAAAACGTGTGGGGAAAAGATGATGGCGACGATGATTTATGGACAAATAGGAAGATACAAAAGTGATTTTCCAAGGTTTTGCCATATGTGGGAAATGATTGTATACGGATGAAACAAATTTCCATCATGCAACATGTGATGACCCTAAGAAGAGCCCTTTGTATTTTTATTACTCTCTTAAGAAGGGTGACTCTTTTACGTAGGCATACACAGTAAAATGATTTGTATGGTTTTGTGATGCTCAAAGGAACATTTTTGGGATTATCTTTTGTTGTGTAGCATTATATTAATATAATTCTAAAATTCTTTACATGCAAATTACTTACCTTTTGTAAGTATACAGATATTTATTGACACAAAGCAGCTATAAATTCCACAACATCTAAAAGTTTCATGTTTAACTATATCACAAACACAATTTCAAAATTGATCCCTCTGCTCCCTATTTTCTGTGGTGGACAGTGAACTGGGCTGACGTGCTTCACGCAGTGCCTCATCCATCACCAAAATGGACTTGGCCTCATTTTGTGCTGCGATTTCCGACCATCTATGTGAGTTATGGTTGCTCTTTGAAAGTGGATCTCTGCAACATCAACCTTTACTTCCCTTGTATATTTCTGACTCATGCTTTTGATTTTGCCCATCTGAGCATGTAGTGTAGCGACACTTCCATTGGGACAGCAGACATGAGGTTGAAGCAATTCTCTGCAGAAACCCCCCCAAAAAAACTCGAGCTGCTTTGGCACTGGGTGAGGAATGGGCAGAGACGAGCATGGCTACCAGATGGCAGGGAATCTGTGATTGCAATTCTCTTGCGTATAGTGAGGCATTGGTGGCAAGAAATATTGCTTCAAATATTCTGCTTGTGAAAGTCTTTGTTTACTTGGCAGAAGTTTTTGCAGTCATCCTCATGTTTTCTTCAAAGTACGAGTATCTTGTGTTCAGTGTCTGCTGTGGGGTTGAAAAGTTGAAGCACCATTTAGCACCATTAGGCTGAGGTAATGTTAGTGTTGGTGTCTTTGTGGAATGGTAATTACCAGCCTAATCAAAAACAGAATGAAGATGGACAGTTGAGCTGAATTTAAATAGGATAAGCCTGTAATGGCTCTTAAATGGAGAGCTAGGTCTTTGCTTGCCTCTTGGGGACTCACCTGTGATTTAGCCTCCTTACTTTTTGTATGTGATGGGCTGGCATTGCCCTTCCCCTCCCCTGTGACCCCAAATGCCACCTCTTTGGAAGAGGCTGCATAATTGTCTCATTAAATGGGGAGACAACAGCCCCAGCATATTTCATTACTTTGTTCGAACAGCTCAGTTTCCTTTAAAAGCCTTCCTCATCCTGCCAGTAAAGGTCAAACCAAGAAAAGCGGAGATGCTTGCCTGACATTTCTCCTATAGACTCCAGCTCAGTGAACATATGAGCTTGAAAATATTTGTTTAGTATCCCTATTTAATAATATGAGATTTATTAAAAGCAAACCAATAATGTACACAGACATAAAGAAAGTGAAGATTCCACAGCAGAGAGACAGGCTGGCAGTAGTATTAAGTTATGTGACGTTGCTCTGCATATTAAAGGCAGTCAGTCATCTTTTTGTATTAATGAGGCATGCACCAATGAATAACTTTAACAGTTACAGTAAATTAATCAAGTTTGAGCTGGTTCTAAATGAGGCTAGTTGAGCAAAACATTCCCGAATGATTTCTTTCAGTTCGCACAATGTGGTGAAATAATTGCCTTGGAAATTACACAATCTCAGACGCATTATAAAATAATTCAGGTGTACAGTACATATACTGACTTAAATTTCAACAAGACATTTCTGTTATGATCGATGCCAAATCATAGTTTCAATTTCATTCATCCTTAATATTTATTTTTTTGTCATTGATGTTTCTTCAGAATCGACATCCCTGCACTCAATCAGCTCAGGCTGCAGCCACCTGTAGCCCATCCCATAACCTGTCCCTATTCTACATATACAGTTGTATTCAAAATAATAGCAGTCCAACATTAATAACTTGTTTTTGGTAGAAATTATATTACTGCATGGCAAATAATCTACCAGTTGCTGTAGTAGGGTTATAGAAAAACCAACAGAGCCAAAATTCATGATATGTATGCTCCTGAGTCTGTGTAATTGAATAATGAATTGAAGTGTTCAAAAAAATAGCAGTGTGGAGTTCTATTAGGGAAGTCATTCAATCTGTGAAAAAACAGGTGTCAATCAGGTGGCCCTTATTTAAGGATGAAGCCAGCACATGTTGCTCATGCATTTCTCTCTGAAAACCTGAGAAAAATGGGTCGTTCCAGATATTGTTCAGAAAAAAAACGTACTTTGATTCAAATGTTGATTAATGAGGGGAAAATGTGTAAAGAAGTGCAGAAAATGATGGGCTGCTCGGCTAAAATGAACTCCAATGCTTTAAAATGGGAAGCAAAACCAGAGAGACGTGGAAGAAAACGGAAGACTACCATTCGAATGGATCGAAGAATAGCCAGAATGGTGAAAACTCAGACACTGCTATTTTTTTTAACAGGCCATTGTTCATTTTTTCTTAATTTTCTCTAAAGTAATTAAAGAATTTCTGCTTTTTTCTTCATGTTTTGATTTATGTGCAGTGTTACCAATGCATGGAAATAAAAACCACTATAAGGATTTTGGGCTTTACTCAATTTTTTAAACAGACTGCTATTATTTCGAACACAACTGTACTCTGCACAGTCTTGCCCTACCTGCCAGATTGTAAGTGCTTTTCCTACTTAACTAAGTTCTACTAACAACTCAGAGCATTCTACTCTACTAAGTTGCACCTGCACAGACTTGGATTTGTTTATTTGTTTGGATGATTTTGTGAACTTGCCTGTAGAATTAAAATTGGATTTGGACTCCTGCTGTGCTTTTTGGTCACCTCCATCAGCTTTGTGATATTAGTGATGAGCATGTGGGTGTCTTGGTTTGCATTTCTGGAACGGTATTTTGGAACAGAGTTTTGACTTGATTATTGCTCAAAAAACGAAGGAAACACTTAAATCACACACCCCACACATCAATTAATTTAATTAATTTAAATTCCCTTAATTTCCCTTTGGGGATCAAAATAGTATACATATATAAAATTTAAATCAAATTAATGAAACAGCCCAAATGAAAATCTTCAATTCTGTAAAATGCAATTCATTAAAAATCAAATACACAAAATTAACTCAACGAAGACAGTATTCAAAGCCAGAACCAAAAATGTAACCATCAGAACATAGGCTGATCCAACTTGTGATAATTTTTATTGACCACTCTTGGTTTAGTGTGTATAGGCTGTATGCAGTAGGCATTTGGCGACCTCCCAGACCGGGTTCAGGGCACCAGTAAGCTCCTGGACAGTCTGTGGTACCTTGTGGTGGCAGTGCATGCTACGATGCACATTTTAATTTTGTTCATAATTACAAATACTGAAATACTCTTGTTTTACTGCCTCAAAATGTTGCAGGCAGTAATGCTTGAGAACAAATATCTCAAACGATGATGTTGCAAATAAAGTTGCAGAAGCAGCATTTGATGTTTGGTAGCATCAGTAACCATCAAAATATATGTTTGATTCCCTGTACAGTTGATGCTTTCCCTGTAGGGTTGACTTTCCAAGTCCAATTTCTCATGAAATGTTTAAACATGTCTGCTTCTTTTCCCTTATATTTATCCCACATGTATATCATACATATTTTAAATTGACATATTCCCCATCTGAAATGGCAGCATCAGCTCGAGTGGCCAGCATGTTGTCGACAAATCACTGTTTGGGATGCAATATTCCATTTTGAATGTGTATCGTCATGGCCCAACATGGTCATGGCTGCCCTGAATGTGTAGTCACATAGGATCAGTTTGTTTGACCAGGTGTCCAATTGTCACAGACTTGAAGAAACTAATGTTTGTCAGTCCTGGATGCATAATGGCTCTGAGAATCAAAAACGTAGCCTGACATCCAATCTTCTCATAATATTGGGACGTATAGATTTTATGTCATGGCCTAAAAGTGGCTGCTTGAATTTGGCTTTTGTGCATTCAGACAGTGCAAATAATGTTCCTGCTTGTGGTGACAGCTTAGCAGAGTGTGTTAACTACAGTAGTAGTTATTGGCTTTCTAAAGTCTGTCTGCTGTCTGGAGAGATGCTGTAAAAAATAAACTGAGATTGAAAATAATCAGGTTTCTTGCTTTCACAGAGTCTTTCTTTCAAGAGTCAGCCTTTATTAGTTACTTATTAAAAGTGTTCTTCAGATTTAACTTTTCTCCACCCTTCCAGTGCTTGTCCAGAAAATCTGTGGAGTTACTTGAGCCCCAGGTGAAGCTAAATCCATATTTACTGCTTTGCAACCTCCTTGAAATAGGAAAGTACATCTCCTGCATTACAGGCTGCTCACTAAATGACTAAACCAACAATTAGATCTGACATTAGGCTGTGTGAATTATTTTGTTTATGTATTTACTCCTGATGTTGATGGATGATTGGGCTTTGTGCTCTTGGCCATGAATAATTCATCTATATAATGTGTTTCAGAAGTTGGTTTCTTTGCAAAAATTACTTGTTGGGATAGTTCTTAAAATAAATGAGCCGTAGTAGTCCGCTTGGGTGAAGCTAGTTATGCTAACACAGCTTTATTTTGTCATTGCAAAGGCTGATTTGTGTCAAAGAAATAATAAAATAAGATAACATAAGGATGTAAAGCCACTTCATTTCTCATTTTACGCTGCATAAAGGCCAAAAGTGTCCAATTTTTGACTGATTCTATGATTCGCTTAAGAGGAGGACAATAACAGTTCAGAAATAGGATGCTTGTGATGCAACGTTTGGAGGAAGTTATATTTAAATACATTGTGATTAAAACTTATATATACTGTTGGATTTCTGGATTTCAGGTTTGGTCATAAGATATTTCGGCTGGTCAGTTTGAGCTTCAGATATTTCAGTCAACGATTTTCAATAACAATAAATAGCACTGATAATAATGACACCTGTGACCTCCGCTGATCAAACTATAAGCTTATACTGAAAAGGTTCGTGAAGAAACTTTGGCATAAGTCAGCACAGACATTAACAATATCACATCAGGGAGAGTCTGCGACACATTCAGTAGCTCAGCCACTGGCCCCTTCATCTTTTTAACCTCCTGCTGGACATGTTGCAGAGAGAACAGATGCAGAGACCAATAGAGGGAGCCCAATAGCTATTTGTCCACGAGTTAAGGCCAGAGTCGGGGTTCCATTGCTGTTTGTTTACATGCAAAATAGCTGAATGAATGAATTAAAGACAAATCAGTGGGGAGGTCAGAAAGGTTTCTTAAACATTCATGGCATAGCTGAATTATTCTGACACACACTAACTAGACTCGATCAGCTGGTCTTTGGGAGGACATGCAGAGAGCCAGGTGGAGAGCTGCCCCAGAGGATGGATGATGGGGAGCGTGGAGTCCCAGACAGCTGTGGTCCGTCACTTTCTCAAGGTGCTTTAGCTTTCAGAACCTTCCTGAGGGTTCCAGACAGCTATAGGATCCTGTCAGGTGGTTCACCTCAGTGCCAGGAAATGAGATGAAGGGTCTCAGGGGAGCAGCGGGCCTTTCTATTAGAACAGTCATCACAGCGGTTGCAGCAGTGGTTACCCTACAATGCTGTCATGCTCTGCTGGTGTCCCAGGCTCCGACACACAGGAGTGGTGAGGTGGCTCCTTGGGCATCCTTTAAAGATTGAGTTAAAAAAAAAACTTTACAGTGAAATACTGAAGGAAACACCAGTTTTCCAGAATATTTGTTTAGTAGTGATTTGTGCCACCTGGTGGGGAATGATAGATGGACTCCATAACTTTCATTAAGTCAAGGATTTATATTTCTCTCATAATGAGGGGCTGTGTTCAGACCTGCTCTGAGGTCTCCTGTTGAACACCAGACAGTGCCGTCGCTTCAGTTTGAAGGGCTAAGGAATATTACGCTAATAAATATTTGATGTAAAAGTAAATTCTATCGATTCATTACACTGTGAGTAATGTGTGCATGTGTTCATTAGACAGCTTCTGAGTATCTGTGTTTAATATTCTTTGTTTACAGTGGAGGGTCACATATGGAGAAACACATGAATATGGAGCAGGTAGATTCTGCTTGTCTCTGAGCTTTGCACAGATGCTCTTCTTGTCTTGCACACACACACACACACACACACACACACACACACACACACACACACACACACACACACACACACACACACACACACACACACACACACACACACACACACACAATGCATATTTTAAAATTAAAACAATTAAAGCCAGCTGGGGGTCATGCATACATTTTCTTGACTGGCAGATTTCATTGTCTTATTTATTGCTGCTTAGTAAAATAACATAAAACCTTCTTGTGTCTCCAAGAGGATGCTGGCCTGGTTACAATCACCTTCCTACTTCAAACAAAGTGCGTGTGTGTGTGTTTGTGGGGGGGGGGGATGAGATATGAACATGAAGGAGGTGTTGAACAAGGGGAGATGTGTGGTTTTCTGCATCCCTGAGTGTGTATTTGTGTGCACAGCTGTGGCTTGAATTTGAAAACTGGGGGGCTGATGTGTACCAGGAGAGAGGCATGGCCACAGCGTTTGGCACAAAAGGCCTACTTCTGCTGTGCTTGCTGGCTGTGACTGTAGAAGATTAGGTTTGGTCCTGGGAGATAAGGTCATGTCCTGCTGGAGAAACCCATCCTAAAGGTGTTTTTTTCTATTTTAAAGCATTTAATTCTTCCAACCACCTCCATGTTGTTGTAATACTATGAATAGCTTTTATCTGCAACCATATCTTCCACTTTAGCATGGTGTAAAGTTACAATTATTAATTTTTATTACACTAAATTATCATTATTGTTAAATTATCCCAAAAATATACAAAACCGATGTATAATTCGGACAGCTATTATGAAATATGGGAGCAGTGCCAGGGAGGTTGTGGTGGGGGGGGGTTCTTTGTTTACGTCTGTTTGCTTTGAGTGTTGATGGGAAGCATAACCAATTGAATTTGCTCAGGTAATGGTTCCAGTTCTAGGGGATGCATGGGGGGAGCACTCGCCTCCCCACTGAATCTCTCAGCCTGTCCTGGCAGCCCAGCTCCACACCAAACAACGGCGTGGCAGCTGTTTCCTGTGACTAGAGGAAAAACACATTGATTCACTTCTTCACTTGGTCTCATTTGGGAAGAGATGGAGTGTGGCCAAAATATTCTTCACTGGCAGTGAGATGCGGACAGTAGAAAAAGGTCAGCAGCAGAGCAAAGAATGGAAGGGAAAGGCAGCTATAAATGACATGGGCAATTTTTCAGCTGTAAAGGGATTTTAACCTTTTCCCATTGTGGGAGATGAACCTTGATGCTTTTTAGTAATTCTGTTCAAAGGCAAAACTCTGTGAAATTGAATTTAGACCTGAATCCCACTTTTTTATGTGGGTTACACAGCATGTTGTAAGATCTAAAACACACAATACATATCATAGCAGTTATATATGATGTGTTACAGCAGGCAGAAGTCACTGGGGGTCACGCCTATTGAATGGCAGAAGGCCATAACCTTTCAGTTTAAATGCTATACAAACAAATACAAAATATATGATTAAAATCAAAATGGATCTGTGGTTCTGCAAATGTGAATCCTCAAAAACTTTCTACATTCGGGTCAAACCAACAGTTTCACCCCACAATCACCCCACAGTTTCACCCCCCAATCACCCCACAAATTTCCCCACTGTGGGACAATAAAGGTCTTTATTAATTTATCCTGATGACTCCAAATGTTCATAAAATTATATTTATACAAACCTGCCTAGACAGAACCAGAATATCCAATGGAGTCTTTGTCACTTGAATGTTGTGAACAAATCCTTAAGAACAACACAGCATCAATGCTTTTGTGCTTTTAAATAATAATAATAATAACAATAATGGATTAGATTTATATAGCGCTTTTCTAGACACTCAAAGTCACTTTTTTTTTTTTTTACAGTGGATGTTTTATTCATTCACTCCTCATTCATAATTGGTGATGGTAAAATACATCTGTAGCCACAGCTGTCCTAAAGCAGGCTGACAGAAACATGGCAGCCAATCCGTGTCAACTATCTCTCTGACCACCACCGGAACAATCACACACATTCACACACCAGGAAGTCCCCTATGCATATCTATGGCTTTGTATGTCTTTGACTTTAAATGTAATCTAGGAGGCACAATGGAATTGTGGGTATGAATCAACGTGTGGCATAAACCAACAACCTCACAGTCAGAAGATTGTTGGTTCAAATCTACGCTGGGACAGGTGGTGGAGTTTGGGGTTAGGGTGACTGGTCTAGAGTATGCCTTGCCTCTTGCCCAGTGTCAGTAAGGTCAGTCAAGGACGCCTGTGACTTTAGCATGAATGGTCAGAGAACAGATAGATGCCTTGTTAACGTCCGATGGTTCTTTGTCAGATCTGTGTAGAATCAAACCATCTTTGATTAAAAAGTGTTGCAGGACGATAAGTCCGTGATTGAGTC